>NC_143561.1:18990000-19317500 GCF_054136105.1 Typopeltis vanoorti | reverse complement strand
CCGGCACCTTCTTCTCCCTCAGACACCTCCAGACTTCTTGCCTTGGCACTCTATCGTATGCTTTCTCCAGATCAATAAATACCAGATGTAGCTCCCTTTGTTTCTCTCGATATTTTTCCATCATCTGTCGTAACCCAAAGATAGCATCTGTTGTTGATCTACCAGGCATGAAGCCAAATTGTTCCTTTGCAATCTCCACCTCCTCCCTCAATCTACCATCAAGAACCCTTTCTAGGATCTTCAATGTGTGGGACATCAACTTTATTCCTCTGTAATTTTTACAGTCTTGTGCATCCCCTTTACCCTTGTAGATGGGAACAAGAGTACTCTCCCTCCATTCCTCGGGTATATTTTCCTGTTGGCAAACTTTCAAGAACAGGTCCCACAGCAGGTCAATTCCCTCTTCCCCCAGTGCCTTCCATGCCTCCACTGGAATTCTGTCGGGGCCCACCGCTTTTTCATGGCCTCCGTCACTTCCATTCTACTGATGTTCTGCACCATCCCCTCAGAAGGCTGCCCATCTCCTCTGTGAGTCCTTGCATTTTCCTCATTCAGAAGTCCCTCAAAGTATATTTTCCATCTGTTTCTTATGTCCACATCCCTCCATAATACTCTTCCTTCAGCATCTTTGATCTGCCTCACATGTAAGATGTCCTTAGCTGCTTTATTTCTACATTTCGCTAGTTGGTAAATTTTTCTCTGTCCTTCCTTTGTTTCTAATTGATCATACAGATCTTGATATGCCATGGCCTTCGCCTGTGCCACAACTCTCTTGGCTTCTTGCTTTCTCTCTTTGTACACCTCTCTGTCCTCTTCCACTCTTGACTCATCCCACTTCTGCTTTGCCTTCCTCTTAGCTGTCACTGCCACTTGTACATCATTATTCCACCACCAACCCTCCTTCTGCTCTCTAATCTTTCCAGATGTCTCACCAAGCACCTCGATTGCACAGCTCAGGATTACTTTTGAATTATGTTTCCACCAATCTTGTACACTTTCCAGTCCATCCGAAATCCTCTCTAACACTCTCTCCCTAAAACGATTCCTCACATTCTCTTCTTTTAAGCGAAACCACTTAATTGTCTTCATCCCATGGCAACCAGAAGTTCTTATCTTCGATCTTAATTTAAAGTCTGCGCACAGCAGTCGGTGTTGTTGTGCTACTTGATCTGTTGGAATTACCTTACAATTTGTCACAACCTTAAGATGTTTTCTTCTAGTCAAAATGTAGTCAATTTGTGAGCTGTTGTTACCACTTCTAAATGTTATCAAATGTTCTTCCCTCTTGAAGAAAAACGAGTTCACAATTGCCAGATCAAACGCTACTGCAAAGTCCACAACCCTCTCTCCTTCCTGGTTCATCATTCCCACTCCGTGGCCACCATGCACCCTTTCACAGTCTCTATTCTGTCTTCTTATGTGCCCGTTCAAGTCTCCTCCGACAATCACCATCTCATTTTCTTCCAATTCCCTCATTTCTTCATCTAACACGTTCCAGAACTCATCTTTTTCCTCTGCTGTACAACCAACTTGCGGGGCATATACACATAATACGACCACCCGCTCTTCTCCAAGACCCAATTTCATTCGCATGATCCTGTCGTTCCTTCTACCCACGTCCAGTACTTCACCCTTCATTCTGCCACACACCACAATTCCTACACCATTTCTTCCCTCGTTATTCGCTCCAGAGTAGAACAATTTATATCCATCTCCCAGTTCCTTTGCCTTTCCCCCTTTCCACCTTGTCTCCTGCACACATAAAATGTCCAACTTCCTCTTCCTCATCATGTCTGCCACCTCTCTTCCCCTTCCAGTCATGCTTCCAACATTCAGTGTTCCCACTCGCAACATCCTCTCCACCTGCTGGGCTCGCTTCTTTAACCGCACCCGCCCTTGATGCGGTAGCCCTCGTCCACTTCTCACAGCTGTAGGGCGATGTGGCTGCGCGTCGCTTAAGGGGTACGCCCTAGCCCTTATATCATTTTCTCTTAGACTCATAATCATAGTTTGAGTTGGCACTGAAGTTTTACGACCGGATGCCCTTCCTGACATCAACCCTCACATTTATCCGGGCTTGGGACCGGCACCTATTGAGGCTAGCTTGCCTCCTTCGGTGGCTGCATAAGACGAAATGACTTAGCAAGATAGGAAAGACTCACCCCTAGCCCTCGAATACTCTAATAGCATCAGGGGGAAGGAGCAAGGAGAGGAGAAAGAAGCAAAGAAAGAAGAGGAGGGACCAGTCTACAGAATAATATAACAGATATATATTACATGAAGTAAGGCATGGTCCAGCATCAGGTACCTCGGGTTTGCCATGCCCGTACTCACTAAAGTGAGCCCTTGAGGAGTGTATGTAACTTATAGTTACATACACTCCTATGTTAAGTGTATGTAACTTATACTGAGACATAATAAAAAAAAAAAAATAAAAATAAAAATATTATTATTATTATTGAATTGTGTGTGTATGCTGCATTACTGCATTGTATCGTGAATTGTGTGCACATTGGTGCCAATCCATATTTAGCTAGTTTAAAAAAATGTATATTCATATTTATAAAATGTACTCTGCATTTTGTATATCGAATGTTCGTACTGTACAGAAAAGATAATATGTTTTTCATTGTGTGTGTGCAGATACTCTGTGTGATAGTAAACCTTATCATTTTCATTGTAAAAACAAAAACAAATAAGTCGTTTATAAAAAAAAAAAAAAAAAAATTATTATTATTATTATTATTAATTCTAAATTCAAAAATTCTGTATAAACCTTATTGTAAATATTGTAAATATTATTATTGTATGTAATTCATACTGAGACATAATAAAATGTTAAAAAAAAAAAAATTATTATTATTATTATTATTATTATTATTATTATTATTATTATTATATAGTGAATTGATTGACAACCTGGAGGGATTATTTGTCGAAAGTTATGTAATGTGGAGCGAATCTTAAAAAAAAAAAAAGAAGTGACAAGCGGTGTTGCACAGGCAGCTGTTGTTAAATTTATATATACTGTATTGATAATTCATTTCAATGTTTGAGAGAAGATATTCATCTGTTTGCCGATGTAACTAAGTTGGAGATAGTAATGGTACAGAGAACCGATGTTTTTTCGTTTTAATGAGATTTGAATACGTTGGTTCGTTTGATAAATGAGCGATGATATCGGTTCGATGCTACTGAGTGTAAATTCTGCACTTCGGCTAGAAGAGGTGGAATGAAGTGTGTTGTATTGGTGAAGTGGAGAAGACGACAAATCTAGAAACGTTGAAGGATAGTGTGTTGAATTTTAGGGGATACATAGCAAAATTATATAGGTTACTTGGGAAATAATTTGCAGCCATTATTATGAAGGGCGCTGACACGTCTTTTGTTTCTTTTTTTTTTTTTTTTAAATGAAACTTTGTATTTAGAACCTTATAAAAATTGCTACATTATTTCAATCGAACAATCTGTTGTAGCAAAATATATCTAGGGAGATAAAGGACATATTTCAATAAAATATTATTGTCTTACTTGTTATTGCTCAATGGCCTGTCACACCAAGAAATTTAGCATCATAGAAATCTAATTAATGTAGCAATATTTTTAGATGTCGTCCATTATTTACTGAAATAATAATATGAGAAATTATAAATGGAAAAATAATCCTTTTAAAACGAACTATTATATTTAATATTTATTTTTTTTTTATTGCTCTCTCAAATATTTACATACGCATATACAATTATCATCTTGAGTAACATTAAGTATATTATTTTACAAGGTTCAGCACTAAGTGCTACATATAATGAAATTTCAATAATAATGATGATAACATAATTTTTTTGCTATATTTTAAAATAACAATCACAGTAATAATTTACAATTATATAGTTCCGAGTTACACAAGTTATATAATATTACATGCAGTTTACTATTTTTTTAAATTTTGAGAAAGAGTGATTATACAACAGTATTTACACGTGCGCAATTAAAATATTATATTTCCTATAGCTCACAAACATACAATGTAAACTCATTATTTACATATTTTTTTAATAATAAGAATAATTTATTACATTATTTTTTTGATGTTACACAGTAATATTATATTAATGATATCACATAATAATCAGTATCTTCAGTATCAAGTTTATTATTAGGTAATTTACTGACTGTTTTGTTACATTTATACATTCGATTATGAGGATTACGTTTAGATGGGTGAGGCAAGTTAATCTCACCAACTTCGAAGCTTGGGTTAGCTTTTATGAAGAGAGTGGGATTTAGCCTTCACTATTTATGTTATTGTTCTTGTTTATGCATGGGATGTAGGCATTGGATGCTGGTGATTTGTATATTAGTGTTAATGGTGTATTAACTTTGTTGGTATATTTTCCAGAGTTAGTTTTTTAATGTTCTGTAGTTATCGACGTGTTTTAAATTTCTTGGTAGGTTGTTGAGTTTGCGGTGGTATCTAATGTGATCTCACAGAAGAACCGTATGAGTTGTTGAAGGGTGTAGGGATGTAGAGAGTTGTTGTAGGTCGTGTTATACGATATGTGCCTCTGTTGTTTCGATAGATGATGTTGAAGTAATTCCTTGTTAATGTCATGTAGTGTTTCAGGTTTTTAATGCTCAGGATTCTATGTGTAGCCATGTGCTGGTCAGATATTGGTTGATGCGTGTAAGGTGTCCACTGTTGACACAATTTGCTGTGTAATGTTTCTAATTTTGTTAGCTGGCTGTTTGATGTGTTTACAAAGACTGTTATATTGTATCTGAGTAGGGATTCGCAGATACCGTGATATAGGAGTTTTTTTATGTTGGATGGAATAATGTCTTTTACTTGGAAGAGTTTTGCTGCGATGATCCGGAGTTTGATGTGTAGGTATTCTATATGTTTTGTCCATTTAAGGTGGCAATCTATATAGAGACCGAGGTATTTTGCATGTGTTACAGGTTTGATTTCGGGACATTTGCAAGTATTTTTTTCTTGTTAATGCAGCGGTATGTGTGACAGTGTATAGATAGTGGTGCGGGGCGCATGATTCTTGTGTTATGTATTAACGACATCTGTGTTTTAGTGCCGTTGATTAAAATTGCGTTTTGGTGGAAGTGTGCTGTAATTTCATTTTGTTGTGCTATGCAGAGAGCCGTGTTGATGTCTGTGTGGATTGCTAGTAGTACGGTGTCATCTGCGTAATGAAATATTTGACTTCTTATGGCCATGTTATGAACATCGTTAATGTATAAGTTGAATAGTGAGGGTGATAATATGGCGCCTTGAGGAACACCGTGTTTTATTTGTATACCCCATCTGTGACATGGACCTATTTTTCTTACTTGTGTTCTGTTTAAGAGGTAGTTCTTGAACCATGTATGCAGTGTTCCTCTTATACCTATTGAGTATAGTTTGGTGAGTAGTATGTCATGTTCAAGGGTATCAAATGCTTTGGTTAAGTCAAGCAGTATAAGAACGGCGTACTTGTTTTTGTCGAGAGCTTTGTTTATTGTGTCGGCGATGTCTTCTAATAAAGTGATAGTGCTTTTTGTTTTCTGAAAGCCGTCTTGGTTTTGTGAGATGATGTTGTACTTCTGTAAATAGTTCTATAGTCTGGTGTGCGTTATTTTCTCTAGAATTTTTGAGATGACTGGTAGGGTAGCTATTGGTTCGTAGTTCTGAGTATCGTTTCTTTAACCGTGTTTGTATATTGGCGTAATTATTACAGTTTTTAGTTGTTGTGGAATAATGCCTGTGTCGAATATTATGTTCACAAGTCTCAAAAGTATTGGATTTATTTATTCAAAGTATGTTATAAGGTCTGTGAGTCTTATTTTGTCTATTCATGAAGTGGTCTTTGGTTTTAGTTGTAGGAGTGCTTCTTTCAGTTCCTGTTTTGTTACGGGTGGAAAATACATAGTTTGTTGTTGACTTTGTGTCGGTAGTTTTTTTGTTGATCGTTGGTAGTTTGTCTTTTTTGAGTTGTGCGATATTGTTTTTGAAGGCATGGTTGAATGAATTTGCTAGTTACTCTTGGTTTGTGTCCTGACCGAAGATATTTG
Source organism: Typopeltis vanoorti (assembly GCF_054136105.1). Lineage (NCBI taxonomy): Eukaryota > Metazoa > Arthropoda > Arachnida > Uropygi > Thelyphonidae > Typopeltis > Typopeltis vanoorti. The sequence continues at coordinate 19,311,437 of NC_143561.1, read as the reverse complement.
CAATAAAATCTTGTGCTGAAGTTTTCTTTTTTCGGGATACTAATTCGTTGAGTGAGGCCCATGTTTGCTTCATGTTGTCATTGTATTCCATGAATATTTGGAAGTAGTAGCGTCTTTTTGCCCTACGAATTTTTGTTGTTAGTTGATTTCTTGTGTTTTTGTATAAGGTTTGTAAATGTGTGTTACTGGGTGACTTTTTCAGTTTTTTCCATAGATTTTCTTTTACAATAATACTATTTAGTATGTGGTCATTTATACATGGATTGTTGTCTATTTGTCGCCTCGTTTGTGTAGGCTTTGTTTGTTTTTTTGTATATTTCTGTGAATTTTAGTTGAAAATTCTCGTATAATGTTACAGGATCGTTTATTTGAAGTAGGCAATTCCAGTCTGTATTTTTTTACTTGATTATCGACAATGCTCTTTAGTATGATCGAGTTTTGTTGACTTTTGTGGTGGTGGGAAGAGGGCTAGATAAGGTAATAAAACGAAGTTTTATTACGTTACCTACCCTCAAATAAGAACTGTTTGAAACTAAGCAAATGCAATATATCAGTACAGAATTATAAATAAAATGTTTATACTAAATAAAAAGCGACCAATGAAAGGGACCGTCGCCGCCATGAACTGTAAACACAATTAATTTCCACGAATTGTCAGTTTCTTCTTCTTCTCCTTCTCCCTTCTACTGGCCTGTTTCAGGGCTATCTTAAGGCCCTTCTAAGTCGAACCCGTCCCGAGGATAAGATGACTAGCCTTATGCCTCCCCGTATATTCTATGGCTGTAACTGCGTGTGTTCACGGGGCCTGTTTGCCTGCTTGCGGAGGAAAAACCCCAGATAAACTGTCGAGAAAAACCTGCTGTCCACGCCCAAGACCGGCTAACTTGGCTATGGCTGAGAAAGATCTTTAAGCTCCTCACGTGGGCGACGGAAATCGAATCCAGGACACTTCTTTCCCAGGCATATGGATGCGAAGCGCATAGCCACTAGTTAGGCTAACCGTGCGGACACAAATCAATTTAAGTTGGATTATTCGAAAAGAATATTGAAAATTATAATTACTTAACATAAAATTTATAATTTTATCTTGTCATTAAAATACGGGACATTAGGTTGTCCCTACAAGTACAATACGGGACAGCAAAATTCGACATAAAATACGGGACAGTCCCTTATATTCGGGACGTCTGGCAAACCTAATGTGCGTGTGTGTGTGTGTGTGTGTGTGTGTGTGTGTGTGTGTGTGTGTGTGTGTGTGTGTGTGTGTGTGGTTTTGGATCATTGCTTTAAAGGAGAGCACTGTAGGAAACAGAGTCTCTATCTAATCGTTCAAATATTGACCTTAAAACACACTTAACCAGGGGATGCTGATAACATCGCCAGCTGTTTATTATCCCGTTGCTATTACAACTCAGGCCTAACTCGTGATATAAATCGCAACTCTTACTGTTAAGTAAGAGACATAAAATATTTCAAGTGTGTCCGAGTGTCAAATGATACTTCTGTTTATGGGAAGTAAACTAGAAATTAATAAGTGTTAGGAAGCATCGTTTATTTACAATTTTTATAATTTTGTTATCCATAAAGATAACCAATAATTCCTCTAAATCAGGGATTCTCAACCTATGATACGCGTACCACTGGTGGTACGTGAATTAAATATAGTGGTACGCCACTGGAAAAGGTTGAGAACCCCTGCTCAAAATGAATTGCATATACATTTTTTTAATTATCAATGTTGTATTGCTTATCACATATTAAATAACACTGAAAACGATGGTCGATAAATTCTCACAAAACCAAATAAATAATCAGAAAAGTAGTGTAGACAAACCAAACATAATTTGTGTTACCAAGTGACCACCTGGTAGTACCACACCAAGGCACCTCGAAGCAAAGGTGGAGCAAGCTCCCTCACTATCCTTGATATTTTCTCATAATGTAAAAACACACAGCTTCTAGGAGATGTAATACTGCTTCAAACACTGACATACTGGCTGTAAAATAATAAGGGATTTTTATCCTCTTAATTTAATTAACTTCGCCGAGGAAAAAAATAGCCGTTTGGCTTTTCATCTTAGTTATATGTTATAATTTATCATCCTCATAATTCTTGTATCGGGAATTATTTAATAAACGAGAAGTGATGAACATCAATGATGTGTTAGGTGGGTGGAAGGGTTGCCGGTGAGAAATGCTAATAAAGAAATCTACTGATATTTTTCTTGAATTGTAGGTTATAGCAGCAGAAAAAACTACATGATGGAGGTTGTTCCAGAGGATAGAGATAGATGGATTAAATAAGGAACAGGAGAAGCAGATTTGGTGCATTTGTAGTAGAACTAAAAACGGTGTTGGGCAGCTGTTGCTCTTGTTTTAATAGTCCTAAAAGAAATTGAAGGAATTGTGGTTACCAGTTCAATAGCTATGGAAATGTCACTGTGTCTCTTTTCTACTACGTGTAGAAGAGACACGGAACTGATGTGCCCGTGAAATATTGATTGAGGTAGGTCAGTGAAGAGGGATCGTCTCTCAGCCAAATTGCTCTCATCTGGACAGCATCGAGAATTTTTAGGGTTGTTTTGGGTGCATCAACGACACGTGTGCAGTATTGTATGGATGGCGGATTTAGTTGGATGGGTGAAAAATCGCGTCTTTTTCAGAGGCAAAGAATGTCTCGTTTGTAGAGGCTTAGGAGGATACTGATGCAGTGCATTCATGTTGCGAGCAGTTGGAGATAAATATCAGTCTAAAGGAGGTGTGATTCTGTTTGATGGTTTTGCACATTACTGAGGGTAATGGTGGATGAGCTGACATCTCTTTTTCAGAGGCAAAGAATGTCTCGTTTGTAGAGGCTTAGGAGGATACTGATGCAGTGCATTCATGTTGCGAGCAGTTGGAGATAAATATCAGTCTAAAGGAGGTGTGATTCTGTTTGATGGTTTTGCACATTACTGAGGGTAATGGTGGATGAGCTGACATCTCTTTTTCAGAGAAAAAAAAACAAAAACAAGAGTACTTTTTTTTTATTTTGAGGAACTGAAGGTGAGTAGGTTATGATCACTCCTCTGAAGGACGGTTTATGGATTGAGTACCGACGGTGAGGAGTGTCATTCTCAACAAAGCTTTGGATAGGATTAGTGGTGACTGAGAGTAAGTCATTTACGTATAGGAGAATTAGAGGTGGGTGATAGAATAGTCCTGAAGCACTCTTACATTAGAGAAGTTCGAAGAGAGAGAGAGAGAGAGAAAGATTCACTATGACACGCGGTGAACGAGCAGAGGCCCATATGAACTTATTTCCTTTAATCAGACGACTTTTGGAGTTTCGGTTAGATAAACTTTATCTAACCGAATTCTGCGCGACTTGTCACATGATAGGAGATAAGAAATCAATAATACAACAGATTGTCCAAATAAACTTATCAATAGTCACTGCAATGATTTTACGCCAAGGTACGCTAGCTTGGTCGGCAGAGTAAATAGTGTCACCGCTCTTAACGACAAACAAACATTGGGTTGGAATGCCACAGTGACACTGATGTTCATGAATGGTTTCATAAACAATAGTGTTTATGAATGGTTTCCGATGGTAGACTAATTTCACTGTCCAGTGTGAGATCTAATCAAACTACTTCCCAGTCATTAAATAAATAACTAGTGTATTTTTCGGTCTCGTATGATGCTAGCTTCTGCCTGTCTGCACAGAAACACAATTAACAAACTGATTTCGTAGATTTAACTGTTTTGGCCATAATTCCAATCACAAACCAAATACTAATTCAGGTTGGCTCATAAGCCACGAAAGAATTTAAAATGTAAATAACGTTTCTAAATATTGATTTTTTTTTTTTAGGTATTGTGAGGAACATTTGGAAAATTAATCACAAAAAACCCAACCAACCAAAATCGTGCATTTCTATTTTGAAAATCAGCATTCGATTATTTTAACGCAAAGAGTGAATAATTCCGCAAAAATCTGCAATTCATTGGCCATCACATTCTGCAGATCTGGACTTTGGGACTACCTGTAGAAAACGATGTATGTGAACAAGCTCCAGACAATCGAACAACTGAAGGAGAACATTCGCGCAGAAATTAGGGCGCTGCAGTCAGAAACATTAACAGCTACCATGGAACTTGTTGTGGAAAGGGCTCATCTTTGTGAAGCCGAAAATGGAAGGCATTTACGTGATGCACTTTTCATAACTAGTAAAAAAAAAATTTTCCTGGTTCTATATTTCATTACAACAAGAAAAAGGATAAAAATAATTACGGTAATAAATAAATAAAAAAAGTTATTAAATGTTTAAACCCTTTCTAAATGTTTAAACCCACACCTCGTACAGGGTGACTTTGAGCCACCCTGTACGAGGTGTGGCTATTAAATAACGAGACTGGTTGCAAAAACGTGGTATATTATTACAATTGTACAACTTAGTTGTTATCTTAAATATACTCCCCTCTTCTATCTATATATTGTTGCATAAGAATTTTGCACTGTTGGAAGCAGTGCTGTAAGTCATCAGGTGTTATCTGCTTCAGTAGCGCTGCAATTCTCCTTAACTAAAACTGGATGCCCTTCAATGCGGATTGAAACACATCCAGGAGAAGATCATCAGATGTGATGAGACGTGGATTTTCCAGTACAATCCAGAAACAAAGATCGATGCACTGGAAAACTCCCACATCATTGAGAATGAAAAAAGCAAGAATGAGCAAGTCAAAACTGAAGGCAGTGATGATCGTTTTTTTTTTTTTTTTTTTTTTTTGAATATCAATGGCGTGGTAACCGTTGAATGGGTACCAGAGGGTCAGACAGTTAACCAACTTATTACCATTATTCAACATTACAACATTATTCAAGATAATTTTGAAATTATAAATTCGTTTTTTCATTGTTAGGCCGAGAACTCGTAATAAGGGTTTTTAGTTTCCACAAAGTAGCGAATCGTGTACATCACATCTGACAGTACTGTATTTAAAAGATCGATATTTTTTAAACGTCCCTCTAGCGAATAGAATGAGTAACGTCCAGAAGCCATATCAAGAGCCAGAACTTTTCAATACAACAATCACTAGTGTCCAAATTCAACCTGCTGTAACTACAATTCCAAACTGAATATGATTGAGCTATGAAATTATTAGATGGAAATATTGAACAATATGATAATGTGGAAAAGTTAATCGAATTAATGAAAGAACTAGAGTACTCTGAATGGATTCGCCTTCTTTTGATATGCGCAGAACTGTCGAGTGGTCTGTCTCGCATCTTTGGGCGCAAAGTATTTGTTTACCAAAAGAAATTTCATCAAAAAAAAAAAAAACTTTACAATTATGTTAGGTCACGTCGCAAATAACTATCACTACTGAAAAAAAAAAAAAAACTGTAGATTCGAGTCCTACGTTTGGCATCTGGATGTTTGTGTTGGTTCTTCTTCTTCTTGTCTTCCGTCTAAGACCGGTTGAGTCTTCTCTTGAGCAGGATCTTCCAGTCTTCTCTATTCCTTGCTGTTCGAAAAGGTTCCTTATATGTTCTGCATCCCGAGATCTTCTTTATTAATTTCAGCGAGGTAATGCTTGGTCTTCCGGGTCTTCTTTTTTCAGTTGAAAAAGTATTGATTAGGACGTCTGTCTACGTCCATGCGTACAGTGTGTCCAAACCATCTCAGTTGTTGTTTTCTAATTTTTTCAGACAAGAACTATTTTTTCTAAATAGTTCTTGTCTGACTGTGATGTTTGTTTGTTTTCTTTTCTATGCAACTTGTTCTATTTATTTTTCTTAAGCATTTCATTTCAAATGCCAGCAGTTTTTTCTCCTCTCTTTTTTTAACTGTCCACGCTTCTGCTCCATGACTCCACGCTTCTGCAGATGACTGTTGGTATAATTATTGCTCCATATAATTTGATTTTGGCTTGCTTAGATATCTTGTTTGTTTTCCAGATTTTCTGTAATTTTCCCATGGTGGTCCATCCTATCGCTATTCTGTGTTTGATTGTTTTGAGTTCAATCCAAGGTATATGAAGTTGTCTATTTGTTTTATTTGTTCTCCGTTTAGGGTGGCTGAGATGGTAGTTCCGTTCCTCCCTATTTTCATCACTTTTATCTTTTGTGTATTTATTGTCATGTCATATGTTTTACAAGTTTCGTTTAGCTTGTTGATCCACTTTTGTAGTTCATTCTGGGTTCTTGCAAGAAGGACGAGATCATCTGCATATTTGATATTATTTATGTTTAAACCATTGACATTGATTCCAGGCTCATTGCCTATTGCGTTCTTTACAACTTCTCCTAGATACAAGTTGAATAGGCATGGGGATAATGGGCATCCTTGCATTACTCCTTTTTGGGTCTCTATGGGTTCTGTTGTGAGTGTGTCCTTTTTAATTATTACATTTGTCTTAAGAGTAATAATTTATCAGAAACTGTATTATATATTTGTTTATTGCTTTTTCTAGTAGAATTTTAAGAAGGATTTCTCTGTTGATGTTATCGAAAGCCTGTTTAAAGTCCACAAAACAACAATATAGTTCTTTATGGTCTTCCCAGCTGAGCTCTGCTAGTTGGTGCAATGTGAAAATTTGGTCTACTGTTGAATAGTTTCCTCGGAAACCAGCTTGTTCTATGCCTATCATTTCTTCATAGGTGTTTTTTAATCTATTTTGTATAATTCTTATGAATATTTTATAGGTGTGAGGGAGTAAATTGATTGGTCCGCAATTTCTGCAGTCTCTTTTGTCTCCTTTCTTGTATACTGGGATGATCTTTCCAGTTCTCCAGTCATCTGGGATCTCTCCTGTTTGTAGTATTTTATTGAATAGGGTTGTTAAATATTCTATTGATATGCTGCCTCCATATGACCACAGTTCAGTAGGGATAGTGTCAATGCCTGGTGCTTCATTGTTTTTCATCTGTTTTATTGCATATCTAACTTCTTCTTGTAAAATTTTTGGGTGATCATTATTTTCTTCTATTGTTGGCATTGTAGTTTTGTTTCCTTGGTGGAAGATGGTCTTAAAATGGTTTGACCAGATTATTCTTATATATTCGATATTCCCGGTTTCAGTCATCTTGTTTATCATTGTTACCGCTTTTTCTCAGCTTTTTCTTCTAACCATTTTTCTTTGGCTTTTTCGCATAGGTTATCAACTTTATTTTTTAGTGCTCTGTATTTTTCTCTATTCTCTTCATTGTTTTGTTGGTTTACAAGTATCTTGGCCTCTCTTTTCTCTTCTATGAATAGCTATGATTTCTTCGGTTATCCACTGTTTATTTATTTTGGGTTTGGAACCTAGAGTTGTCTTTTGAAATTGATAACACTGTTTCTTTTCCTTCTTCCCAGTATTTTCTGCTGTTCTGGAAGATGGAGAGTTTTAATTTCAAGCACATCTGTTCTAAAAATCGACTTCTGCTTGAGCTTTCTTTTAGTCTTAACAGGTTGATGCTTTCTTCTTTTCTGATATTGTTTTTCCTGTTGAATTTTATCTTCACTTTGGCAGTTAATATTTTGTGGTCAGTGTCAAAATCAAAACTTCTTAATGTTCGTACATTATTTACTGATCCTTTCCATTGTTTGTTTATGATGATATAGTCTATGCAGTTCTTTATATTACCATCTGGGGATGTCCATGTATATTTATTATTAGGACGTTGATAGAACAATGCGTTTGTAATCATTAGATCATTTGCTTTACAGAAGTGGAATAATTGTTCGACTCTGTCGTTAAGCTCTCCGTATCCAAATTTCCCCATCACATCTTTTTTGTCTGCTGTGAACTGTCCTATTTTAGCATTAAAATCTCCCATCACTACCATGAGTTCTCTATTTTGGGGATTATCTATTTCCTGTTGTAGTTGATAGAAATTTTCTATTTCTTCCTCTGAATGGTTACTGTCTGGTGCATATATTTGGATTATTTTAATTGTTTGACCTTTTACTTTTGCTTGAAGTTTGGCTGTGATTATTCTAGGAGACACTAGGTTTATTTCAATTACTGAGTGTGTAAGTTTCTTTTCAATTAATAATACAACTCGTTCTCTGTGTATGTTATCTTTTCTTCCTGAGAAGTACACTCTTCCTTCTGGTAAATCCATGAATCCATCTCTGCACCAATGTGTCTCTGATAGACCTAAAATACTCCATTTCAGTCTTTTTAAAATTTCCTGGACTAATTGCAATTTTACAGGTCGGTATAGTGATCTTATGTTGAGGGTGGCTACATGTTTCACATCATTGGCTGACCACATTGCTGATTTCTCACCTACTCTATGTCGTCTTCGAGTAGGCGCGTCGGTTGTCCCATACCCAGTAGCATTATCTCGGTTTGTAGACTTTCTCCTGCTCATGAAAGTTACTGGCATAATAATGTAGCCAGCTTGCCATGCCTCTGCTACATCCTTTGGTTCACGGCTCTTTATTCTTTATTCAGAGCAACCCATTTCGGTTTCTCCCATCCGCCACCCAGGGCACGCGGCTGGTAGGAGTGTGGTTTCCCCCAAGTGTTGGTTACAAGTATATATTGTGTGTGATAATTGTTTGTGTTCCTTCGTTGGCTTGCCTATTTCAAGAGATGAAAAACCCGAGTTTTAAAGTAAAAAAAAAATAACCCTACCAATTCCATATGCGACTGGATTATCTATGTGCACTTGGATAAGCTCACATACTAGAAGTAGGGGAACGGGGAAAAACCCGCGACGCACAAACAATTGCAGTCATAAGTTCAGCAATCCCTCCATTAGTGCACCTAATGCGTTCTTTAAAACAGGCCATTAATCGAAAACGCACTAATCGAATATAATAACTTATGGTATAGGTTATTATTCGGGGAAAATGTATAATTCGTTCTTCAAATTTCTTTCTTGAACCTTAATTTTTTTATAAAAGAATTAAGGCATATCTCAGGGCCTAGTTAAAGGAAAACCATGAAGCTGAACGACAATAAAACATATTCAGAATATAAATTTATTATTCTACTTCTTAACAAAGAATTGAGCTAACGTAGTTTGGCAGGCATTTTATTTCTTTTTTCATACAACCGACGGTATGGTCCTATTGCCTGTTCTCCTCTTCTGCAAATTTTGCTGCTTCTCTCTTCATCAGGGTCAGCTCTAAGCATTGCTGCTTAAAAACTTCGATTGTGTGAAAAATATTTTCACATTGTTTCTGTGAAATCTCTTTTGGCTGACTATCAGTGGTTAAATTTTTTTCATATTTTTCGGGATCCTCCCGCTGTGCATCTAAATTTAGCAGGTCGGAATCACTCAGTTCTTCAGAATGAGATTTAATTAACTCTTGGACGTTATCATTGAAGGGGAGAAAGAAATAAAGGACGTACGAATTGGTCGCCAACACGCGAAATGACGTGCTTTATATGTAAAATTTCCCAACTGTTATACAAGCAAAATAGTTACTACTTTAAAAATTACAATGATCATAAAAGAGAAGTTAATTTTCCGACGTGTAATAATAGACAATTCATCCAAGAAGACGGATTGATTACCCTATTATCGGAATGGATTCTCCTTTTTGTGACATGCGCAGAAGTATCGAAGGGTCTCGAATCTGTGGGCGTATTATAGCAGACGACATAAATTTTGGGGGTAAAATTTTGGAACGTAGTATACACAGTGTACATGGAAGTAGTGTAGTATGTAATTAAAAATAACTTTGTAAAATGTTTTAAATCGGTAACTAAATTATTTCATTCTGGTGAGTGATTTTTTAAAATAGTTAGCCATAAAAATGTATTGATAGGAAATTTTTAAAGTCTGTAACATTTATTTTTAAGATGTATATAGGCGCACAAATCGAATTTGGGTATCGAAAAAAAAAAATGATGCACTAATCGGGAGCGCATTAATCGAGGGATTACTGCACTTCGATGTCTTGTAAAAAACAGCTATTAACAATAAATAAATTCTTGAGTTTAAGCTTTGTCTTGAAAAAAAAAGTGTGTATAAGACGAAGAAGAAACGTTTTTGTAGCATAAGCAGCACCATCAGAAACCAGGAAGTAAAACTGTTCACATAATGCAGGCTTTAAGATATAAAAGTGAAACAATTTCGTTTATAAAACTTAACGTACCAGATGAATCATTCCATCTAATCATTTCAAAGCAGGAAGTAACCAACCAAATTCAGTTCTTCTTCTTCTTCTTCTTTAGTATTCTGCAACTGAGCAGGTTCTTCTTTTAGTAGCAGAAACTTTCCTTCCACTCTCTTCTTTTCTGAGCCTTCTCTTTCAAGGTTGTGTACCTGTCTCCATTGAGCATGTCATCTAGCATTGTTTTCCTTACTCTTCCTCTGGGTCTTTTTCCATCTATTTTTCCTTCGATGGCATCTCTGATGATTCCATTCCCTCTCAGAATATGTCCGATCCAGTTTCCCTTTCTTCTTTTTATCCTCCTTAACATACTTCTTTCTTCTTCTACTCTTTTTAAGACCTCTTCATTAGTTATTTTATCTGTCCATTTGATTTTTTCCATCCTTCTCGAAATCCACATCTCAAAGCTTTCCAAAATCTTAATTTCTTCTTTCTTCAAGTTTCAGATGCATAGAGGGCAACACTCCACACATAACATTCTTTTCTTTAGGTTTCTATCCATTTTACTTCTGAATAAATTCCATTATCTATTAAAGGCGTCTCTTCCCATTGTTGTGTCCCTACCTATGATTATTAAATTTTCTTTTATCCTTTCAAGTGAATCTCAGCTTATCTTTATTCAAAATTTAACCATATACGAGATATTACAAAATTCAAATATTTAAGCATTTTCTCCGCTTAGTGTCCCTAATATTTATATTATACTGCGCCTTTCAGGACATTTAGTTTAAGATACATAATTCGAAAGAAGGAGAAATCACAAAATTATATCTGAGTGTAAAACTATTATGCAGTCGTGACCCTTTATCTCGTAACATTAATTTCCCATGTGATTAGGTTCGTACGTGTTTTTCAAGTGGTACATTAGGCAGCAATTTCAGACAACTGTATTATCAATGAATAAAAGTTTATTTAAAATCTTAGATCATGGTACAATTAAATTTCTATTCTATAAAAACACAATTCAATACTAAGAATAAAATTACAAAATCACACAAACAAAATACAAGTACTAGGGTAAAACCCTATATGGGAATTTGTGATCATGTCATCATAACAGATTTATACATATAAATATACACATATAATTCTGGAACAAATTTACATGTTACCTAACCTTATACTAGTCAGAATGCTCTATATTGCTATAATACCATGAATATTTATATTTTATATTCAGTTTAGCTTATCTAACTTACAAAACAAATCAATATAGGTTAAACTATCCTTTCACTATGCCCATACATACATTTGACCTTTAAGACACTCTCATATGAAATACTATGCACATACATAAATCTCTAGCACATGAATGCTTATCAAATAATACAAACTAGATTACTCTCATTCTACTCTGACTTGTACTAAAGTCCTAGTTTATCTTCAACTGTCCAGTAATTAACAATGATTGCAACTATATGTGATTTCAATTGATACAAGATTTTACAGTTCCTTTCTAGGACGAATCCTGGTTTTCACGACCTATACCTTTCATGCTTGAATTAAGGACACACATAGGATCTTCTATATTATCACTATGGAACTCATCACGTAAGCACGGACTTCTGTATGGATTTTCTTTCCCTTTTTTTTGCGAGTACTGGATGATAAAATACATAGACAATTTCTTCCTTCTTGTAACTATACGGCGTTCCTCGTCTCTTGCAATAGTAATACGGAATCGAATTCCCGCACACTTTGTTTCCTTGTTGTGTCAGACGGAGATAACTCCTACACCGTCACTCAGGAAAACGCGTGTTATCTATAGAAAATTTCGCAAAGAAACTCCGAGGAAAAAAAGCCACGTGGGGGAGGTCCTAGCCCTTTTATCTCCATGGCCCTTATCGGCACCTGCTTCAATTTCTTTTCTTTCCCCCTACTGGAGTCGATCCTACTCACCAATTAAAGTCGCGTTTTTCTGCCCAAAACATGCTACGGTTCCTTTGCACGCGACTCTCAAGTGACGACGTCTCACTTCGGGAATTCACCTTGAGCGATCCTCATTTGTTTTAAGCTAGCCTCTATACTAAATTAATCCCCTTTTAAGAATTTACTTGAATATTTTAATCCCCTTTTTTCAAGTGTTAAACTAGCCTCTCACATACAAATTATTATCACTAATCTTCTTTGTCTTACTTAACCTATTTTTTTTCCATATCCTTTTTTTTGTAATAAGATTCCCTTCTTTATTATTTAGTTAAATGAAAAATTTCTGCAATAATTATTTTACTTGGATGCAACATATTTTCTGTCTTTAAATATTTTGTATTAGCAACTTACATAGGACTTTATATTTTTATTTTCTTGTTACACCATGATAACTGAAATTTTTACATTCTTGGTTATCAGGGTGTAACACCATCGCTATTCTTGCTTTTATGCCACTTTTACATCTTCCATCATTAAAAATAACTTTGTAAAATGTTTTAAATCGGTAACTAAATTATTTCATTCTGGTGAGTGACTTTTTAAAATAGTTAGCCATAAAAATGTATAGACAGAAAAATTTTTAAATCTGTAACATTTATTTTTAAGATGTATATAGGTGCACTAATCGAATTTGGGTATCGAAAAAACAAATGACGCACTAATCGAAAACGCACTAATCGGGAGCGCATCACTCGAGGGATTACTGTACTTAGATCTGCTAATAACACTTCCTAGATATTTAAATGTCTTTACTTGATTCAATTTTCCCCATTTATTCTGATATCCATATTTGCCTCTTTCCTTGCTATTTTCATCATCTTTGTTTTTCTGATGTTAATTTTCATTCCATAATTGATACAGGATTCCAGTAATCTGTTCAACAGATGTTGTAGTCCTGTTTCAGTGTTTAATAGTAATGCCTTGCCATCTGCGTATCTTATTGCAAATATCTGTCTACCTCCAATCTTTATTCCTTCTTTCGAATTCTCCAGTGGTTCTTTTAGCATTGCTTCGGAATACATGTTGAACAAAATTGGCGATAGAGAACAGCCTTGTCCAATGATACCTGGTTCTGTTGTACCATATATGTCTCTCACCATAGGAGGTTGTCCCATATATAGTGAGATAATTAGCTTTCTGTCTTTCCAATCTATACCAATCTTTTCCATTATTCCCACTATCTTATCCCATTTTACATAGTCAAAAGCTTTCTCAAAATCTATATAACAGATGTCAACTTCTTTATTCACTTCTAGACTTCTTTCACTTACTATTCTTAACAGTCCAATCGCATCTCTTGTTCCCCTACCCTTCCTGAAACCAAACTGATCTTCTCCAAGAAATTCTTCCACTTTAGATGCAATTCTTTGTGTTAAGATTCTCATAAGTATTTTTGATGTATGGAAAATGAGGCTTATTGTTCTAAAATCCTTGCAGTTCACTGCATTATTTTTCTTTGGTATAGGTATAAATATTAAGGTTATAAAATCTTTTGATAGTTCTCCTTTATTAAAAATTAAATTTATTATTTTGGTTATTTCTTCAGTTCCTTTCTTCTGAAGTTGTTTCAGGAATTCTTCAGATATTTCATCTATTCCTTCTGCCTTTCCACATTTTAGTTCTTTAATGGCAATTTTTACTTCTGTCTTCAAAATCTCTGGGCCTAGATCATCTTCATTTAATTTCTTTATATCTTCTAATGCAACTCATTTGGTCTATTTTCCTTTTCATATAGATCTTCAATGTATTCCTTCCATCCCATTAGAATTTTATGTTCTTCAGTTATGAATCATTCTGTCTAATCATTTCAAAGCATTCAGTACTATGAAAACAAAATTTTACTATCCGTTAATTCCACAAACTCAAAGCAAATATGAATATTACGATGGAAATTTTATTAACAATTACTTCTGAATGTTAATAAGCTTCACGTGAAATGTTCTTATAATGGTTCATAGCTTCCTAAAAGGATGCCAGGAACCCTTTTAAAAGGGAATATCCAAGATTTTTCTAACCATGGGGCACATGTTGCATCATCCTGAGATGGCGCACAGGTTGGTCCTTTTGTACAAAAAATTCTTATTTATTAAATTTTTTGGCAAATTAAGTCGATAACGCATTTTTTAAATTACCTCATACATTTCAGACATTATCACCTCCACATGCGGACAAGTGATTAAGAAGAGGGGAAACTGTTTGTGATTTTTTTTTTTTTTCAATAACGAGAAATTGTATATTATTATTATTATTATTATTATTTCGGGCGACTCCAGGAGTCCTTAGACTCATCGAGGGAGGCCCTAAACATCATGTCCACACAACTATGCGATTACATTCTCACAGTATCTATCCTACCTTGCCTTGAACTCATTCACCGTCATAGCACCCACAACAGACTCTGGCAGCTTATTCCACTCATTTACCACTCTAAAAGTAAAGAACCCAGCTCTAACACCCCTGCTAACCACACTCTTGCCCAGCTTCCATAGGTGTCCCCTAGTTCTCCCACCACCAGTCCTGATCTCAAAAATATCCTCTGAATTAATCCTATAGAATGCCTTTAGCAATTTGAATGTTTCAATCATATCTCCCCTTTTCCGCCTATCAACTAGTTTCTCCAACCCGCAAATCTTCACCCTGTTCTCATATGATTCATTCCATAGACCTGTTATCATCTTAGTCACTCGCCTATGGATCCTCTCCACCTCCTCCACATCAAGAAGGAACCGAGGTGACCAAATCTGGGCACAGTAATCGAGATGAGGTCCTATCAAGGCTCGGTACAGAGGTACAATAACTTGCTTGTCTCTGCTCGTCAAGGTATTTTTCAACAACCAAGTGAGTTGATGAGCTGATTTAGCTACTTTTGCAGTGTGCCCCCTAAACTTCATCTCCTTATCCACCAACACTCCCAAGTCCCTGGCCTCATCAATCTCTTGGAGTACAGTTCCACCAATGTGGTATACTGCTGCTAATCTTTTCACCCCAAAATGCATAACCTTGCATTTTGTCACATTAAATTGACATCCATTCTCCTTAGCCCAGAACTCCAATCTATCTAAGTCATCCTGCAAGACTTTGACATCTTCTGCATTCACTATTGCCCTGCCCAACTTTGCATCATCAGCGAACAAATGAATTGTTCCACTTAGATCCTTCCCTATATCGTTAATGAACAGATTAAACAGCAGTGGTCCAAGAACAGAGCCCTGTGGCACACCACTAGTCACAGGCCGTCTTTTGGACTCAACTCCTGAATAAACTACTCTTTGATATCTCTCCATCAACCAACCACCTATCCATCTCACCAACCCTATATCCATTCCCATATGTTGTAGTTTACGGATTAGTATTCCATGTGGTATCCTGTCAAACGCCTTTGCCAGGTCCAGCAGTATCACTGTAAACCCATTTCCCTTATCCAGTTCAACCGTCACCTTGTTATAAAACTTGAGCAAGTTACTTCACTTCTGAATGTTAATTAACATTCAGAAGTAATTGTTAATAAAATTTCCATCGTATAGGAAGATGATTAAGAACAACGTAGGTGCAATGAAAGAGGAAGACGAGAAACTTGTCTGACAAGTTTCAAGTCGACCTGTGAATAAATCTTAAGGCATGGTTATGGATGATGATCTTGAAATTGGGAATGTTTCAGCACTCCAAGGTTCGTAATAAAATAAAGAAGAATGTAGTGTAGAATAGAATATAGTGAATGAAGAATAGTGTACTGTCATTAATAAAAGAAAACTATGGAGGAGATTTGAGGTAAGAGAGAAAAGTTTAATGTACAGGAGGAAGAGTGCGAACAAAAGTACACAGTCCTGGGATATTCTGGTATTGGTAGGGAAATCCAACTAGCAATACAACGGCAAAAGGTGGGGGAATTCATAAGATGGTAGTTTAGTAAGTAGGTCTCTTTATTACACTCAATTAAATACCTGGAAATATCAAACGCAACTACAACAGTTTCTCCAAACATTTCCATAGCTTGTATCAAAGGAATGTGGACTGCGAGATCGTCTGTGGATTGAGAATGGAGGAATCCATCCTGACGGTCTCTGGTAAGCCTACAGTGGTGACTGTAACAAAAAAAAAAATTGTAAACGTGAATTATCGTTTTTTTTTTTAATTTTTTTATATAACTATATCGCAAAAACGTAGCATCGGTGATTACATCAAATTTTCAAAGGATAATATCATACTTATTATATTTTTTGTTTGCAAATGACGAAATAATCATAGCGATAAGTGAAGATGAACTCCCAAGATCACTATACCTTAAATAATAAAAAATAAATAAAAAAAAACCTGCTAACGCCTTTCTATTCCCGAAATTGCTAAACAAAAAGATGGAATGCAATTATCACCAGACAAAACAAAAATCATGGCTTTAAAAGGACTATCTCCTGCCAGAAGTAAAAGTATGATAGAAAGTAAAATTTTAGAACAAATTAGCTGCCTGAAAATAGATCGGATTCGGTATGATCATATGCAGAACGAGCTGACATTAATATCGAACTTTCTAAAGATAACAAGGAAGATCATTAATATTTCTAAACCTAGGTTTAAGAGTTTATAAAGTTTTGGAATATAATAATATTCCAAATAATAATATTTCACTACTAAATAATATTTCACTACTGTACGAAAATGAATTATGTACCATAAAACTACATAAAAAGAATAGCAGATGAAAAGATCTAAAAATAGACTCGGTATTGCACAACGGATACAAATACCGAATAAGGAAGCAGATCGAACACACTGAAAGAATGGACAGTTCAAGACTACCCAAAAAGATACTCCAGTGCTGCGTGGTTAGACCACGCAGAACTCAGGGAAACCCAGACCAGGCCATTGGATCAAAATCCCTTAGAAAGAATTATGACGATAATTAATAAAAAAATAAATAGATCATCAAACGTCTATTTATTCCCTAAACCGAAAGTCAGTAGACAGAAGGGTTTCAGCCCTTATCCCCCTCTCCCCAAAACGGTAAGGAACCAGATTCCACTTAAGTCTTAACCAATAATTGAATTCATGGTTAACGATAATTTATGGGGGTATCACTGTAGACAATTTCTGCCATCTCATATTCCTAATTAGTATTATTATTGTCTGAAATAACATGAGCGTTAAGCTTGATTCTATTCCGATAGAAAGTTTTTTCACTTGTCTACAAAGTAAATTATACTTGACAAGAAATTATATTATAAACCTCTTGTTTAATACTTTAACCAAATAAGTAAACAAAGTTTGCACGTTAAATATCTTTACCACTCGGCTAATTATACACAGGCATTTTTACTTCCCGTCATTTACTTTTGTATCCCCTACTGCAAAACACACATCCTTATGGACGTATGTATTGTTATGCATTAAGTTAGGGGTTACTACCCATATCGGTTTCGACCTTTATTAAGCTGTCTTTATTAACTTTATTTCTGCACTAAGATTAGTGCAGAAAAAATATTCTACAATTATCTCTGATGCAGAGTATCTTACTAATAACGTGATACACCTTTTGCCTACTTTATATGAAAATATGACTTCTGCATTAATTCAACTTTGGTATATTCCTGGGTCTGGTACCCACTGAGGAGATCCCAATAAATCTCGAAAGAGATCTGCGTAGTGATCCTTCCCTTAATGCATAGCAATATACACTTCCAAATAAAGGAAGTACACTTTGCATTATGGCAACTGATGTGAATTAAAAAGCCACTTTACACAAGTAGCCTAATCCTAGAAATTAGAAGAAAATTTGTTTTCTTCTCCACTGACTAATGAACATTTGCATGCTTCGATTCCAATCTGAACCTCAGGTTATAAAGTGGATATAGATAATTTGGCTAAGGGAAAACAATGACAAAAGTCACATTAAGCAGGAAGACACACATATTGCGAATGCATAAACTGCAGTAAAGGTAATCCTCGTATAACGCGGATGTTAGGTTCCACAGAAATGCCGCGTTATATAAATCGCGTTATGCGAGACTCAGATCACATAGAAAAAGTAGGGTTATGTTCCTAAATCGTTTTTTTTTTAAATTATATAAACAACAATGACATATCCAACAAAACGATATTTTTATTTAATTCAGGTATTTCATGTAAGTTAAGAAAACATAAACTATGAAACAAATACATAGTATAAACTTATAAAAATACAACTTGTACGTAAACTTCATTGCACATAATGCATAAATGTTTTAGGCAAAATGAAATAAAGTGCATATTTTAATCGTCATCACTGTCTTCAAAACGAACATTTCGTAGATGTTCTTTATTTACGAGTAGCCGGACGCCGTCATCACTTGAAATCTCTTGGACGTCATTTGTGTAATTCTCATTGCATACTTCGGCTGGTTTAATTATCAAGAAGTCAAGACCTTACTTACCCACTATGCTGCAAGTTCATAATATGGAGCTAAACAAATATCCAATTGTCTCGTGAATTTTCCGGAGCGTTCCATTGAGGGATCATTACACGTAAAATAACTTCCTAATTTTCTTGCTAAGTCCAATCCTTCTGCTAATTTCTTTAACTGAATTCTTTAACGGATTCATCACAATCAGAATCTTCGGCAGAACTTTCCCCGCCATTTGGTTCGACGTCATCTATTAATTGTACCAGTTCCTAATTTAAATCTATTTCCCCATTAATTAATTCACTAATTTCGTTTTCCACCATATTGCAAAATCCCTCTAAGTGGCCATTACTATAAAAATAAACTTTTTACATAAAAAAGCATTACATATTGTATGTAACTCATCAGAAAATAAAGTGCTCAGCTTGAGATGAACACACTTATGATTTTTAATGTGCTTTTCTGGCAGAAAACGAAGACAACTTTCAACAATAAATACTTTATATTGACGTACATGCGTGCTAAGGGGTATTTCCCCTAATATAAATTCGATACTTATAACTACATGCGCAAATTTAACGAAGATAAAATTTGATTTTTAAGTCGCGCAGTGAAAAATATATGAAAAGATAAAGGGTTACTGCAATTTGTAGAGCGCGTTGTATAAGTACCGCGTTATACGAGGCTTACCTGTACTTTGTTTTTGCGTGTTAATAATTTTTCATTGAGTTTCATTTTCATGCTTGTTTTATATCTCCTACTTTAAATATTTCTGTGTTTTTTAATATTGATATAATAAAAATTGATAACTTAAGTATTTTTTTCAGTCACTATTTTCTGTTAATTAAAAGTTTGCTTCCCGATTATTAAAAATAAAAGTTGAATGCCAGCCTGTGTAGCTCAATGGATGTGGCGTCTGCAATTTGTAGACCGCGTTGTATAAGTACTGCGTTATACGAGGCTTACCTGTACTTTTTTTTTTTTTTTTTTTTGCGTGTTAATAATTTTTCATTAAGTTTCATTTTCATGCTTGTTTTATATCTCCTACTTTAAATATTTCTGTGTTTTTTTTTTAATATTGATATAATAAAAATTGATAACTTAAGTTTTTTTTTTTCAGTCACTATTTTCTGTTAATTAAAAGCTTGCTTCCCGATTATTAAAAATAAAAGTTGAATGCCAGCCTGTGTAGCTCAGTGGATGTGGCGTTTGCACACCACGGCGCTTGGCCGCACGAAGGAAGACTTGGTTTCGAGTTTAGTCGGCGACTAGAGGAAATTTTTCTAAGCCTTTTTTCGACCGGTTCCCGAGTTAGTCGATCTCTGGCACGGGCAAGCGGGATTTTCCTCCCGGAAACTCGAGTTTTTCGTCCCGTAAACTCAAGAAAATCGACCGTAGAACCCATATTATTATTTCAGACATTAAATATATTGTGTTAGGGACCACGAGATGGCGGCACATTTGAGCCGTCTCTCTTCACTGAGTACCGCTTAATTAGTGATAGCCTTGGGCCATCTATCTCTGATTGGTGCCAGTGGAGATTGAACTGCCCACTGAGTCTCCAAAAGTTAGATAAGGCTAAATGGCCTCGCCTACTCCCGTATACGGGAATAAAATGGCGTTAGCTGATTTTTTTAGCTGAAAGTTGGATGCCGCCCACGAGTCTGAAAAGACTGCCCATCTCTGTTTTATGCATTGTGGGTAGAGATTATTAAACGGTTTGTTTACGTTGTTGGTATAGCGTGAACAGTGTTGTAATGCTACAAAAGTGAGCGTTTTACTAATGTTAGTATTATTATTATTATTTTAACGGTGTCTCCATGGAGTCAAAAGACTCATCGCCGGAGACCCGGCATTGACACACTAACCATTATTTACACAATACCTGTCATACCCTCTCCTTAAATTCATCCACATCCACCTCTGGCAAAGCATTCCACCCATTCACAACCCTCCAAGTAAAAAATCTAGTCCTAACACCCTTGCTAACCGCACTCTTACACAATCTCCAGGGATGGCCCCTCGTTCTCTCACTTCCTGCACTGGTCTTAAAAATATCATCAGTATCAATCCTGTAAAATCCCTTTAATAATTTAAATACCTCTATGATATCTCCTCTCCTACGTCTATCAGCTAGTTTTTGGAGCTCACAGATCAATAATCTATCCTCATATGGAACATCCCACAGACCTCCAACAATCTTTGTAACCCGCCTCTGAAACCTCTCCACCACTTCCACATCACCAAGAAATTCAGCGACCAGATCTCTGCACAATAGTCCAAATGCGGCCTTATTAATGCCTTATAGAGTGGAACAATAATCTCCCTATCCCTGCTTGTTAGTGTGTTCCTCAACAACCATGCAATTTGATGTGATGTTTTGGCGAACTTTGCAATATGCCCTTTAAACTTAAGTTCTCTGTCCCCAATAACTCCCATGTCTCATCAACTTTCTTGCAGTTCAGTTCTGTTAATATAGTAAACAGCATGCGATCCTTCCGAAGTGCATCACCTTACACTTAGCCACGTTGAACTGACAGCCATTTACCTTAGTCCATACCGTCAGCCTATTTAAGTCATGCTGTAAGATGTTTACATCATTTGAATTGATTATCGCTCTTCCCAATTTTGCATCATCAACAATCAAGTGGATATCTCCTTTCAAACTATTCCCAATATCATTGATGTACAAATTAAACAATAGAGGACCAAGCACTGAGTCCTGAGGTACATCACTAGTCACTTGCCTTTTCCTGGACTCAGCTCCTCCGTAAACCACTCTTTGATATCTGTCCACCAGCCATCCTTTAATCCAAATCACCATCTTCGGATCCATAACCATTTGCCCAAATTTATGTAGCAGAGTTCCATGTGGAATCCTGTCAAAGGCCTTTGCAAAGTCAAGCAGTATCACTGAGTAAGAATTTCCTTTATCCAACTCCACTGTTACTTTATTATAGAAAGTAAACAAATTATTTAGGCAAGACCTACCCTTCACAAAACGATGTTGCCCCTTATAAAGTATCATATTGCTGTCCACCCAATCCTGAATTCTAATTTTTACCAATTTCTCCAAAATCTTAACCACCACTCCAGATATACTGATTGGTCTATAATTTGCAACCTCAGTCTTAGAGCCTCCCTTGTGCAATGGAACTATTTTCCCCTCTTTCCACTCTACTGGCACTTTACCAGAACTAAGGCTTAAATTAAACATCCTGGTTAGAGGAGTTGCTAATTCTCTTGCACATTCTCGTAACACATGGGCCGATATGCCATCTAACCCAATGGCGGTGTTAGCATTAAGGTTCTTTAATGTATTAAGCACCTCAATTTCGTCTATCTCTAGACTCTCATCAGACAATGGCACATTTGACACTGCACTATCACTACCAAGATGGTACACTTTTGCGAAATGATTATGGATATTCTTCCTTTTACTAGCCACATAGCCAAAGAACTCTTTAGAGTTTCTTTTGGATTCATCAGCTAGCTTCCTCTCATAATTAGCTTTGGCGTACTCTCTTTGCCTGTACCTTGTATTGCTGATTGGAACGCTCATCACCTTTTTCTTTATGTCCTCCACAACCTTTTCTTTATCTGCAACTCCTGTTTAATAGTATTATTCATCCATTTTACTTCTACTTGATTTCTCCTTCTGACTCTGGGAATACAGTCTGATACAGCTTTCTTCAAATACCCCTTGAGAATCTCCCATGCACCATCAACATCTCTCCCCTTGAAATTCTCATTCCAAAGAACAGCTGAAAGCTGACTTCTCAGCTTGTTATAATCACCAGCCTTGTAATTCCACATATACCCATTCTTAATAGAATATTCAGCACATCTTACAATCTCCCAGGTCAAGACCACATGATCGCTTCTAAACAGTAAATTAAAATTGTCATTTATACGTAGATCCGATTCGACTTTTTCAGCTTAAAAAAATACAATAAATAATAATAATAATAACACGCAGAAAATCACTTTCCATTCAGGAAACGTGAGTGATTCGATACACCAAATTAGGTGAAAGTTATTTTGATGTATGTAAAGCATTTGAAAGATTAGCTCTTATTATAGTTTCAACAATAGTAACTAATGCATAGAAGGTTGTTTGAAGTTTCTTCACTTGGTTATACTATAAATGAAAGATACCAAGAAATTATATACTTGGTTTAATCCTTTATCCAAGTGTAAGCAAACAAAGTTCACGCCTGAAATATAATGAGACTATCTTCTATTGACTAGCAGTTATTAGCTTCTATATATGGCAACTCGTATATAGAAGCTAATGATTTCAAATTACTCCCTTAATATCCCATAATCCAAAACACATATCCTTACAGGTATGTATGATATGCTATGGATTATGGGAAGGGTCACTACCCAAACCGGTTTCGACCTTTATTGAGGTCTCGTGAGTAGGGAGCCAGACCCGGAGGTGATACTGAGGTTGAAGTAATGCAGAAGTCATATATGAGTTTCCAAAAGGTGTCACACCTTATTAAAATATTCTGGATCAGAGTATTAAAAATACCAAGAAATTACATACTTGGTTTAATCTTTTATCCAAGTGTAAGCAAACAAAGTTTGTACCTGAAATATAATCAGGACAGGACAACTTGTATATATAGATGTTGGAAGTTTATTTTTTACTTGATTAGACTATAATAAATTTAGTGTAATCCTTTACCCAAGTGTAAGCAAACAAAGTTTGTACCTGAAGTGTCTTCAGGACTGAGGCAACTTGTAGTAAAGGTGGCCCACTCTCTCATCACTCCTTGTCTCAGTATCTCCCATAATGCACATCTCCTTTTGGACATATATAATGCTATGCATTAAGGGAAGGGCCACTTCAGGTTCACACTTTGTTTGCTTACAGTTGGATAAAGGATTAAACTAAATTTATTATAGTCTAACAAAGTGGAAAATAAACTTCCAACATCTTTCTCTAAATCCAGAGTAATTTAATAATAAGGTGGTATACCTTTGAGCAACTCGTATAGGTAAATATGACTTCTCCATTGCTTCTGCCTTAGTATCACCACTTCTGGGTCTGGCTCCCACTGATGAGACCTCAATAAAGGTCGAAACCGGTCTGTGTAGTGGCCCTTCCCTTAATGCTTAGCATTGTACATGTCCACAAGGAGATGTGCTTTGCATTATGGGAGATACTGAGACAAGGAGTGATGAGAGCTTGGTCCATCTTTACTCTTTACTACGAGTTGCCTCAGTCCTGAAGATACTTCAAGTGCAAACTTTGTTTGCTTACACTTGGGTAAAGGATTAAACTAAATTTATTATATGTATATATAGAAGTTAATGACTTTTACATTACTTGCATTAGTACTTGGATAAAGGATTAAACCAAGTATATAAGTTCTTGGTATCTTTAATTTATAGTATAACCAAGTGGAAAAACGTCCAAGAACTATCTCTGTTCCAGAGTATTTTCATATATATATATATATAACCTAACCAAACTTTTGATAGAAAATAAAACAGGCCAATTATAATTATTCAAATCAGTTGGCAGCACTTACTAGCCGTCTTCTTCACTGCATGCCGATTAATTAGTGATAGCCTTGGGCCAACTATCTCTGATTGGCTACCAGTGGAGATTGAACTGCCCACTCAGTCTCCAAAAGTTAGATAGGGCTAAAAAACGGCCTCGCCTACTCCCTATAAGGGAACAAAAAGGCATTAGCTGATTTTTTTTCCTTCATTTATTTCAATCAATATACTCTCCCCCAGCTTGGATATAGCGTTTGGCATGGTCAATTAATTCATTAAATGGGTTTTTTATATCGGTTTTTGATACTGTTGAGGGTCATAGTACTGCCGCTTGAGCGTCTTTAATGTTGTCGTATCGCTTTCCTTTCATTAACAAATGAAGTCAGGGGAAGAAGTCACAAGGTACTAAATCAGGTGAATATGGCGAGTGATCCAACACACAAACTTAGTTTTTGCTCAAAAACTGTCTCACAATGTTCGAACGATGAGACGTTGCATTATCGTGCAAAAGTGACCAGCTGCCTGCATCACGATATTCATGCCGTACGCGACAAATTCTCGCTATCAATCACTTCAAAATTTCGAGATAAAACTCACCATTGCCAGGTGGAACGAATTCTTTGTGGATAATGCCCTTGAAATAGTATAAACAAATCAGCATTGTCTTTACTTTTGACTTCTCCAAGCGACTTTTTTTTCGGATGCCCCCTTCTGGTCTCCACTCAGCACTGTTTTGAGCTCATACTTAAAACACTAGCTTTCATTACCAGTAACGATCGTTTCAAGGAAGTTTGAGTCCTTACGAGATTTTAATGAGGTCCTTGCAGTGTTCAATTCGATGTATTTTTTGCTCGTCGGTCAACTTGTGGGGAACAAATCGCGAATTCAATTTACGAAGGCTCAAACTTTCGGTCAAAATGTTGTGCACAATTGATTTTGGAATCCCCAATTCATCTTCAATCAATCTCATGGACAATTTTGAGTTTTCTTTGATGAAACGCACTTTTTTGGATGTTAATTTTGCTGTCGTTTTTGGACAGCCCGGCTTTTCGTCATCCTCAAGCGTCTCACGACCACTTTAAACCACTAGTAAACTTGAGTGCCGGATAAGCATTTATCACCATATGCTTTTTGAAGATTCGATGCCTTTCGGTAAAACTTTTACCAAGTTTAAGACAAAAAGTCAATTGCGGTTCTGTTTGAAACTCATTTTCCGACCGTTCGTCAAACCAGTCACTATAACTCGGCTTCTAATGAAACAAATGTCAAACAGTTGACACAACACTAATGAAGGTTGCCGCTTTCGACAACAAAAAGATACAACAGGTGGCACCACTAGTTTTTTCTATTTTCGAAGAGTTCGGTTTCTTTTTGGGAGAGGCGTATGTAAATTATTCATGCTCTCCTAACCTAAACTTAAAACAATACCAACACCTATTGAAAACTTTGTTCATGCCACCAGATATTTGAACTGACAGAAGTTTAAATTTTATTTTTAGCAAAAATTTCAATATTGGAATAGTAAGTTGTCTTACTGCTAGGATGTAATAAGCATGAAATTAGACAGCTTTAGAATCCAATAGGCTTAAAGCCAGTGGCGGCTGGTGAAAATTTTAAGTGGGAGTGCTGCATATACAAAACAAAACTTTTCCTAATCAGTAACGAATTGATTAATAAATAAATTTACATATATATTAAAAACTTGCTTTATTAAAAATATTTCATCCTCACCATGAACAAACACCAATAATAAAGGTTTCGTAGCTCACAGAAATAATCTGCCCAAACGAGCAGTGTCAGAATCACTTGCAACATGCAATGACAAACGCAAATGAATATTGGCGTTAGATCGCAGTGCATTTGTTTCATGTAACGATAATTGAAAAAATACAATTCTTTTCATATTTTCAACAGTGACGTTCATCATAATTCAGCCTTGTATCAATAATAAATAATTACATGTTATTTTAACAAAATAAAATAAGATTTACAAAAAATAGCTTACCCTCACCAATAATAAGTTTCGTATCTCACAGAAATAAAGCGCACAAGCATACGATACACAGCCCAAACGAGCAGTGTCGGAATCACTTGTGACGTGCATTGATAAGCGCAAACGAATATCGGTGAGTCTAAATGCAATTGGCCGAATGTGATAATTCCGACACTGCATTAGATCGCAGTGCATTTGTTTTGTAATCTAAAGCGTTAATTGAACAATTCCAATTATTAACCATTCAATCAACGTCAAAACTCTCTAGAACTTTAAATATTTTTCATTTTAAAATCCTGTAGAATTATGAAACAAAAAAAAAATAATCGGATTAACTAACTGGTGATCTCAAAAGTTAACATGTTGTATTGCATTTATATAATGTTGTAAGCAGTTATTATTTATAAACACAAACAAAATTTAATTTTTTCATATTTTCCTTGGGGGTGCTGCAGTGTCTATGCCACTGCTTAAAGCTAAAAAAAGAAATAACTGATCCTGTTAAAAAGTTAACACGATATTTAGACAGTCATTTCTAATTTATGAAAAACGGCTGTTAAGTGCTTATTCATAAATAGAAACATTATTCTCGCTCTCAAGTAAAAATATAAACGTTCCTTACATCTTGGAATTAGATGTAGGCCTTTCCAACCAAAAGCAAATGCCACATTATGCTTGTGCAATTCTATAGCACATTTATATGTATGATGATACATAACTTTGGTAAAAAGACTTGGGTTCTTATTGATAAGATGATCATTTCTTTGAAGTCAACGATTATTTCAACCTAAACTGAGTTTACTAGTCTCATATGAAAATGAAATGGTATTTTTCCCATTCTACATAAAAAACAGTTAATTCTTAGAAGCAGGCAAACCAGTCTGAGCATAATGAATTCACAGAAGAATACCATGCCATATAATTGGCTTGAAACAGGAAGCCTGAATACAAGATTTTAATGGGAAATAGTCTAAAGATAGCAATTGCTTATGTAGAACCTTTCTGATATTAGTGGCTAATATCAGAAACTGTTCTAGGGAAAGAAGAAAAATCAGGAACTTTAATTGCAAACTGTACATCACAACATGAAATAGGAAGATACCTCACATTCACAAGAACACTACTTTTTGAACTTGCTTCTCTCTGCCCCAAACCAACCTCATAACTGTGCTATTAGAGGTGCAAATTACAGCGCAGAGGACAAAAGTAATGCAGGTTGCACCACAGGCAGAAGGTACTAGGACAATGAGTCACTAAACAGTGCACATAAGTTTTATCACATTAGCTCAGGACAGTTCTGCTTTTACCTACATTGGAATTCTCTACTGAAGTCCCCATATGAATAAACACTAATCAGGTTATCTGACATAAATTGCATTTTATTGCTCACAAATATCTTTCAACTTTTCAAATTTATGAACATTCAGTTTAACATGTAAGCAATCTTGCTTTCTTCTGCTCTAGTAAAACGGACTAGTTTTTTTTAGTTGTCAAACAACATACACCTGAATTTACTGATATCACTGGAGGTGTACAAATTAGACAATTTTATATCAAAGAAACGTTTTTTTATGAAACTAACAATAAGAAATCACGTAAAAAATTTAGCAATGCATATAAATTTAATATCTGATAATCAGTCATTCTGATTTTTTTTTTCTATAAAATGTATTGATTTAAACATCACAAGTGTTATAATTCTTCACTAGAATAGTAAATTCAAAAAGGGTGCGACAACTTATTTCACATAAGTTCATGTGTTAGGCACAATAGTGGTTTGCATAATCAGTTTATTTTTTGTCCCCCCCCCCCTTAAATACCAATAAATGGTAAACAATTCCGAAAATGTAGAGCTATTAACAATTTTTTTTTTCTCTTCAAAAATCACAGTTAACATGACCATTAAGGTATCAGTTAAATATGTTTTATGACTACAAAAAAAAATTATTTAACTTATATATCACAGAATTAAACATTTCATATTTAACATATTTAATGTAACACAATATATTAATATGAAAGCAAGAATTGCTCTTTCTCTCTCTCTAGAATGTTAATTACCTTCATAATTGCATTATCTTAACAAAAAATGAACCAACAGAAAAAACATATTTACAGCACTGAGAATCATAATGTAAACAATATTTAAATTAAAATGATCAAAAATGTAACTGAAGTTAACAAAATCAACTACTTTGACATAATTTTATTTATAAAACATTACACATAAATATTTTAATTAAGCAGTTAGTTAACAGCTTGTTTACTAATATTTTGATCTATAGCTTTTTAAATAATATCACAGCCTTTGTCTTTCCAGAGGTAATCTTTGGTCCCCTATTACTTACAATTAAAAAAAAAAAATCTTAATTTTTCAAAATAAGTTACAAACTGTTATATTTTTAAGATTAAGTATATACAGATCGCATTATCATTCATATTTACAGGTAAAAATTATTTTACAGGAATCTTTTATGATCTGAATCTTTCTACTTCAGACAATGGCTTCCTTTTTTTAAAACAGCGGCTTTTAAAAAATATTATAATCTTTGTCAAAAGACTGCACAATTTATAGTACCTAGACAATTTTTCTCAAACAAATCCAAGTTCTCCATCTGATATATTTTTCTGAAGTGATCTACTTCTTGTTGCTATTGAAGACATTCCAACAGGACTAATAGCACCATATGTTACACTAGCTGAGTGCCATAACTTATCTTTCACTTCCATGGGATGGTTTTTCTGAGACTCTGGAACTTCTTCAGCTTCACTAATCAGCTCACTATCTTCACTGTTATCATTAACAGATGGATTCAAAAAAGAGGGAGAAGTGGAAATAGTTGTGGTAACAACAGAGAATTTCCCAGCTCTAACAGCCAGAAAGCAAAATAGAGGAACAAAAAATAAGAAAGCAGCAGCACCAAAGACTACAACTAATACACCCCACACTGTATTCATCGTATTGTCTGGAGCTAAAAAAAAAAGAAAAACAAAGCTGTAACATAATTCAAATTTAAAATAAACCATAATGTTATTTCAATATGATACAGTATTATTATTTTACTTAAAACTAGTAATATATACTGAGTGTAACTATTGGATACACAGTCACTCCATGGAATTCAATTGCTTGTCAAAGATCTATTCCATGCTATATAAAGCAGGCAGGCACATGCAAGAATGCACACACACAAAAACAATTCTCTCTCTCTCTCATATTATATATATATATATATATACACACACACAGGGGGTCCTCGAGTTACGTCGGAGATCCGTTCCTATGGACCGACGTAAGGTGATTTTCGATGCAAGTCGGAATTACCATAGCCTAAGTTACTTACTTAACCTAAAAACACCCTAAAGCAATACGTATATATCAAGAAACAGAACTGGGCCATAGGAAAATGAAAGGGAGAACATAATTACTGTATAATACAGAAAAATGACAAAAATGAAACTGTAATAAAAAAACAAACATAAAAATTAGAATCCTTTCCAATCCGCCAATCCTTTCACGTGTTCAAGGATGCAAACTTTATCCTTGATAATAGTCCCGACTGTGTGACTTAAGTTCAACGCACGGCTGATGTTCGTTGGCATTTCTCCCTTTTCTGCCCTTTTAATAATGTCTAATTTCACTTCTAATGTAATGGCTTTCCTTTTCTTCAACACACTGCCATCGGAAGAGTCTGCCTTACGTTTGGGAGCCATATTGAAGGGTAAAAAGTCACAAAAAAAACCCCACAAAAGTGTGAGAGCGGATGTAAACAAAGCACGTGGTACACAAAGAGTGTATGCTGGGACCCAAGTGACGCCACCTCTCCCAAACAAACGTTGCGTAATGGCGTATTCTTCCGCCGTGCTCACAAACAAGTTCGCCCGCGATGTTTGAATTTTACGTTGCGCTGCTTCAAATAGAAATTTATTCTTTCAATTATTTATGAGATTACCGCCATAAAGCCGAAACAACACATGTCGAGGACGATGTAAGTCGAGGACCCCCTCTGTGTGTGTGTGCGCGTGCGCGCGTATACAATTCAGTATAATGATGGGCAATGACTAAATTTTCAGTACAATGATGAGCTTAATGACTAAGCGCAATATTGTATTCAGCACTTGACATGCAGATATTAAGAATCAAATTGGAACTGCTACCATGTTCACCTGTTCCCATATAGCAGTATGTAGCATACCCACAATTCTCTGACCACCAGAAAACATCCAGCCAATGGCAATCCTGTGGCTGGTGACAGTTTGATGTGAAAAGGCACCAGAGTTACATGAATCACAAAATATAGACAGACTACAATCAATCAAAACAACAGTAGAATATAACCATAGTCTGCAATGGATCAATTCAATGCACCATGCATCGAACCTTACTGCATGATAGATGGGATACAGCAAACTACTTTGGCAGTTTTCTGACCACTGGCTCATGTATAGCTCACAAAGGAACTATAATATAAATGAACTGGACACAGAATGCCATTTTATGCACCATCTCGCATGGTAAACTTATCTATAGGAATCCACTAGTCAGATGTGTAGAAACTTCAGAGCAAGATCAATTTTGCATAAGACAGAATCCCTTGTAACATTTAGTACCGGATGATCTTCATTTTTTTTTTTTTTTTTTTAAATGTGAATCACTCACGAGAGGTTGTAAATCTATAGTACTTCAATGAACTGAAGTATAAATAGATATTTAAATAAAACTTAATACAGTGGAACATCATCATCATCATCATCATCAAATTCCTGCCATGTACCCTCAAGGGGTGTACAGGATATGACAGTACTACATGAAAAAATTACATCATTACTAACTTCCTATCCACAATTTTCCTCCAAATCAGTCTGTTACTTGTCAAGACTCCAACATTTTCAGATCTTATATTTCTATCATCTAAGGCACTTTGTACCGTATCAATCCACCTATATCTTGGTCTTCCTCTGGGTCGTTTTCCTGCCAACCTGGCAGAGAACATTTGTTTTGCTAATCTTTCCTCTTCCATTCTATTTAAGTGACCATACCATCTGAGATTAGCTCTGCTAACGCATTCCTGGATGCTGACAATGTCAAGTTCTTTCCTAATATCCTCATTTTTAATATAATATTGCCATTGATGCCATCTGTTCACGCCTCTAATCTTTCTCAGGACTCTCATATCTGCGGTCTCCAGTCTTTGGTCAAGTGTTTTACTTCTGACCCAGCTCTCAGATCCATAAGTTAAAATTGGTTTGAACACAGTCTTGTATACAGCTAATTTAGTGATCCAACTAATTTCTCTCTTATTCCATATGAATTTATTCAATTGACTTCCCACGATACCAGCTTTGCTGATTCTGTTGTCTATTTCTATATTTAGTTTACCATCTTCAGTAAAAATTGTGCCTAAGTAGCTGAAATGTTTTACTTGTTCCACAGGTTCTCCATTCACAACACAGTTGACATTTTCAATGATTCTGCCTATTTTCATTGTCTTTGTCTTTTTATTGCTGACCTTCATACCATATCTATTACAACAGCTATTCAATTTAGTCAGAGAATCTTGCAGACTTGTAGCGGATTTATTTAGAAGTATAACATCATCCGCATAAAGCAAAGAGCTAACATTAACATCTCCAATTTTGATATCAGGTTTAATACCACATTCCTTCATAATGTGATCCATATAGATAATGAATAACAGAGGGGATAATGTACATCCTTGTCTCACGCCAGATTTAACATTAAACCATCTTCCTGTACTTCCTTCAATTCTAACTGCTGACTCACAACTCAAATAAAGACTAAGTATTGCTTGATATAATGCCCCATTGACACCATATAACTGCAGCGTATTGAATAGCTTCTCTCTTGGCACCTTGTCATATGCCTTTTCCAAATCGACAAAACTTAAATACAGATCTTTGTTATATTCCCATGCTTTCTCGACTATTTGTCGTAAAGTGAAGATCTGATCCTGACAGCCTCTATTTGGCCTGAATCCAGCTTGTTCTTCACCAAGCTTTTCTTCCACAATTCTTCTCAACCGTTTCTCAAGTATACTTGCATAGATCTTGCCAGGAACACTCAATAGGGAAATACCTCTGTAATTCTCACATTCAGTTTTATTTCCCTTTTTATATATGGGTACTATGAGAGCTCTACTCCAATCATCGGGAATTCGTCCCTCTGTCCAGGCTTTCTGAACTATGCAGTGCAGCCACTGTAAGACTCTTATACCACCATACTTCAGCATTTCTGGTCGAATATCATCTACTCCTGCTGCCTTTCCACATTTCAAGCCTTTGATGTCTTTTTCTACTTCTAGTATGGATATGTATTCCTGACTGCATGTCTGATCAGTGTTTTTTATCACTGTGCTGTCATCACTGCTTGTTTCATTTAGCAGTTTTTCAAAGTAATTACTCCATACTTCAAGGATATCTTTTTCTCCTGTTTTCATTTCACCTTTATCATCTCTAATTCCTTTTACAGCACTCTTTCCTCCATTCCTAAGCTTCTTCAACAACCTCCAGAATATTTTGCCACCTTCTTGATATTTATTTTCTATATTCTTGCCAAAGTCCTCCCATGACTTTTGTTTAGCTAGTTTTACACACTGTTTAGCTTTCTTACATTTGTCTCTGTATTCTGTAAGAGTAAAAGCTGACTTATTTGCCAGGAACTTTTGATATGCTTTCTTCTTTTCCTTCACTGCCTCTTTAACTTCCTGTGTCCACCAGGGAGTTCTGATTTTTTTATCTTTGCACACAACCTCACCACATGCCTCTCTGGCAGAATCAATCAATGTTTCCTTCAGAGTTTGCCACTGAATCTCCAAGGTTTGATTCCTGTTCTCAAACTCTTTCATTTTCTTTTCAATAATATTTCTGTATTTTAGTCTACAGTTTACATCTGAGAGCTGCTCAACTTTTATTCGCTTTAAAACTTTCTTACATGTTATTCTTTTCAATATGAAATTCAATTTTATCCTGCTCAAGACTAAATAGTGATCGCTTCCAATTTCAAATCCTCTGTACACTCTGGTGTCCTGCACCAGGGAGAAAACATCACTTTCAACAATAACATAGTCAATGAGACTTTTCTTATTCCTAGCCTCTTCTCTCCATGTGAATTTGTGCACATTTTTATGTTGGAACATGGTGTTAGTAATAACCAGTCCATGTCCTGAGCAGAAATCCAACAGATATTTGCCATTATTATTAGCTTTGCTCTTTTCTCCAAATTTTCCCAAAATATTTTTGTATGTCTCACAATCATTTCCTACTCTACTATTTAGATCCCCAACAAGGACCAACTTTTCCTTTTTCATTGTGTCAGTTGCTTTTTCTAAAGCCTCAAAAAATTCCTCCACTTCTACCTTAGTAGAACCTTCTGTGGGACCATAGGCACAAATAAGTCTCATTGTCCAGTTCCCCATTCTCATATTTGCCCACATTACTCTACTTGAGACTGACTGCCATTCAAGAAGATTAGCCTCGTATTTTGTGTTGAATACTATGGCTACTCCTTCTTTTCCTTGATTGTTATTGCCTGAATATAACATTTTGTATTTATTGCTCAGAAAGATCTCACCAGTTTTGGTCTTTTTTGTTTCAGTCACCCCTATTATGTCGATCTGGTACTTATCTAATTCCTCAGCTAGCTCCATTTCTTTGCCATTCAGGCTTCTTACGTTGATAGTACCGATCTTTAACTCTGGTGATGTTGAGTTGGGGTTTGTTTTCAGATTTGTTCCAGTAGCTGACTTTTCGCTGTTCGCCCTGGTTCCCTGGCGAAAACAACGGGGGCCTTGTTTAACCGGGCGACGCCCCAGCCGGCATGAAATTTTGTCATGTTGTACCATCATTTTTTATTTTGGTTTAACCAGTAAGAATACAATTTGGTCGGCTAAATCCCAAATTGCCAGCCCATCCTCGTTCGTTCAGTATCAAAGTAGATACCCAACAGGGTGCACCACGAGAAGGTGAGGATTGGACATTAGGTCAGAAGCCCTGGTCGGTTCTCCGCATTCCTTTAAAGGCTATGTGGAGGTCTCCTCTCAGTTATACAGCTTTGACCCTTAAGCACCCCTACAGTGGAACATTTATATTAAAATTTTAATTGCATAAAATTTTTGCCAAAGTATCAACCACATCTTCAGAATGAATTCAAAATTAAACAAGGAACAAGTAACCTAATGAAGACAATAATGAGAAAATGTGAATAAATTCATGACATTTTGACTGATTTAACTGTTCTGAGAGGAGGAAAACTGGAGTTCCATAGTAAGAAGAAAGAAAGAAAAAAGCACATCCTTTATGCCCTTGAAAGTTTTAAATCAGTCTTTCTGACTAAGAAGGTATACATAGTTCTTCCAACTGCACCACAGAGGAATCTGAAGTGATTTTTTTTTTTTTTTAATGAGACTTACTTATTTAAGGATGCAAGCCTATAATACATTAGTACCATGAGTGAATAAGAATTTTTTTCTATTTTTATTAATTTTAATTTATTTTTTGCATAGTTTGGAAACCTTGCTCCAGGGGCAGAGCATAGATCTTTTCAAGTCCAGGCCTCCAATAATTAGTTAAGCAAAGGGTTCAAACACCAGGGAAAGACATTCTTCCCACACGTAAAGACAATCATAACCCATCCAAGCCCACAGCAGATTCGAACCTTTGGTCTATTGGTTGGAGAGTGAACATACTAACCACTTGGCATATCTGCTAAGATGGAAGTTTTATATTATATTTTGAAACATTCTTGACAAAGAATATTTGCTTATAGTTTATTATCCACAAATAAACTGAATGATAATGATATGGTCCACATAGACTATATGAAGACCCCCACCTTAAATTCTAACTGTTAATAATACATCAAATATATATATATATACTACTCTGCTGAAAGGGAGATGTCATCTGATAATCCATTCCTCAAATATTTTTCAATAAAATTTAATGAAACATCTAATTTATTTTATTTAATGCTTGAATTCCTCATTAAAAGAAATTCTAATGTTTTCTGATGTGACTTAATTCACTTGGAAATTAGATGCTCTAATATCTGATCTTTAAAAATATCAGTATAATAAAAACTGGTTTTAAGGCTTCTGTTCATCCTGAGAATAATTCCAGTATAAGGGACCACACAAATAATTCTGGCATGGATGCTTAGACATTGACTATCACTCATGTTGATGTTTAGTTGAATAAAACAGACGTCCAAAGCTATTAGCTAACTAACTAAATTTATTTAGCTAATTAGATTACTAAACCAATATTTTGGTTTAGTAATCTAATTAAGGCCTTGGTGATCAAGGCAAAAAGATATTGAGCATGTGTATATAGGCATACACATGTGAATGCAGGTATACTAGTAGAAGGGAAACACAGACTAACTGTAAAAGGCAGAATCCTAGCACCTAACTAACACCCCCCCCCCCGTCTGTGAGTGTGATGATGAATGCTTGCTGAACATTTCAAAATGATGGTCTTCCTGATTTTTGGCAATGTGATTCAGCCCAATTTGTTTAAGTTTGGGGAATGTTTTAGAGCTATGGCAGACTCCAGAAATAGTCTTTCTGATTTAAATCTGTTTCTGGAGGATTTTCCCCAATTCAACGATCCGTATCTACAGCACTGATCCATATGCCTTAAACAAATTTGGCTGCATTACATTATACCAAAAATATGGGAGACCATCATTCTAAGATCTTCAGCAAGTGTTCATCACTGCACCCACAGTGGGCCAGTTACGATTCTAAGAGCAAACCTTTTACAATCAGTCTGTGTCTGCCTTCTTACTAGTATGTCTGCATGCATGCAATGTGCTTAATATATTTCTGTGTCCATGAAGATGCCTTTGGTGACCAAAGCTGAATATTGCTTAGTAATCTAATAAACAAAAATAAATTTAGTTAATTAAGAACTTTAGACATCTGTTTTATTCCACTAAACAACAACAAGTGCTACTGGTTTTGTATACTTTTTTGTAAACTTCTTCAGAAAAATCTTCAGTTAAATGACAGACATTTATCAAATCTCAACAGGAATTAGCATTTACCCCCCCCCCCCGCTGACTTCAATTCCCATGAACATTTTCAATCTCCCTTTTCCCAATTTTGGAATTCCAATATGCATTCAAAAGAGCTTTATATGTTATATAGGAAAATTTTTATGAAAAAGAAAAATACATTTTTTTTTGAAAAATTCTTTTTGATATACAGGATGACTAACAAAAGAATTCTTAGTATAAAATGTCATCAAATTAATAGCAGAAGTGGTATTTTATCTTTAAAAACTTTCTGAAAAAAATTTGATATACTGACTGTTTATTTAGAAATTAGTCAAACTAAATAATCTCTATCCCACAAAAGGTTAGAAACTTATAGCATATTTGAAACTAACTTAAGGAGTTACATGGAAGGAGACAGTGGCCTCACAAACATTCGTGCCACAATAGGATATGACCAATGGCATATAAGCTGGAGAAAAGCTGCCTACACAATTAAAAAAGGAAGAACATATATAGTTTATAGACATACCAGCCAATGAATCAGAAACTTTTATTATATGTATTGCCATGCAACTGCCAATATCAATCCTCTTCAATTCCCTGCACACAGTGAGACGAGATATAGGTCAGGAACAGCCTTCATTAAATGCTTTGGTCAAATGCTGCACACAGGAAGTTTTGTTTGCACAAGACTTCTCAAATGAGTGTGATCTCGTTTCTGACAGACTGTCTTAGAATCACAGTTTTGCCTCTTAAACAAGTCATTTTTCTACTGATTAAACACCCAGGATATCTCACCATTTGAGAAACCAGTCAGCTCTGCTACTTTTCAAAATTGTGGCTATAGCCAGACAGGCACCCAACAATAAGTCCTTTATTGAACTCCAAAAGATTCTGTGCTTTTCCCATTGTGATCACTATTGACGATTACTGACTGGCAGCAATCTTAAATAGTTGTCTAGAAAACACGGTGGTGCATGTGACCAAGTATTTTGCATATGTTGCATAAGTGATGCTTATGTACATCTGCATGAAGGTTTATTATTATTATTATTATTATTACATGACACCTCCAGGGAGTCCAAAGACTCATCGAGGAAGAGCACCTACTCTTCAACTCTCCATCTCCACTAACTATCATGAACTGCAACGAACCATTATCATCTACACCAATGCCATCTACCACTAGTATTTTCACTGACAATCACAAACATCCATGCCTACAGCCTTTTGGCTGGAGAGCAGATACTCTAACCACTCAGCCAACCAGGCCACCAAAATATAAAAATTCATTCTTACTCTAGGATTCGCTACCTTTTCTTAATATTATTTATTATTATTACGTGGCACCTCCAGGGAGTCCAAAGACTCATCAAGGGAGCACACCTACTCTATGTCTCCATCTCCACCACTCAATCCACCAACTACACCAATGCCAGCTACTGCCTGTCACTACCACTAGTATCTCCATAGACAATCACAAACATCCATGCCCACAGTGGGATTCAAACCCACAGCCTTTTGGCTGCAGAGCGGATACGCTAACCGCTCGGCCAACCAGGTTCCCAATTCAGTTGCCAGTACATATATATATAAACTGTCTTCTGTCCTACACAGAAATATGTAGCACTCAACAAAAATATGAATTAATGCCATATTAAGATAGCAAAGAGACAAAGATTTTTTTTAGTTCAATTTCTAATTCAAATCTCTTAATGCACAGTTCAGATTTTTTTTTTTTTATATCAGTCATCCCTTAACTTACGTCTGAGTTCCGTTCCATCCGGCAGGACGCAAGTCGAGTCGGACATAAGTCGATACATTAAATCAACTGAGTTTAGGGACTTAACCGTAATATGTATACTGTCATTTTAATTTTTAAACCTTATAAAACTGTACTGTGTTACTGTCACACAGTACAGTGTGTTGGCTGGAGAGCCAACAGGCTAAAACAGGAGAATAATCACCCAAATCTTCCTCCACAATCATATCTTCATTACTTTCCCTGTGTGATCAGGCTGTGGCTCTTCTGGTGTAACCTTTTATGAAAAGGTTACACCAGTTTTTTTTTTTTTTTTATGAAAATGTCCAATGTGCTTTGCTTATTTCTCCTCTTCTTTTCATCATAAATTTGTTCATAGCAAGGAAACACATTATGTAGTTTCTATTAAGTAGTGTTCAACACTGGGGTCCATGTCTTCATGGACCCCAATTTTGAGAACATCGCTAACTGCAAAGAACATTTCAGCAATACCCTTCACTGCAAATTGTTTAACTACCTCTTTTGTTTCTATTTTCCCCTCTTCCTCTTCTGCAACAGTTGTTCCTCCAGTTTGACCAATTCTTCAGGTCAACTCTTCAGGGAAACTTTCTATGAGTTGAATTCATTTTGAGATTCAGATTGTTTGCTAGGCCCACTATAACAAACTTCCAAAATCATGCACAAACCTTTTTAATGTCTTTTTCCATATGCCACTCATACATTGAGAGGTCACTTCGTCCCAAGCTACAGCAATATTTTTAATAGCATGATAAATATTGAATGTTTTCCAGAATTGTACGAGACTGGTCATTTCCTTCAGTAACTGAAATGGCTTGTGAAAAAGTTCTCCTTAGATAATAAGCCTTAAACACTGCAAAAACTCCCTGATCCATCGGTTGGATCAAGGAAGTAATGTTTGGAAGAAGAAAAATGACCTTGAATTTGGTTAAGATCACTGCTATAAGATGGATGATCTAGAGCATTATCTAGAATTAATAAAATTTTAAATTCTACATTTTCTCTCATACAATAGCTTTTCATTTCGCTCGCATAACAGTTAATTATGGCATCTTCAATTTTTGAGTCATCCATGCCTTCTTATTGCTCTGATAATGAACTGGGAGTATGCTTCCTAATGTTTTTGAAGATTCTTGAATTCTTACTGCCATATCACAAATGGTTTCAGTTCATATCCAGCCACAGAATTACCCCTTAACAGAATCATAATACATAAGAGCTTTGAAACTAAGCATCGATTTTAACTTTTTGTGGATGAATGTCCGCTCGGGCATTTTTTTTCTGAAAAAAGGAAGTCTCATCCATATTAAATATTTGCTGTGGCAAATAATTTTCCTCCATATTAATTTCATCCAATTTTCCCACAAACTCCTTGGCAGCCTTCTCAGCACTTGCAGATTCTCATACATTTTCACATTATGCAGCGCAAAACGCTGCTTGAATCTCATGAATCAACCGGAAGAAGCATTGAATTCATAGTCATCATCGGGTTCTGCTTTCTCCTTCAACATGTTGAAGAGACCTAGTGCCTTAGAGGATATGGTCACAGTGCTAAGGGATACGTGCTTTTGGTTCAGGTCCTCTATCCATGGATGCAAGTAGCTTTTCCATATCACTGATAGGACTTTGTCGTTGCTTCGTCACTATCGTTGATTTAATGGAAGCAGATCCTTTTACAGCTTCTACGATTTTATCCTTATTTTTCAAAATGGTCATCACTGTAGAATGAGACCATCCGAAGTCATGTGCGATTACATTGACAGGCTTACCAGCTTCATGTTGCTTTATAACTTGGAACTTCATATCAAGATCAATTGCTCGCCTCTTTTTCTGTGATTCTTCACTAGTTTTTTTGATAGGGGCCATGTTGCACAAAATATCGCGAAATATTTAACGATAAATACACAAATAACCCATTTCTCAAACACAAAATCAACAAAGGAACTGTTAAAAACACGTGCCGACTGCCGAGGGAGGTTGCCGCTGAAAGCACTGTTGCTACTGTGCATGCTTTACCTTACGCTCACTTACATCTTGTTCAAAACTATAGCCGAAAACGTTATTTATTCCCTTATGGCATCAGTTCCCAATCGGTGGTACACATACCCCCC
Organism: Typopeltis vanoorti; assembly: GCF_054136105.1. Classification (NCBI taxonomy): domain Eukaryota; kingdom Metazoa; phylum Arthropoda; class Arachnida; order Uropygi; family Thelyphonidae; genus Typopeltis; species Typopeltis vanoorti. Next base: position 19,271,612 of record NC_143561.1, on the reverse strand, counting down.
CCCCCAGGGGTATGTGCTGGGCCGTTCAGGGGTACGTTCAGGAAATATCACATTCGGTACATAAAAAATAATCAGTAATGGTGGAAAAACAAGTAAAGTAAAGTAAACAAAATTCAAAACGTTAGTTATGAAACAATAAATGTCAGTATTTAAAAACAGCCATTTTAAAAACAAGGGTTACAATTTACAAAAATGGGTTTAAAAGGGGTACACAAGTAGAACAAGGTTGGGGCACCACTGCCTTATGGGATCACTGATGTATCTTTGAGAGGACGTAACTCGAACGGACATAAGTCGAGGGATGACTGTACTTTAACTCTCAAAAAAGCATAAACAAATTTACTTACCTTGGCAATCAGTTTCATCACTTAAGTCGCCACAATTATTATGTCCATCACATACAAAATCAGTTGATATACAATGTTTATTCTCACAGTGAAACTGTCCAATTTTGTTGCAATGACCTAAAAGAAAAAAAAATTTTAAATGAAGCACTTTTTATAATACATTGTAAGTTATAACAAGTAATACTTTATTTCAATGAATTTCAAAACTTTCTTAGAAGATATAAACTGTGTCCAATAATCAGTTTCTGAAATTAAGTGCAACTGTAAAAATTTGATGTAGCTTAATAATTCCAGAAAACCTTACATCATTTTTTATTTTATTTTATTTTATTTATTTTTTTATTTTTTACAGAAGTCAAGCCCTGTAAGGATGTTATAAAAATAACCTGTATGTCTATGTATAATTAAGACAGTTTCTTAATGTAAATAATCCCTATGGGAATTGTCTGTACTTGCTGCCCTAAAACAAAATTCTAGAATGTATTGAACAAGTATTAAGAATAGTGATCAGAGCTTATTCTACCTTTACCACGAGTTGCGTTGGACTTGCACTACATGCAGGGTCAGTTAGACTTGCAACAATTGCAGACGCAAACTTGACTGACTTGTCTGTTTGCTTACTTGGGAAATGGAGTAAATAAAACCAGGTTTATATTTAAAATAACTTGGTATCTTTAACATATATTATACCCAAGGTAAAAAAACTTTCTACATCTATCTCTCATCCTGAGATTTTTATTTAATAAGGTCAAAGCACCTTATGGTAACTTGTGTTGGTAAAATATTTATAAGCTCTGTATTACTTAAAACTTAGTATAGTATTTCTTAGCCTGGCTCCCACTGATGAGACCTCAATAAAGGTCGAAACTGGTCTGGGTAGTGGCCTCTTACCTTTAATACATAGCATCATACATCTCCTCCAGGAGATGTGCTTTGCATTAAGGGTAAATATTAAGAATAGTGATCAGAGCTTATTCTACCTCTACCACGAGTTGCCTTGGACTTGCACTATGTGCAGGCACAAACTTAACTGATTTGTCTGTTTGCTTACTTGGGAAATGGAGTAAATAAAACCAGGTTTATATTTAAAATAACTTGGTATCTTTAACATATATTATACCCAAGGTAAAAAACTTTCTAGATCTATTTAAGTTAGGACAATGGAGTAACATTTCACTCATTTTTTTATAAAGATGTTCTATAAAGAATCAACTTTATGAAGGATTCTTATCTTGTTTCAGAAATACATTTAATAGAAACAGCACAATCAGCAAGTCCAGACTGTTCACGCTCATGATATTTAATATAAGACTTATGGTCATCAACTAATAAAAGCAGATCTTCCCATTTGTCCAAAATAAGACAAGCAACAAATATATGACTAATAATTACTTATAAGTTATCAAAATACTTATCTAATTTATTCACTACTTCTACTAGAAGATCATCGATTTCTATTAAAAACAGTTTTAATTTTAAAAACAAAATGTGTGATCTTCATCTAGACCATTCCAAAGTTATGATCAGCTTAGACATTGTGTCTGTTTACTAATATTCCTTTACTGATCACTCAAGAAGTATTTTTTTCATCAGATATTGTAAAACTGATTCTAATATATATGCTGGTTATTCACCTTTCAAAACATTATAAAACATATTTCAAAACATTAACTGCCACTAGCTGTTCCATCAACAAACTGATAGAACATGTAGTGGCAGTTCTCTTTTTCCAACCATTGCCAACTTCATGGAACTTTGAAAAATGTCTCTTTGAAAATATTTCACCTGATGGACACTCTGGTACAGATCTGTGAACGAAATTTCTGCAATTTGGAATGCTCTTCCTCTGAATTACAGCAGTTTATTTCCAAAATAAATGTATTTCATCCTAGTTCACCTTAGAAAAGTAGATAACCAAATAGTCTTTTTTTAGATCTAATTCTTTACCAACCATATGGCAGCTTACAGTTTTCAGTTTTTCGAAAGAAGACTTATACAGGCCACTATTTTCATGCTGAATCTCAACACCATTCAAGTCAAAAGGCTGGAACTATCAAGATACACCATGCTCATTCTTTCTTCTGATGAACTTTTATAGAAAGAACTGAAACATTAAACATGTTAAATCTATTACATATGTTACAAATTAAATCCAACTTCTTATCAAATGGTTTTATTGATTTATTAATTGAAAATGCATTTAACAGTTTTAGAATCTCTGCTTCTTCTAGTCCAGAAGAAATAACTTGCATTCCTATTCCTTATGTGCAAGAGGTGTTTCCAAATGCATAACAAAACTTTAAAACCGCTGAACATTTTGTTTGTTTTTTATCATCAGAAAAATCTCCACCTTTCTCACACCTCCTAAAAATGATCTTCTGACTTTTGATTTTCCAGGCACCTACCCAATTCTTTGCTATTGCAGTTTACCTTTTAGGACAAACTGGAAGATATGTTTTTCACAATGAATAAAAGCAGAAGTCTTATATCAAACATGATCCTGAACAGTCTGGACTAGCTAAGCATGCTTTATCCATTAAATAGAGTTCACTGGAACAATACAAGAATCTTCATAAGAGAAATGTGTGAAACATTACTCCACTGCCCTAACTTAAATAGTCTGTGTTTTCTTTATGGGAGATAGTAAAGATCAGCAGATTTAAAAAGTACTAACACACACACACACACACATTTCATATATTAGGTTTTCATAGCTATTGTACATGTTTTAAGGAAAATCACTTATGACTATATAGCCAAATGTTAAATTAGGAAATAATTTATTTTTAAATGCACTACTAGTTTCATCTTTCTAGAAGACTTCATTGGGTGCATAATACATAGAAGAAAACAGAAATACACAAAACACATTACTTAGGTACATCACTAAAGAATTTAAATTATTAACGGATTGCTCAAATTAGAATGGATTCGCATGCTAGCTGCGTTATTGTTCTCATTCTATTCATCCATTGCCGAATAGTAGAGGAATAACAATCAGAAAGGTTGACATTAATGTGAACAGGATTTAGTGCAATTTCTGTTGATTCCAAGATTTTTCTTTCAACTTCATCATAGCATTTATAAATAATTTCAGAACTATCCCAGCTTACTAAGTGTATAGTGGACTGATGGTGACTGGGATCAGAAGAATTAAGCACATGACTAGATAAGGTTGTGGCCCTGGTTCTACCATAGGTGATGTCTCTGAGATGTTCGATATGAAGCTTGACTGATTTTTCTGTTTGTTCATAATATGGGGAATTGCAGTCATGCCAAAGTATTTTATTTGCCCACTTCAGAAAGCTTTGTTCATGGCTTTGTCCAGTAAAACTTAAACATCATCATCTTCTTCCTTTCCAGGCTTATAGGCCAAGCGACCTGTTCCAGAATCAATTCCATCTTTTTTTTTAAAGGGTCTTCCTCTGCATCAGGTACCTTTTGGGTGGTAATTTAGAATTTGTTTAGGTATTCTGCTTCTATTCATTCTCGGTATGTGTTCTTTCCATTTTTCTTTATAGCAAATAACTTTCATTAAGGGAGTTTGTAATTCCAAGTTTATTTCTGATTTCCTAAAACCTAAATACAACAGTTTGAAATATCCAGGTGTGTAATGTCTTTGACATGTAACTTAAATTATTTTTTTCTAATTTAACATTCAGCTATATACTCATAAAAGCAATTCTCCTTAAAATGTATATATGTTAGACATACACACACACTTCCTCCCTCCTCCATTTCGGAAAATATGGACCATTTTAGCTGTCACACCAGCTACTAAGGTGGTGCTTTTCAGAATTTTCTTTTATTATTTAACTGCCATTCTGTTTACTTGTGTACTAAGGATGCCTATGAAACTTATGCAAAAATTCTACAAACAAGTTTTAATGTGAGTTTTATAGTTTGTTATTATTATGGCCACCCACAGTATTCTAATATTGAAACAACTTATAAGCCCAATGTATTATGTGTTCTATGGCCAGAATACCTGTTTTACAAGACGAAAAACTGACTTGCGAAAACACTTCCAACTCGATATGAAACCAGGTAATTCACCTTCAGCTAAAAAAAAAACTCTCAGAAAAGTTTGTGTCTCGACCAAAATTCAAATCCAGACCTTACCAGCTGAAGAGTAAATATTGCACCAATTCATATTAAGTAATTTCTTGTATTTTATTTAATTATTACATTTTTCATTCATTTGTTTCTGTCAAATGTAAAGCATCCACTGTTAATTCCTAATGTCACTTCACTTGTAATTATGTTATGTTGCTTTGGTAACGCCACAGTTATCAAGAAAGAAATAATTAATTTTTAAACTATAAGGAACGGAGAGAGAAATGAAACCTACCTTTCTTATAAACTGTAAATACTGCAGTAAATCCTGTATAATTAACAGAAACATTACCATCATGAGAACTCGTAAATTCCAAAGCAAGGCTATCTTGTTCATAATCTGTATGAAACTTCAAGTCATCACAATTTTCTTTAGAACATACAGAATTTTTGTCACATAACATAGAAGGTTTTCCAGTTGTATAAACATACAGATTATCAAAACTGCAGTTTCTAATGTTAATTTCAGAAAATGTTAGAAACACAAAATGCCTTGGAGGAGGCCGAATTATAACATTGCAATTAAATCCTGGAAAATAAGCTGGTGTGTCTTTTACAGGACTCAGTTTCAAGATTCCACTTGCCAAACTATTAACTACAGATATATTTATGAAGGCAATGCTGCTGTGGTTGGAACACAGGTACTTATAGTAATCTGAAAAGACAATGAAAACTCTTAAAAATATTAATTACAAAAAAAAAAGAAGTAAAAAAAGTAACAAAAATATGATGCAAAGTAATTAACGAATATTACATTTAGTCTACAAATACTATACGTAATCTACTGACACACGTGTATAAAGTATCAGTGGTGTATCATTTGAATTTAAGGGATCTAGCAATGGTAATCACTGAAATATTCATCGATCATTTGGCAATTTCGTCATATTGAATTTTATTATTAGTTAACAGTATATTAGTAAATAATAGTAGAAAAAAATATCACTTTAAAAAATTAAGTTCCTCTTATGAAAACCGAACAGACAATTTGAGGAACGATGGGGAGAGAATGCATACGCTCTGAATTTATTGGCTCTGGAGGCGGCAGTTTCATTCTTAAGTATCTTCATAAGTTTCAGGCTAATATCTCTCACAAAATATTCACTTATGTGGCTACAAACTTTTACTACAAATTACGCAATACTTTAAAAACTTACACACTGATTCCTTAGATGATTTTCTTGTTGTAAAACTTGCACAACTCATAGTCAAGAGATTTATAATTACCAAAATAAATATCCATTTCATTGCTAAGTGATTTAGTAAAGCAGGATACATAAGTCAGCAATCACAGAACTTCCTGGTGCACAAAATGACTAACGTAATCACGAGACTGGTTTCTTAGGAACAGAATTAAATTTATAAATATTATATCATCACCTTAAAGCCGAATGTAAAAAAACAATGAAAAGCCCACTCATTTTGTTAAGAAACGGGAATAGAAAACATAAGATGGTAGAAACCCATAATTTTTAAAAGTAACCAATAAATATCGCTCGCGCTAACTCAGAAACATAAAACGAAGAATGCAAAGTTATTAATGAATTGTTTCTATTAGTTTAACCACGATGATTTTTGTATACGAAACAAACGCCCTCTATGGATAGTGACATCAGCGGAAAACAAAAAAAAATTTTAAATCCATCTGATAATTATTGCTCGAAACAATGTTTTCCCTCCCCAAAAATAAAAATTACGTTTTCAAATTAACATGTTTTATGGCTAACGTTTCGGAGAGTAGCAGATCAAGATTTTGTGTGTGTGCGTGCGTGTGTGTCCCCATCATACATTGTGCATTTAATTTAGCCAGCCTGGTTGGCCGAGTGGTCAGCATATCCGCTCTCCAGCCAAATGGCTGCGGTTCGAATCCCGCCGTGGGAATGGATGTTTGTGATTGTCTGTAAAAATACTATGACGGTTGTCGCGGTAGATGGCGTTGGAGTGGTTGCGGTTTGTTGAAGTTGGTGGATTGAGTGATGGAGACAGAGTTGTAGAGTTGGTGCCCTCCCTCGACGAGTCTTTGGACTCTCTAGAGGTGTCATGTAATAATAATAATAATAATAATAATAAATTACTACATTGTCATTAAACCTTCCATGGAATGTGTAACTAGGGCAGCGTTTCCTTGACGCTCATGTCACAATGCAATTATTATAAAAACTTGCGAGCAACCAGCACAGAAGCTTTGGAATTAACTAGAATGCAGAATTAAGGATGGCCAAAATAGCCGTCTTCCTTTGAGAAACTTACTAATGGTTTGAAGATGGAGAACGATATTAGTAGCATTTCTTCAACTATGCATCGAGGCAAATATTTTGTCAAAAGACGGGAAAGCATAATATTAAATTAAAATTATAAATAAAGAAAAAATGTTTTGTGAGAGAGATACAATTTTGCGGTTTCCGCAGTTCGCCAATGTTGCTTCTCCTAGACATCGCCTTAGTCGCTTAGCGAGTTATGACGGCCTGAAAATGTGTTATTTTTATCAGCACATGTCATCTGACTTTTGGTATGAAAAGTGCGAAAGTGTAAACTAATGGAAATCAACCGTAGAACCTACACCATTTCAGACAGATTGTCTTGGGGACCACAAGGTTGGGACACTTATCTGCTGTGATCTTTAATTGGATGTCGTTTAGAATTAATAGCAGTTATGGGCCAGATATCTCTGATTGGCAACCGGTGGCAATTCGCAGTAACTCTTTCTTCAAAAGTTACATAAGTCTAAAATGGCTTCCCCTGTTCCCTATGGGGAATGAAAGGTGTCACCAGATATTATTATTAGTATTATTACTTTATTCAAATAATTGATTCACAGTCAAAACAAGATGACATTTAAACAACAATTCGGCTGGTGATACAGAACAATTCAGATTCTACCGAAGAATCTAAGAATAGTCTATCAGTAGTGTCGTAAAATATGGACTGTTCCAATTAATGCTGTTTTTTACAGATCATATAGGGTCACTTTGTTGATGTTTAATTGCTATAAATAGTTGGATAGCTTTTTTTTTTTGAAATTCCACCAAGTGCACCGATAACTATTGGGATGACTTTGGCGTGTTTAAGCCATACCGCGATATCAATAATCCAAACTTGTCGATGTTCGATAATTGTGATGTCAGTTCTATTGGTTTCCAAATGCGGATCGCTTTGCATTCTAATTATTATTATTATTATTATTATTATTATTATTATTATTATTATTATTATTATTATTATTATTTGTGTACAATATACTGAAATTTGTGCATGTTTTCACGAAAACTCGATTCCCTATTCCAATCAATACCTTATATAATTTATGACACATCTTAAGGACAACCTCATTTATAGTTTTGGTTGCAGTGTGCATTTTATTGTTGATAACATAATTCATATTATACGGATGTTCAAAAAGTAATTGCCTTAATTCAAGTGCCTGACTACTTTTTATAATTTAAAATTATAAAAGTTAGACAAAAATAGTTTGAAGAAAATGTTAAGCACAACAACACCCAACTTTAAACATCGTGATATAGGACACACAAAAACATTCAACTGTTGCTACGCAAAAAAATTTCGATGGCAAAATGGTAATCGAAGAACTGCAAATGCTTAGATAATTCAACATTTGGCGGACACATTTGATTAGATGAAATTAATTAATGATCAAATGCGCACAGTTCAGTTCAGGCCATGGAAAGCACTGAGCATATGAACCAAAGCATTTAGGAAGTTTTAGAAACATTAGTCAGATGATATTCCGATCAACTGGCGATCTCAACAACAACAATCTTCTATCGGTTATTATATACCTACGTGTATCTAATTCATGACACTGATTGTTCAAAAACTAGCACAACGAGATGCTTAAACAGCTATCCTGGACTCATAAATCGTGATGCTAAAATAAAAATGTTTTTCTCATCAAAAACTTGACAATGGATGAAGCAAATTTTTAATTAAATGACTTCATTAAACACCAGAAAGTTTGGTTCTGGAGAACAGAAAACTCACAAAAACTCACTCTAGACAAATGAAACTACAGAATTCAAATCACGCATTTGAATGTCACACCACACAATTTTGTGTGGTGTGACATTCAAAGGGAGCAATATTTTTCCAAATCGTGTAATCTAAAAATATGGAGATTTGAGTTGGCCAGGTCACCCTCCTCATTTGGTGGTTTAGGAACCTTTTTATGTGTAGGAGATGGAACCTTAGCAGAACTGAAAGTTTAATTCCATTGTGAAAACAAAGCTACTGGGACAAAACTAGATATCCTATATTTATATCCTATTCAAAATATAATTTGATAAAGTAAAGTGAAATTGTATGCTCTGCAGTTGTTTTTTTATTGGTTCATAAGTTATAGCAAATCAAATGATGTACGAGTTTTCGTACCCTGTACAAAGAGAAATCCTATATCAAATATCCCTCGTTAATAAAAGAAAGTAAACGATAATACGAAACATTTGATCCATCTAAACAGGCAAAGTGGCCAGTAAACACACACATAATTAACATATATATTCTTAGTTATTTGATTGGTAATTTGAAATAGTGTAGCCAAGTATATGAAGAAAACGAAAGCTTAAAATAAGAGATAAGGTGAGTGAGGGTTTCGAATGTCTCTAAAATTAATCAGAAGGCCTACGAAATATCCCTTTATTTGTCTCTTTGAAGTTTCTAGAATAAAACGCAAACAAAAACCCAAAAGATGAAAATAGATTACCATTTTAGTTTATCAGTTGTCAAGTGGAGAAAGTGAGCAAAAGCGAAACGAATTTTTAATTACATATGCTCATGTTGGAGAACCCTGTGTAGCTTTTGGAAAGAATGCAGAGATAATAGTAGATCCTAAAATGAGATAATAAACACTTGAATACTTCTAAAAATTTTACTATTTATTATCTCATTTTAGTTACAGTTTTATAAAGTATTGCCACTTCAGTGTTCATTCAAATGATGTTGGTAAGATTTTTCTTGTTTTTTAACTATTTATTCAGCAGTTTTCAGAGTGAGTTGTAAAAATTATAGTCAAATTCAGAATTTTTTCAAATCATGTTTTAAGTACTTGAAATTTAAGATAACTTTGAAAACGTTGAACAGATATTTGAAAATTACAGCTTTTTTTTTACTCAGTAGAAATGATATCTCAAATCTAATGTTTTGCTGAGAATGTTAAAAATAAAGTTCTCACCACTAATTTCCCCCACTAGAAATTTGAAAGTTGACAAGATTTATGAAAATATACCTGAGTATATATTTTTTGCCAGAGATAAATGGAGATTAAATTAATTGCCCCGTATCAAAAAGTAATTTCTAAGGTATTTTTGATATGGAAGCTTTGTATGCTACGATGCTGTCAGTTAGCTATGTTTTTAACGACACACAGTAGTTCACGACGCGATTTTGTTGTCACATCCTTTTGATGAAGGGGAGGCATTTTCTGGGTCCATAGGTTACTGGAAGGCTATTCAGACTGAGTTTTTCCTTAAGTTAAGAGAAATATGAGCTGCCATGTAAGAGGGAACCGACCTCTTTAGAGCATTGTGGGAAATAACAACTGCTTGAAGTTAATGGGTGACGCTGATGATAATTTTTTTCCTGGAGTTCACAGTGTTTCAGCATTTGTTTTATATCACTCACAGCATTCTATGTTGTAATTTGCAGTTCCAATATATAGCTTTTAAAATCTAAAACTTCCGTTTAGGTAGGCAAAAAAAAAATTATTGAATAATTTATGTTGTTATTACTCTATTTACCCATTTTTACTATAAAAACTATATTATCTTTTGATACAACTGATTTTCTTAAAAATCGATATTGAGTCTTTTATGTCATTTCAAGTCTATCATACATGGCATCCGCTGAAAAGAGGCGGCTAACATGTACTGCCATCTCGTGGTCCCAAATCTTAACACTATCTTTACTCTGTTAAAATAGTGTGCATTCTACAGGCGATTTTCTTGAATTTAATAAGAAAAAAACCACGTTTTCCGGAAGGTAAAACCAGAATGCACGTACCAGAGATCTCTAACTCTGGAAAGCGTCGAAAAAAGCTTAGTAAAAGTTCCTCTAGTCAGCGACTACAATTGAACTTGCGATGCTGTTTCTTCGGGCGATCTAGTGCCTTGAACAGCGTATGCATACGTGCATACACATTGATTTAAGAAGCGAGAAATATTCTATGAGGGGGGGGGGGGAGATGTAAAAAAGATTTGAGAAGAGACAAACATGAAGACGAGAAGGTGAAGATTGTAATTATCCACCAGGCTATGATAGAGGCGAAATAAGGAGGAGGAGGGTATTGATAGCTATAAGTCTATATGTAGATTGCCCCAAAGGATGATGTAGAATGTGTATCTCTGTGGTCTCCAAGTAACGAAAAGAAAGGTTTGTATGATGCTTACGGACTGCATCTAAATGGTTTTGGGGTTAGGTATCTGGAAAGAAAATTTGTTCATCAAGCATGCTGAAGTGCAGATTTAGGGAAATTTAAGCAATTAGGCTGAAAGCAAGTGAGTTTGTGTGAAGGCACTCATGAAATGAGTGAGTATGAGAACGACCAAATGAAAAATCTAGCCTCTCCAGCTAAAATATTGAATATGGTAGTCAATTCAGAAAGTAAAGGTAGGTGAGCACTAAAGGAATGCTGAGGATTCTATATATTAATGTCTGAAGCTTCAGGAAGAAGAGGGAAGAATTGCAACTTCGCCAAAAGTTACAGGCATTAGTGTGACTTGGCAATAAGCATATGATGTAGTTACAGAGACAGAATGTTGAGGGTTTAGTATTTTCAGGGAAGAAAGAGAAGATAGGATGGTGAAGGAGCACTGCTGATGATAGCAGATGAATTGCAACCAAAAAGAATGGGAGGGTGGCTGTTCATTTGAAACAATCTGGTGTGAGATTAAGGCCAGTAAGACAAAGTATAGAGTTGGTTATTGCTATAAGACAGAGATCGGCAACGCAGTGCCCGCAAGTGCCATGGCGCCCGCAGTGAATTTTTAGTGCACCCTCAGAGAAATTATTGTAAACTACTTTGGAGCTTGCAGCGTAGATCGCAGTATATCTGAGAGATACATTCATTACTAGTATGTGCTAAAATGCAAGAAAACATTAAGAAAAAATACTGCAAATAGAATACATGATGGTACAAATCAAGTGAATATTGAATCCAACATTATTTCATAGCCGAATATAGAAACTACAAGAATTCCTTGCCGAATATATAGAAACTAAAAGTTTCGGTGGATGCAAGCATAAGTAGAGCCTTATGGACAACTCGTAGTAAAGGTGGAGCAAGATCCAGACCTTTTTCCTTAGTATTTTCCATAAATGTAAAGAACATTTTGCAGAGGTCTCTGGTCCACTCGCATCTCATCTGACAGATACATCCTAATTGTTAACATGAATATTCTTTAACCGTTAAAGAATATTCATGTTAACAATTAGCATGTATCTGTCAGATCAGATGCGAGCGCCTTGCTCGATCAATCATAATGGCAAATGTATTTGTGTACTATGCAATAATAGTGTGGCTATTTCTAAAAAAAGTAATATAGAAAAACATTTCAAAACCATTCATGCCAATTGTAATTTTAAGTTTAATTATTTAAATCAGGAGGAGTCGGGAACGCAGGGCCCGCGAGCGTCATGGCGCTCGCAGTATTGCGCCCTTCATATTAAAAAGGTTGCCGACCACTGCTATAGGTCATGGAATTTTACAGATGATCTGGACGACATGCATCTCAAAATTAGTACAAAATTAGTTCAAGTGATTATTATTGGGGACTTCAACTATGGAGATGTAGACTAAAAGGAAGAAAGATCACATGGTTGGAAGGAAATAGAATTTATATATCTACTGAGAGATAATTACTTAAGGCAGCATGTGATGGAGGTGACTAAGAGTGGAAGAGCATTATACCTGGTCATAGGATCAGAAGAGCTATCCATATCCAAGGTGACAACATTGCCTTCACTTGGTGAAAGTGACCATGTGGTCATGACTTGGGAGATTATAAAACATGAGGAATATTCTATCAAGAAAGGGTATCTGTGAAACTACAAGGCAGGTGAATAAGTCATGCTTAGGAAGAAGGTTATATCTGTACCATGGCATAAACACTGCAGGGTAGTGATGTTAGTAGTGCATGAGATATAGATAAGGGTCATCTGGAAGAAGCTGTATTAAATTGTATACCTAGGGTAAGGAGGGTTAATCGGGTAGGAGTTAGATGGATGAGTTATAGCATTAATCACAAGTTGCAGAAGAAGAAAATGCTTTGATATAAAGGATATATAAACAGAAAAGTCACCAGCAAACCCATGACCAGTACAAAGCTCAGATAAGAAAAGTGATCAGCATGGCAAGGAAGGCAAAATCTGATTATGAGAAGAACCTAGACGAGCAGGCCAAAAGAAATTTCAAGGAGTTCTTTCGTTATGTGGCAAGTAAGAGGATGAATGACTATGGAAGATTGACTTTAATGAGTGATGATGGTCATCGCTCATTAAAGAGAGAGAAGCGGATAAAACAGTTGAGTTACTGAGTGACCACTTTGCAAGGATATATCAGACTAGTGAGGTTAATGCTTTAACCTATGTGACAGACACTAATGTGGGAACAGAGGAGGATGAATTGAAGGTTCTTAGGATATTACGGAAACTCAATGTAAATACAGCTGTGGGATTGAATGGGATATCAACAAGTGTTTTGCAAGAATGTGCAAGGAAACTGCTATACTAGAGTCTTCAATTAAAGTCACAGCTCTGGGAGAGTACCAGGATAGTGGATGGAGGGCAAAATAATTCCTTTGCATAAGGATTGTTCTAAGGCTACAATAGTAAATTATTGACCAACTGGTATCTCAGGCTTGGTGAAAGTCCTAGAAAGGTAAAAAACAGAATTCAAGAATGGGTAGATAAAAATATGCTACTGTATGAGAGTCAACTTTACATTGTGAAAGGTCGGTCATACGTTAGTAATTTACTAACTTTCTATAATAGAATAAGAAGTGAGTTGTATAAAAGAAATGGCTGGACGGTTGTTTTTCTGAATTTTGCAAAAGGCATTTGACAGAATATCACATGAATCTGTGTTATGCAAATTAGAACCAATGGGGATGAATATGACACTGGTTAAGTGTATAAGAGGGTGGCTGCTGGACAGATACCAAAAATAGTATGTGGAGAGGCAAAAACAAATGACTAGTGGTGTGCCGCAAGGTTCAGTGTTGGGACCATTGCTGGTTAATTTGTACATATATTATACAGGAAATGATCTGAAAAAAATATTCCGTTATTTGCTGATGATGCAAAATTAGGTAGAGTAATAATTAATCAGGTTAGACAGTTTGCAGGTTGATTTAAATAGGCTGTCGGTATAAAGAAAATATAATGGATATCATTACTTAAATTAAGGGGATATTAAATCCCACATAGTTTTAAAACCGAACAAGAAACTCAAAGATTGGAATCAGAGAGTTTCTTGCCGAATATAGTAAACTATAAAGTATCGGCGAACACTTAGCGTGAGCCAATGTAAGTGATCCTAGTACGTGGCAGAATACCGGACGACTCGTTGCAAAGGTGGGGAAAGTTCAGATTGCTATTCTTAGGTATTTTCCATAATGTAAAAACACATTTCCTAGGAAATGTATGCTGTTATTACATTATGGAGGGAGGTCACTACCCAGACAGGTTTCAGCCTTATGAATAAGTAAAGCCGTCTCTAAAAATTCGGACGATCCCTAGGCCACTCAATTGTGGACGAAAGACCGTCCATCTCAGCGTTGACTCCACTCAGTGATGGCCTTCCATCCACACGCCACCACCGAGCAGAACCGCTCAAATTCCGAAGAAAAGCATTCACTGACAAAATCCCTCAGCGGGCCGTGCCGGAGAACACTTTCCCCGGAGACTCAAATTGCTCCCTTAAGGCAGACACCTTAAGAGAGCGAAATCATAACAGCCCCCCACCAGTTTCAGCCTTTTTTGAGGCTTCATCAGTGAGTAGCTAGATCTAATACCGAAGTGTATAGCGAAAAGAACTTATATACTCTGCGATACGAGTTTCCAAACAGGTGAAGCCTCAAAAAAGGCTGAAACCGGTCCGGGTAGTGACCTCCCTCTATAATGTAATAACAGCATACATTTCCTAGGAAATGTGTTTTTATATTATGGAAAATACCTAAGAATAGCGATCTGAACTTTCCCAACCTTTGCAACGAGTCGTCCGGTATTGTAACACGTACTAGGGTCACTTGCATTGGCTCACGCTAAGTGTTCGCCGATACTTTTTAGTTTACTATATTCGGCAAGAAACTCTCTGATTCCAATCTTTGAGTTTCTTATTCGGTTTTAAGACTATGTGGGATTTAATATCCCCTTAATTTAAGTAATGTTTTCATTGCGGAAATGAAGCTTATTAGCTCTTTATATTTAAGTAATGGATATCAGTTTAATGTGGAGAAATGTAAAGTTATATATTTTGAGATAAATAGATTACGAACTGTGTATGACATTGAAGGCACTGTACTCCAGGAAATACATGAAGCTAGAGATTTAGGGGTGGTAAACAGAGATTTAAACTTTAGAAGACATATTGTTAAGGTTTCTAAGGTAGCCAATGAGATTACTTGGCTACTGAGGGACACATAAAGATGTAAATATAAGGAAGTTCTCATTTCTCTTCTTAATGCATTGATACATTCACATCTGGATTACTGTGCTCATGTCTGGTCCCCTGGGTTTCTTAAGGATGAGGAAGCGGTGGAGAGAATTCAGAGGCGAGTGGCCTGTGGAATGTTCCCTATGAGGATACATTGAGGGTGTATGGATTGCAGGAAAAGAGCGGATATTATAGAAATTAAGTTGCTTAAGTGATTTTATAGGATAGATGCAGGGGAAATGCTTCCCCTACATAACGGTGTGGTTAGTAGGAATGTGATTTTTTGCTTGGAGAGTTGTGAATGAGTGGAATGGGTTGCCAGAATCAGTTGTGAATGCTTTTTCTGTTAAAGGGTTCGAGACGATGTATGATAGATTGTGTGGATAGATTCAGTCTCCCGCGATGAGTCTTAGGACTTCATGAAGGTGCCCGCATAATAATAATGATAATAATAATAATAATAATAATAGATTACTAAATATCGAGATCTGGCAATCGAAGTTGGCTGGCTGTAGCTTAAACACACCAAAGTCATCACAATTGTTATCAGTGCACTTGGTGCAACTTCAAAGAAGCTATCCAACTGTTTACAACAATTAAACATCTGACCTCATATGAGCTACAAAAACATCATTACTTGGAACAGTCCATATTTTATGATGCTACCTGACGGACTAGTCTTAGATTCTTCGGTAGAATCTGAATTATTCTATATCACCAGTCAAATTTTTGTTTATATGATATCTTGTTTTGACTGTGTATCAATTATGTAAATAATAAAAAAATAATAGAAAATAATAAGAGCCTGTGTAGCTCAGTGGATGTGGCGTTTGCATACAACGGCGCTTGGCCGCACGAAGGAAGACTTGATTTCGAGTCTAGTCGGCGACTAGAGGAAATTTTTCTAAGTCTTTTTTCGACCAGTTTCCGAGTTAGTCGATCTCTGGTATGGGCAAGCGGATTTTTTCTCCCAGAAACTCGGGTTTTTCGTCTTGTAAACTCAAGAAAATCGACCGTAGAACGCACATTATTTCAGACATTAAATACGAGTGTTAGGGTTAGGGACCACGAGATGGCGGCACTTGTTGAGCCGTCACTCTTCACTGCGTGCCGCTTAATTAGTGATAGCCTTTCGGCCAGCTATCTCTGATTGGCTACCAGTGGAGATTGAACTGCCCGCTCAGTCTCCAAAAGTTAGGTAGGGCTAAAAACGACCTCGCCTACTCGCTATATATACGAGAATAAAAAAAGGCGTTAGCTGATTTTTTTTATTTTATATTTTTAAATAATAATATATTTATATGAGCGGGGTCTGGAAGCTTGTGATAAACACCTAGGACAGAAATGATATTAAAGCAACTGATATAACCGCAAGAAAGAATTCATGAATATATAAGAACATAATTTACCTTCACAATTCTTCTCCTAATAGGTTCTTTCTGGTGGTTATATCAACTGATTATCATTTTGCTGCTAAGTGTTTATCAGAATTTTCCAGACACTCCTCCTACACACCAATAATTATCCGGACATCTTAGCAATTTACAATTGATACCATTCGGCAAGCGAACCCTAATATCGGGTATGTCATTCTTTGGCTTTGATCACCTCCTGCACCGTCTGAAGGAGGCTTTCCACCAATGGGCAGCAGACATAAGGTGGAATTTGTTTCCATTCCTCCATCAATGCAGTAATGAGTTTAGCGAAAAGATCGAGGACATGCTGCTCTAAACCTCAATCGTAGCTCCAGTTCTTAACACAAGTGTTCGATGGGAGTTGAGCAGTCGTTTAACACCCATCTGTTCATAAAATTCCGTAACAGCTGCAGCTTTGTAACATGCGGCATTGTCGTTTTGATAGTAACACGGGTCCATTCCACAAAAACTCTACAGTATAGGGAGCACCTGATTAGAGAGGAATATCATGGTACTGAGCTGCCTTAACGGAACCACCCACACGATCAGTGGTCACACTCGAAACCAGCTGAATGCACCCCCCACACCATTTGTCCTTCATCCCCAAACTTTACTCTAGGTCTTTAGGTACAACACGCTGTGGTGACAAGAGTTCACCAGGCTGTCTCCACACCCTCCCATCAGACTGGAAACAGTTGAACCTTGATTCATCGCTCCAGTGTACCGTCTTCCACTAGTCAAATGTATCAAGCCAAACTAGTTTGTTGTTGTGATATTCGGCTTGTGTGCTGCTGCTCTTCCGTGGAAACCCAGTAAATGGAGTTTTTTCGTACATTATTACTGCTATTTATTTCGTAAAGTATTACTGCTCACCATGGTGTTGCTGGTGCTCTGGAACACATCACGGATGATCTATGTCGATTTTAGCCAGTTTTTTATATGTTCCTGTCCGTGTCAGTCATTTTCGTCGGACGCCTGGTTATTTTACTGTACTACTGAAGCCAGAATATCACCATTTGTTGATCATATCGCCTAGCCTTGATTTTGGATGCTCCAGTTGAACGGGAGTGCTTATGGGCTGTCACATGGATGGCATGTGACAGCCCATAAGGACTCTTCTATTGAGGTTACTGATTTCATGGCGTGTTGCCATACCACCTGTATTCGACTGCTACGATGAAATATTACTTCCTGCTATCTGTATGCAGGTTTTTATGTTATTAACAAACCTGAATGTTCCATAACTTCAAATAACAGGGGTGTCTGGACAATTATTGGTAGACAGTGTACATGATGAATAGCTTTGTCATTTGCAACAAAAACAAAATGCACTGTGAGAACTTTCATGGACTCAGAAGATTCATACTGTATGCAGTATCTATCATACCTCTCCCTGAATGCAGGCAAATTCATTGTCCTGATACTCTTATTTACTGCAGTCCTTCTTGATTTTTAAGGATATTGCCCATGGATAACATCCTGTAAAACCCCTACAGTATCTTTCCGTACTATCGTATCGTGTTTTTTTTTCTGCCTATCAACAACCTTTGCAACCTTCAAGCCCTCAATATATCGTCTTCCTTTTCCACAGACCACTCAACATCTTTGTCAGTTGCCCTTAAGCTTGCTTCTTCACCACTTCCGGACCCCAAGAAAGCTGGATGAGTAGACTTCTGCACAATAATTAAGCTATAACCACATCAAAGCCTTATAAAATGGAATAATAATTTCATCTCCAATCGATAATGTGTTCTTTAACCAAGTAATCCTGTAAGGTACCTTGACTACCATATGCCTTTTAAACTTTTACTCCCCATCCATTTACACCTAATCACCATTTTTATTCACCCCCTCCTTGCTATAATCCATGTATCAAAGTTCATGTAGTATACTGTCAAATACTTTTACAAAATCCAACAGTCTTCATCTTGCAATCTCGTTTATCCAAACATGACCCTATTATAAAAAAGCGATATTAATAAGATCTATCTATCTTTATAAAGTCCTACTGGCCTAGATAAAGTATCATGTTTCTGATCAACCATTTCTGATTTCGATGTTTGACTAACTTTCTGATATCTTTACTTTCACTCCGAAATACTGACAGGTCCCATAAACCTGATATACTATTAGTTGTTAGAAAAACCATTGAAAATCGAACCAGTAACCTTTTATTCTACTATGAATCCTGATAATAGATATATAAAATATGAATTGAGTATTACTAGAATGACATTTCTAAGATTACTCACATCTCTGATCGCAGGCTCAGGTGCTTTCTTTTACTCTTTATGTGCGAATTAATACCTTGGACATATTATTATAATATATATATATATTATTTCTTTAAAAAATATTATTATTATTATACGGAAGAGCCTGTGTAGCTCAGTGAAAGTGGTATTTTCACTCCATAGCGCTAAACTGCCCAAAGCTAGACTTCGAATTCAAGTCTAGTCGTCGACTAACGAAACTTTTACTAAGCTTTTTTCGACCGGTTCCCGAGTTAGTATGCCTCCAGCACGAGAAGAGGGTTTCTTTCTCCCGGAATCTCGGGTTTTTCGTCACGTAAATTAAAAAAAAATCGGCAGTAGAACTCACACTATTTCAGACATTAAAATATTGTGTTAGGGTTAGGATGTCCATGAGACACGAGATTGCGGCACTTTTGAGCCGTCTTTTCACTGCGTGCCGCTTAATTGCGATAGCCTTGGGCCAGCTATCTCTTATTGGTCATCAGTGGAGATTGAACTGCCCACTCAATCTCCAAATGTTATATAGGACTAAAATGCCTTCGCCTATTCCCTATACGAGAATAAAAGGCGTTAGCTGATTTTTTTATAATACGGTATCTTCATGGAATCTGGAGACCTCATTTTGACAGACCCAAACTAACTATGATACCCACAAAAACCTATTATACCACTTCTTAAACACATTTACTCTAAGGAACTCACAACTTAGTAATCCATGCCACTCAATTTTTTACCACTCTCCATGCAAAAAATGTGGTCTGCATACCCCCAGTAACTACATTATTCCACAATGTCCATGCATGTCCCCTAGCTGGTTCTCTGACTATTTGTCATATATTGAAAAATTTCCTTTGTATCAATTATAAATCTCCTTTAATCTGTTGAAAACTTCTATCATTTCCCCTCCTTCACGCCTATCAACTAAGGTTTGTAACCCACAAACCTTCAACCTATCCTCATAGAGAGCATTCCTCAGACCTGTCATCAGCTTAGAGACTTGTCTCTGAATCCCCTCTACCCCATCCTGGTTCATTTTTATAGATGATTTTAGGATACAAAATTGGAATATGTTATACATGAGATTTTTACTCCTGCCACTAAAACCATTTTTCCGCAAAACCTCTACCACTAAGAAGATCTGAGTACTCGAAACAATGCAGTCTCATAGTGGAACCTTAACGAATGAACTACTAAAATCCGATATTTCAGTGGCTTTAGAGACTGCGTCTTCTTTCGATATTACGACTTTCCATTTTTAGGATTATTTATGCAACCAAGGTCACAGAGCTAATATCATATTTTTTGTTTCATTCTTTTTTTCTTTTTTTTTTTAAATAGAAACTTGTCTTATCTCAAATGAAATAAGTTATACTTTTTATTACTGCACAGGGCTTTTGTCCTAAAAGAAATACAAATAGGGTCCACAAAAATTTCTTCTAGAGATGGCGCAATTATCTTAATCATTGATTGGTTATGTTCGAAATTGGTGCGAAATTCGGTCGTTTAAAGTGTTGTATTAAAATATGTGTGATAATTGAGTGTTGTTTATGTATTAAAACATGCATGATGAATGAATATTTTTATTTACAATTTTTTAGTTTATATTTAGGATTTTTTATCTAGGTTTTCCGTTTAGAAATAGCGTTCGCCTTGTTTTGTAACGACTGATATCATAACTGGCCAGCGGTTCAAAGGTATGTCAAATTACAATTTTGACACATTTAACGTGTGGTCATTCTGAGCTAGCTTTAACAAAGTTATTTTTTCTCACGCTCTTTCCGGACTATATCTGAAGAATCGAGAAGCGATCGTACGCAATATCCACGGTGTATATTATTCAGAATTCTATACAGCGATACTGTATATTACTTATACTAAAGAATTGATGGATCTTTGCTGATTAAGATTAGCATGTCTGGCTCAGTCGCATATTGCTTCTGCAAAATATAGGATCATTACAGGACCAATCATGTTACAAATTATTATACATATATAATTTATAAGTTGATTTTTTTTAGTCAGCGTGATGATCTTGCGAAAGAAAGCAATCCTTTGTGGATTGTGCTCTTGCTTTTGACATGCTAAGTATTATCTGTGAATCTCACCTTAAACATTCTCAAATTGTCTAGTCGAAAATTCACAGCCATGGTGTTTATATCAATAAACACTTTTGTATTTGCATTGTAAACAATTTTACAATGCAAGAATTTGAAAGCACCTGGATTGGATGGCATAACAGCAGAGGTTATTAATCTAAACGGCCACATGGATAAAATATATAAAAATATATGCTTACTATCCATATTATTTCTATAATACAAAAATTCCAAGATCATGCTTGCACAGTTAAAATGTGGAAGCATGACAATGTCATCTCAATATTGAAAGGGGCTAACAGGAAATCTTCAGTTGCTTGCTGATGATGCAAAGAGAGGCAGAGTAATCAGAGATGCTGCTGATATACAGTTCACAGGGTGATATGAATAGGCTGGAAGTGTGGGAAGAAAGGTAATTGTGAAGTTAATGTTAGTGAATGTAAAGTTATGCACTTTGGCATGATGCAGTATCCATCAACAACATTTTGTTATTTAGAGATCTTGTTACAGTTAATAGAAAGTTGAAGTTCAAAAGTCACATGATGAAAATTGCAAATACAACTCAGGATGTTGAAATTAACATTGACATATAAGGATAGGTGAAGTCATTTTGCCTCTTTACAAGACTTTGATACAACCACCCTTGGACTATCGTGCACTGATTTTGGTCTCCTGGGTTCCAACAGGATAAAGAAGCTGTGGAAAGGCTGCGGAGAAGAGTCATAGATGAAGTTGAGATTATGGAATGCAGATTATGAGGATAGATTGAGCGTATGTGGATTGCAGATACTGGTAGATGGAAGAAAGAGGGGGTGATATGATAGATGGCTAAAATCTTTTGAGAGGATGTTATACTGTATCAGTAGATAACATTTTTCATTATATAGAAGGTGGGAAGAGGACAAGGGGAACATCCACAGTAGTTCAGTGAGTGGAACAGTTTGTCTGTTGAAGTAATGAGTGTATCTAGTGTGAAAGGGGTGTGATGTATGGCCTCTCTCAATGAGTCCTCAACTCCCTAGAGGTCTACTACAAATTATTATAATAATACCCAAAAATTATATTGACTTCAATGGACACTTCACATCCATGTAATTATGGATATATATGTATTAAGGCTGGTAAGGTGGTTAAACATGGAGGGAAAGAGCTTTGGAAACAACTGTTAAGTATCTATAATACAGCTCTAGCTGCATCCAACATTCTCTCACAAATGAGAGAAGGCCTAATAATACCAATACTTCAAAAAGGCAATCTAAACAACCCAGAAATTACTAAGGAATAGCACAATTTCCTACCGCACTGATCTGAAATATATGTAACACCTCTTCTACTCAAAAATCAAGTTTCTTGAAAAACAGAAGTACTGTTGAACACACAACCTTTAGAAGGTTGCTAGAAGGAACAAGAGTTTAAAAAAAAAATCTCCTCTATATCTTAAACTTCATACAGCCTTTGATTCAATCAGCAGACAAAGGATATTAAAAATTCTCAGTTATTGTGGCTTACTCTTAAAAATAATAAACTATAGTACCATACCAGAAATATTATGCAAGGACAATGGAGAAGTGGCCAAGAGCCTTCCTATTTCCATTGGAATTCTTCAGGGAGACTTTAGCATCATATCTTTTTATTATTGCCCTTGATTATATATTATTATTATTTCAGGCGACTCCAGGAGTCTTTAGACTCATCGAGGGAGGCCCTAAACATCATGTCCACACAACTATGCGATTACATTCTCACAGTATCTATCATACCTTGCCTTGAACTTGTTCACCGTCATAGCACCCACAACAGACTATGGCAGCTTATTCCACTCATTTACCACTCTAAAAGTAAAGAACCCAGCTCTAACACCCCCTGCTAACCACACTCTTGCCCAGCTTCCATAGGTGTCCCCTAGTTCTCCCACCATCAGTCCTGATCTCAAAAATAACCTCTGAATTAATCTTATAGAATCCCTTTAACAATTTGAATGTCTCAATCATATCTCCCCTTTTCCGCCTATCAACTAGTTTCTGCAACCCACAAATCTTCAACCTGTTCTCATATGGTTCATTCCATAGACCTGCTATCAGCTTGGTCACTCGCCTCTGGATCCTCTCCACCTCCTCCCCATCAAGAAGGAACCAAGGTGACCAAATCTGGGCACAGTAGTCGAGATGAGGTCTTATCAAGGCTCGGTACAGAGGTATAATAACTTGCTTGTCTCTGCTCGTCAAGGCATTTTTCAACAACCAAGTGAGTTGATGAGCTCATTTAGCTACTTTTGCAATGTGCCCCCTAAACTTCATCGCCCTATCCACCAACACTCCCAAGTCCCTGGCCTCATCAATCTCTTGGAGTACAGTTCCACCAATGTGGTATACTGCTGCTAATCTTTTCACCCCAAAATGCATAACCTTACATTTTGTCACATTAAATTGACATCCATTCTCCTTAGCCCAGAACTCCAATCTATCTAAGTCATCCTGCAAGACTTTGACATCTTCTGCATTCACTATTGCCCTACCCAACTTTGCATCATCAGCGAACAAATGAATTGTTCCACTTAGATCCTTCCCTATATCGTTAATGAACAGATTAAACAGCAGTGGTCCAAGAACAGAACCCTGCGGCACACCACTAGTCACAGGCCGTCTTTTGGACTCTACTCCTGAATAAACTCTTTGATATCTCTCCATCAACCAACCACCTATCCATCTCACCAACCCTATATCCATTCCCATATGTTGTAGTTTATGGATTAGTATTCCATGTGGTATCCTGTCAAACGCCTTTGCCAGGTCCAGCAGTATCACTGTAAACCCATTTCCCTTATCCAGTTCAGCCGTCACCTTGTTATAAAACTTGAGCAAGTTACTGAAGCATGATCTACCCTTCACAAAGCCATGCTGTCCCCTGTACAGTATCTCTTCATCAATCCATTCCTGTATTTTTCCCTTGACTTCTTTCTCCAAGACCTTGACAACGACTCCTGATATGCTGATCGGTCGGTAATTTGCAACCGTAGTCTTGGATCCTCCTTTATGCAGTGAAACTATTTTCCCCTCTTTCCACACCTTCGGGACTAAACCAGACCTGAGACTCAGATTAAACAACATGGTCAAGGGCACTGATAATTCCTTAGCCGCTTCACGCAAGACCCGTGCCGGTATACCATCCAATCCCACAGATGTGTTCACATTAAGGTTCTGTAATAGACTAGTCACCTCCACTTCATTCATCACTATTCCCGTATAAACTAATGGTTCCTTCATTTTTTCAATGTCACCACCTGGATGATATGCTTTTGCAAAGTGCACGCTCAGTAACTCCACTATATCTCTAAGTTTTTGGCCATGGTTGGCACTTCCAGACCACAGGTTATAGGTATTAGTGAAACATGGCTGACTGTAGATGATATAACTAGTGGGATTGAATGTGATGGGTATAGTGTGTTCAGGAATGACAGAGAGAATAAAATGGGGGGAGGAGTATTGTTGATGATAGCTGATGAGCTCCAGCCAAGGAGAATAGAAGTTGAATTGCAGGATAGAGAAAAGAGCACATTTGAGGCCATTTGGTGTGAGATTGTGGCTAGCAGAACTAAATATACAATTGGGTGCTGCTATAGACCAGGTGATGGAAAAGATGGTGGTGACAGTATGCACAAGCAAATAGAAGAAATGGGTGGAAGGAGGGTGATTATTATGGGAGATTTCAACTATGGTCGCATTGATTGGAGTGAGGAGAGGACACATGGGAGGAAGGAACTGGATTTTATGCGGTTATTAAGGGATAACTATCTGCGACAGCATGTAATGGAAAATACTAGGGGTCAGAGAGTACTTGACCTAGTAATTACATCTGAGGATTTGGCTGTAACAAATATGACCACATTGCCACCAATCGGTGAGAGTGATCATAGGGTCTTAACTTGGGAGGTGGCTAAAGGTGTAGAATTTTCAATTAAGACAGGGTACATGTGGAATTATCGGGCTGGAAAGTATGACAAGCTTAGGAGTTTGATTGGTTCAGTGCCATGGCATGTACAACTGCAAGGACTAGAAGTTGATAGTGCATGGGAGGTAGTTAAGAAGTGCTTGCAAGAAGCAATGGCTGACTGTATACCTAGAGTCCGAATAATAAATCAAGTAGGGGTTAAATAGATGAATAACACCATTAAGCTTGGGTTGCAAAAAAAGAAACAACTATGGAGGGAATTTAAGGAGAAGGGTGACCGGCAGGCACATGAACGGTATAAAGCACAGCTCAGAAGGGTGACGAGTGTGGTAAGAAAAGCAAAAAAGGATTACGAAAGAACATTGGCCATGCAGGCTAAAGAGAATCCTAAACAGTTTTTTAGATATGTAGCAAGTAAAAGGAAAAATGTACATGGCAGATTGATTTTAAAGAATGCCGATGGTAGGGAGGTAACTGAATCAGTTGAGATAGTTGAGTTACTGAGTGAGCACTTTGCAAAAGTATATCATCCAGGTGGTGACATTGCAGAAACGAATAAACCAGTAGATTATACGGGAATTGTGGTTAATGAAGTGGAGGTGAGTAGTCTATTGCATAACCTCAATGTCAATACATCTGTGGGATTGGATGGTATACCAGCTCGTGTTGTACGAGAAGCAACTAAAGAATTGTCAGTACCCTTGACCATTTTGTTTAATTTGAGTCTCGGGTCTGGGTTAGTCCCGAGCGGGTGTAAAGAGGGGAAAATAGTTCCACTGCATAAAGGTGGTTCCAAGACTGCTGTAGTAAATTACTGACCGATTAGCATATCAGGAATCATTGTCAAGGTTTTAGAGAAAATAGTCAAGAGGAAAATACAAGATTGGATAGAAGAAAATGGGATACTGTATCGGGGACAGCATGGTTTTGTGAAGGGTAGGTCATGCCTCAGTAACTTGCTCACGTATTATAACACAGTGACGGCTGAACTGGATAAGGGTAATGGGTTTACGGTGATTCTACTGGACCTTGCCAAGGCCTTTGACAGGATTCCACATGGAATTCTAATCAGTAAATTGCAGCATATGGGAATGGACATAGGGTTGGTGAGATGGGTAGGAGGGTGGTTGACTGGGAGATATCAGAGAGTGGTTTACTCGGGAGTAGAGTCCACAAGACGGCCTGTGACTAGTGTGCCACAAGGATCTGTTCTTGGACCACTGCTGTTTAATTTGTTCATAAATGATATAGGAAATGATCTGAGAGGAACAGTTCATTTGTTTGCGGATGATGCGAAGTTGGGTAGGGCAATAGTGAATGCAGATGACGTCAAAATTTTGCAGGATGATTTGGATAGATTGGAGGTCTGGGCTAAGGAGAATGGATGTCAGTTTAATGTGGCAAAATGTAAGGTTATGCATTTTGGGGTGAAAAGATTGGCGGCAGTTTACTGCATTGGTGGAACCGTGCTCCAGGAAATTGATGAGGCACGAGATTTAGGAGTGTTGGTAGATAAGGAATTGAAATTTAGGGGACACATTGCAAAAGTGACCAAAACAGCTCATCAAATCACTTGGTTGCTGAAGAATACGATGACAAGCAGAGACAAGCAGGTTATTGTTCCTCTGTATCGAGCCTTGATAAGACCCCATCTAGACTACTGTGCTCAGATTTGGTCACCTAGGTTTCTTCTTGATGGGGAGGAGGTGGAGAGGATCCAGAGGCGAGTGACCAAGATGATAGCAGGTCTGTGGAATGAACCGTATGAGAACAGGTTGAGGATTTGTGGGTTGCAAAAATTGGTTGATAGGTGGAGGAGGGGAGATATGATTGAGACATTCAAATTACTGAAGGGTTTCTATAAAATTGATTCAGAAGATATTTTTGAGAACAGGGCTGGTTGTGGGAGGACTAGGGGACCTCCATGGAAACTGGGCAAAAGTGTGGTTAGTAAAGGTGTTAGAGCTGGGTTCTTTACTTTTAGAGTAGTGAATGAGTGGAATGCGCTCCCTGAGTCTGTGGTGGATGCTGTGACAGTGAATGAGTTTAAGGCGAGGTATGATAGATACTGTATGAATGTCAAATAGTTGTGATGAATATGATTTGGGGCCTCCCTCGATGAGTCCAATGACTCCCTGGAGTTGCCCGTAATAATAGTAATATCGACTGATTCAGTGACCTCCTTACCATCGTCATTCCTTAAAATCATTTTGCTGTGTACAGTTTTTTTCTTGCTTGCAGCATATTGAAAGAACTGTTTGGGATTCTCTTTTGCTTGCATAGCTAGTTTCCTTTCATAATCTGCTTTTGCTTTTTTTACCACACTCGTTACATTTCTGGCCTGCACTTTAAACCGTTCGTGTGCCTGCAGGTCACCCCTTTCTTTAAATTCCCTCCACAGTTGTTTCTTTTTTTGCAGCTCAAGCTTAATGGTGTTATTCATCCATTTAACCCCTACTTGTTTTACTATTCGGACCCTAGGTATACAATCAGCCATAACCTCCTGTAAATGCTCCTTGACCACTTGCCATGCTCTATCGACGTCCAGCCCTTGCAGTTGTACATGCCATGGCACTGATCCGTGGCATGTGCCTAAGCCTGTCATACGTGCTGGCAAGTATGACAGGCTTAGGAGATTGCCATACTTGCCAGCACGGTAATTCCACGTATACCCTGTCTTAATCAAAAATTCCACACCTTTAGCCACCTCCCAGGTCAAGACCTTATGATCACTCTCACCAATAGGTGGCAACATGGTCATATTCATTACAGTCAAATTCTCAGATGCTATTACCAGGTCAAGCACTCTCACACCCCTAGTATTTTCAATTGCATGCTGTCTCAGATAGTTATCCCTTAATAATTGAATAAAATCCTTTTCCTTCCTCACATGTGTCCTCTCTTCCTTCCAATCAATGTTACCATAATTAAAATCCCCCATAATAATTACCCTCCTTCCACTCATTTCATCAATTTCCCTATGCATACTATCTCCACCATCTATTCCATCATCTGGTTTATAGCAGCACCCAACTGTATATTTTATTCTGCCAGTCTCAATCTCACACCAAATAGCCTCAAATGAGCTCCTTTCACTATCCTGCGATACAACTACAATTCTCCTTGGTTGCAGTTCATCAGCTATCATCAATAATACCCCTCCCCCCATTTTATTCTCTCTGTTCCTCCTAAACACACTATAACCTACACATTCTATCCCACTAACTATATCATCTTCCGTCAGCCATGTTTCACTAATGCCAATAACCTGTGGCCAGGAAGAGCCAATCAAGGCCAAAAATTCTTCCTTCTTGTTCCTAATACTCCTGGCATTAGTATACATGAAATGCAGTGATCCCTTAGTTCCACCCCTATATTAATGCGTTATTCTAAATGACCCATTCCCATTTTTTGTCCTTAGTGCTGGCTCGGGTACATGATATACATTCTTACACTCATCTGTCTCACTGATGTCTGCATATCCATCCCCCCCCCCCTCCTTGGTAGTTCTAGTTTCCCTGGTTTTGCACATCCATTTTCACTTCATTCAGCAACACTCTTTCCAGTCTCCGCACACCAAGTCCATTCAAATGCAGGCCATCCATCTTGTATAAGTCCTTTCGCCCATCAAACTCATTCCACACGTCCACGAATTCCACACCACACCATCTGCATAACCTGTGCATAATGTCATTTGCGATTATGGCCCTCCTTCTAAACTCCTCTCTGTCATACCACGGCAACAGACTAACCATTCTAACTCTGTTCCTCTTTTCTTTCGCTACCTTTAACAATACTTTCAAGTCCTCTCTCATAAAAAATTTATCACCTTTCAATTCATTCATACCCTGAATATACATTCAGACTCACAGGAAATAAGTACAGAATAACTTGAAGAGTTAGTAGAACAAACCCACATAAGCAGTCTGTTTTGCAGATGATGCAACTGATTGATTTGAGCACTGCCCACAACTACTTAGATACTATATGTAAAAATGCAGCGCTGATTGGGTTGGCATTAAAACTAAAGTCCTAAAGAACAGAAGAAATAGTTGAAGAAATATGGGCTAAATCACCATATTATATTGTGTTAATTAGGTGGCTGAGTGGTTAAGGTGATGGACTGCTAATCCATTGGAGTTTTCTTGCATGGGTTCAAATCCCATCCTTGTTGTATTATTATTATTATTATTATTTTTTTTTTTGGTGAAAGGTAAAATACAACACTGAGTGGGTAGGGATGTGATACTTTATAATGGTAGCATGACTTTGTAAAGGGTAGCTCCTGTCTTAGTAACTTATTCACATTTTATAATAAAGTGACAGCAGAATTGGATAAATGTAATGGCTCCACCATGATATTTCTTGACTTTGCCAAGGCATTTGACAGAATACTACATGGAAAACATTTACAAAAACTGGAGACGATGGGAATGGATATGAGGCTAGTAGCATGGATGGGGAGGAATGGCTGATGGACAGACACCTGAGAGTAGTATATGACAAAGTGGAGTCTCGGAGAATGATGGTGACTAGTGGAGTACCTCAGGGTTTGGTACTAGGTCCACTACTCTTTAATTTGTATATCAATGGCATAGGGAAAGATTTAAGAGGGATATTCAGTTGTTTGCTGTTGATGCAAAACTAGAGAGAGCATTAGTTGATAAAGGTGATGCAGATATCCAACAGGATGATTTAAATAAATTGGATAACGATTGTCAATTTAATATTGCAAAATGTAAGGTTATGCACTTTGGGTTGTAAAGGTTGCATATGGTGTATCATATTGTTGGTATTGGTTTACAGGAAATTGATGAGGTACTTGGGGCTAATTATTGTTATCATCATTCTCAAATTCCTGATATATATACCCTCAAGGAATGTACAGGATATGACAGTACTGCATGAAAAATTACATCATTACTAACTTCCTATCTACAATTTTCTTCCAAATCAGTCTGTTAAATGTCAAGACTCCAGTATTATCAGGTCTTATATTTCTGTCTTCTAAGGCACTTTTTACTGTATCAATCCACCAATATCTTGATCTTCCTCTGGGTCTTTTCCTGCCAACCTGGCAGAGAACACTTGTTTTGCTAATCTTTCCTCTCCTGTTCTGTTTAAGTTACCATATCACCTGAGATTAACTCTATTAACACATTCCTGGATGTCATCTGTTCACACCCCTAATCTTTCTCAGGACTCTCATATCTGTGGTCTCTAGTCTTTGGTCAAGTCTTTTTTTTTCTAACCCAGCTCTCAGATCCATAACTTAAAATTGGCTTGAACAGTCTTATGTGCAGCTAATTTATTGTTTTGACTAATTTCTGTCTTATTCCATATAAATTTACATTAAAGATACCAAGAAATTATATACTTGATTTAATTCTTTATCCAAGTGTAAGCAAACAAAGTTTACGCCTGAAGTATTTTCAGGACTGAGGCAACTCGTGGTAAAGGTGATATGACTTCACATCACTTGCTTTAGTATCTCATAATGCAAAGCACATCTCCTTGCAGACATAATGCTATGCATTATGGGAAGGGTCACTACCCAGACCGGTTTTGACCTTTATTGAAGTCTCTTCAGTGGGAGTCAGACCCAGAGGTGATACTAATGTTGAAGTAATGTCATATTTTCATATACCAGTTGCCAAAAGTTGTCACACCTTATTATTAAATTACTCTGGATTAGAGAACGGTTGTTGGAAGTTTTTTCACTTGATTATACTATACATTAAAGATACCAAGAAATTGAATCTTGGTATCTTTAATGTTTGCTTACACTTGGATAAAGGATTAAACCAATTCTTGGTATCTTTAACGTATAATATAACCAAGTGAAAAAACTTCCAATAATCCATATAAATTTATTCAGGTGACTCCTACCATACCAGCTTTTTTGATTCTGTTGTCTATTTTCATATTAAATTTACCATCTTCATTAAAAATCATGCCTAAGTAGCTGAAATGTTTTACTTGTTCTATAGGTTCTCCATTCACAATGTACTTGATATTTTCAATGCTTCTGCCTATTTTCATTATCTTTGTCTTGTTATTGCTGACCTTCATACCATATCTATTAGAGCAGTTATTCAAATTAGTCAGGGAATCTTGCAGACTTGTACCTGATTTATTTAGCAGTATAACATCATCTGTATAAAGTAAAGAGCTGAGATTTAACATATCCAATTTTGATATCAGATTTAATACTGCTTATTAAATCTGATATTATTACATGACACCTCCAAGGAGTCCAAAGACTCGTAGAGTGAGGGCACCCACTCTACAACTCTGTCTTCACCAACTCCATCATCTATACCAATGCCATCTACTGCCCACCACTGCTAATATCTACACAGAAAATCTCAAACATCAATGCTCATGGTGGGATTTGAACCTGTAGCCTTTTGACTGGAGAGCAGATACACTAACCACTCGGCTAACCAGGCTTGTGTGGTTATAATGGTGGACAAAGAGTTAAAGTTTGCAGTGCATATTGCAAAAGTTGGTAAAATAGCTGAACGAATTACTTGCATGTTGAAAATCATGGTAACAAGTAAAGATAAGGAAGTTATTATCTCTCTTTATAAGGCTACGATTTGATCAATTCTTGACTACTGCTGCGCACAGATTTGGTTACCTGGGTTTCTTGGGAACCAGGAGTTGGTCGAAAGGATTAAGAGGTGAATGACCAAAATGGTGACAGGTCTGTGGAATACTCCCTATGAGGATAAGTTGAAGGTTTGTGGGTTACAGAGTTTAGTTGATAGGCAGAAAAGAGTGGACATGATAGAAACCTTTAAGATATTAAAGAGGTTTTATAAAAATTGATGCAAGTGAAATTTTTGAATATATGACCAATAGTCAGAGAACTAGGTTCCATACATGGAAGTTGTGTAAGAGTGTGGTTAGTATGGGTATGCAGAACAAATTTATTGCTTGGAGAGTGGTGAGTGAGTGGAATGGGTTATCAGAATTGGTTGTGAGTTCCTTAATAGTGAAAGGGTTTAAGGAGAGATATGATAGGATTTGTGTGTATGATGGTTGATTTGGGTCTTCCACAATGAGTCTCTGTACTAGATGGAGATGCTGTAAAATAATAATAATAATATTCTTGAAGTAAATGATTTTGACTACTTGAGTTCCTACATTGATACTCTAACTGACATAGTGAAAAGATAGCTCAAAGCTCTTTGTTTCCATAAAAGTCCAACTAATATGCCAGCCTGGTTGGCCAACTGGTTAGGATATCCGCTCTCCAGCCAAAAGGCTGCAGGTTCGAATCCTGCTGTGGGCATGGATGTGTGTGATTGTCTATGAAAATCTACTGTTGGCGTTGGGTGGTAGATGGCATTCGTGTAGATAATGATGGTAGCTGTGATTAGTGTAGACAGAGTTGTGGAGTAGGTGCGCCCTCCCTCGATGAGTCTTTGGACTTCCTGGAAGTGTCATGTAATAATAATAATATAATAAAATATATCCAGAAATCCAATCTCATCACCACAAATATCAAAATTCATCTGTACAAAGCCGGCAGTCAAGCCATATTTACATGTCATGTCCAAACATGGAACATCACCTTAATGAGCAGTGTCATGAATAGCTTCAGGACGACTTGCCTTCAAACAAAGTAGGTGAGTGGTGACGTGGTGTACCACAGGGTACGCCACATTTCGCACCACGACTGAATTTCGTACCAATTTCGAACATAACCAATCAATGATTAAGGTAATTGCGCCAACTCTTGAAGAATTAAACAGCAGTGGTGCTTGCACCACTGGTGTTTAATTTATACATAAATGATATATAGGAAATAATTTGAAGGGTGATATTCAGTTGTTTGCTGATGATGCAAAGTTGTATAGAGTAATAGTTAATCAGGATGATTTGACTACGCCAACAGTATGTGCAAAACATAATGGACGTATTTAATGTGGAAAAGTGTAAAGTTATGCATTTTGGGTTACAAACTGTGTACTACACTGAGATATCTGCCAGAAAATATAAAGCCAGGGATTTGGGGTTGGTGGTAGATTGAGTTGAAGTTTAGAGGACACATTGCTAAAGTAGCCAGAGTAGCTCACAGGATTACTTGGTCAATGAAGAACACACTTACAAACAGAGATAAGTGAGTTATCATTCCACTTTATAAAGCCTTGATACGACTTCATCTGGATTACTGTGCTCAGGTCTGGTCACCTGGTTTTTGTTGATGAGGGTATGGTGGAGAAGATACAGAGGCGAGTGATCAAGATGGTGAGTGGTTTTGAATTCTCCCTATGAGGATAGATTGAGGGTTTGTGGATTGCAAAAGTTGCTTGATGGGTGATAAAGGGAGGATATGACAGAGACATTTAAGTTACTTGAAGGATTTTATTGGATTGATGCAGGGGAAATGTTTCAACACTTGGTTGGAGGTAGCAGAACAATAGGTCATCCTTGGAAGTTGGGTAAGAGTGTAGTTAGCAAGGTGAGAGGATTGGATTTTTTGCTTGGGAAGTGGGGAATGAATGGAATGGGTTGCCTGAGTCAGTTGTAAGTGCTTTGTCTGTTAAATGGTTTTAAGGAGAGGTACAATAGATATTGTGTTATAGGTTTCCTACAATGAGTCTTAGGACTCCATAAAGGTGTCCATGCCGTAATAATAAAGAATATACATGGCACAACCATATTCCTAATACTGTCATTCATGATGAAAGCTAGCAAAGACTCCTAATAGAAACAGTTTAAAAAAAATCAACTGAGATGATTGGGACATCAACTTAGACTTCCACCTTCTGTTCTTTCATCTGTGTGTCCATTAGGAAGATAAGGAGTCACATCACCCAGCCAAACAATGTTATCTTTAAAACATTAACACATAGGCTTAAAACTATTCATTCCAGTGACACAGAACTCAATTATCTATACAACATTTTCTTTTATTTAGCCAGTGCTTATAACCTCTGTAAAATAGATTAAAAAATAGATTAAAATGCTACCTTCCCCACTGCACAAAATAACAAAACTATTTTCATTCCCTACATATGAAAAGATAGACAAAGTACTAAATAAATTAATCTTCACACTATTTTTTTTTAAACTGCACATCAAACTAGTACCATCTAATCTCTCCTAAGGGTGGATTCCACACTCCAGCTCATCCAGGGCAGGGTTTTTCATCTTACAAAACAGGCAACTGAGCCAGAAGAATACATGCAATTAACAGACACACATACACTGGTCTAGAGGCCCTTAATCACAGCCATAATTTCACAACATTCGGCACATCCAAGAGTGTATGAAGTGCCTTGTTGTGCCAACTTTACCTTTTGCGGGTAGGCAGGAAGATTTCATAATATCTACTTTGAAGACTTGAAGAACATTTGATATATATGTGTGCATGTGTGTGTGTGACCATCATTACAGTAAGTCAGTACTGGCATGTGTTGGAGCAATAAACCACTCCTGAAACCTCAAGTATTTATATAATTTATCAAAGATGTGGGAGATAATCATTTTAAGACCAACGGAATTTGAATCCACAGTTCAAGATTGTCTTAAATTTTTAATTATTTAATGGCATTGACTTGCAGGAATATGAGAACAAATAATTTATTAAGCTACTGTTGATGATTTGTGTGTGTGTGACCATCATTACAGTAAGTCAGTACTGGCATGTGTTGGAGCAATAAACCACTCCTGAAACCTCAAGTATTTATATAATTTATCAAAGATGTGGGAGATAATCATTTTAAGACCAACGGAATTTGAATCCACAGTTCAAGATTGTCTTAAATTTTTAATTATTTAATGGCATTGACTTGCAGGAATATGAGAACAAATAATTTATTAAGCTACTGTTGATGATTTTTAGTTTCAAAATTAGCATCCTTGAAGCACAAAAAAAAAAGTCACAGAACATAAGACACCAACAATCAAGTAGTTATGAAAATTACTCAAATAAACAATTGCCAATGCTTAAACCTTTCAACACTCATTTATACAAATTAAGTTTGTTGCCCTTGATACTTTGTTACCACCAAATGTTCTGAACTTATTAATTCCTTTAACTGCTTCTTTCGAGATTTTAATCTTTGTAACTTCATCTTGAACCTATAATGAAATAACACTGATAAAAATAAATCATCCTCAAAAACCCAGTCCTAGAAGTAAAAAGAAAAAAAACCTCCTTTCACATCTACTTTACCAACATCTGAAGCATTAACAACATAAATGATATTCACCATTACTTAGTCATCCAGATCAGACCTCTTACTATAGAGAGTAACCCAAATGACATCTACACCCACTATTGTTCAGATTATGCATTTCACAATTCCTTTTGCCACAAGAATGTGTACTGTGTCTTTGTGAGATCTGATATTGCTTGCTAGAAAGTGACTAATTTAGAATCTTCTGCTTTTGGCTTCCTCTGGCTCAAGGTTTTCTTCCCCATTTAGTAATATTCAGGGTTGATGTATTTGCAATCTGCTGCATTCACCAGTCTCCAAACTCTGAAACCACTCTGATCTCTTCACCTTCCTTTTCACGAGGCTTGAATGTATGCAATCCAAATAGTGAGATTATCTAGATTACCTTAATATTCACAATTCCAGCTGGTTCCCTTTTTCCAACCTTACCAAGCTGCAGAAGGATTTGCTATAAGCAGTGACCTAATGCAAATCATACATCTACCTACTCAAATTCCTGATAACTCTCTTCATTTTCTCAATGCTTTTAATTTCTTTTTAACCAGTTCTTCCAAATACACTGTAGAGATCAACTCTCCTCTCAGTAACTTAGATCAGGGCTGTCCAACCTTAGGTAATCCGAGGGCCGCATTACAATGCATATCTAGTAATTTGGTGAGCAGCAGCAGCGACACAACCTCGATAGCTGAACAAACGAACAACACTAATTGCGCACTAATCACGTGCTGACGTTCCCCATGAGTGCCTGGAGCATGCGTGTTGGAACAAAACAGAGTAAGAACACTTCTTTGACACATCCAACATCGATATTATCGATTAGTGAAGAATTCAAATATCTAATATGCATTCGATTCAAATTGTTATTTTATTTTTTCACTCGTGAAAATCAAAACCCACAGGCGGACCACACAAAATTGCACCACAGGCCGCCCTCGGGCAGTGGTTTGGACAGCTCTGGCTTAGATCATAATCTGGTGCAAGTCTCTTCTCTCAGAGAATTCACGTCCTCCAACCACTCCAAGCCATTCCCACTAATTTTTGCCAGCCCATGCACATGTGTAAAACACTTTGTGCTCAAGTTTCCAGTTTCAGACTCAGTATGTGCGCACTCAGTAGCCTGTGCCCAAAATAGCAAAAGTTGCAAGCAACAATTAATTTTAATGGCAATGTTGGTGTTACTGTTTCAACACATTTGTCCTCCTTCATCCATTGTCTATGTAGACTGTTGGGGCAATATAAAGGTGATAGTCCTGACATAGTTACTCCTTTATATTTTTCTTCAGACATTTCTCACCAGTTCTATAACCAGTTCTTTTCTTCAGGTTCTCATGACGTAAACTCGTCACATTAATATCTTCCTCAGCCTTTTAAAAGCTAGGCATTCTTTTATTTTACCTTGCTCTTGTTATCCTTGTTTATACTGATTGTAAGTTCTTTGATCACATAGCTGTAAAATGTGTCTACTGCAATATTTGATAATCCTGCAAGATTTCCCTTTTATGGTGTCAGCTGCTTCTAACATTGCTTTGGAAAATAGTTTGTATTCATTTTTAATCTTTCTGAATTCTTCTAGGAAAGTATTCAAGCAATTAACAATGTGAAATTTATATTGTTCTCTGATACGAGGTAATTTCATTACTATATCTTTTCCATTGTTTTTGGTTCTCTTTTATTTGTTTTAATGTAATATTTCTCATATTAATGTTGCTTTTTTTTCATCTGGCCATAACTTGTAAAATTTCAAGCACTAAATTAATTTGCTTAAATCTGCATAGCTACAAAAATCCATCACCATTTGTACCAGTTCAAGTGACTGAACTGTCTAGACACTCCAAACAAATGTTTCTGCAACATGCTGATGTGAGCATCAGCTTAGTTCGCCCATACAACACAGGCTACAGGTAACTAATCAGTGTATTAAGTTGGAATAGGTCCGAGTAATATTGGAGTGGAAACATTGAAGAAATAACTAAATACAATAAGTGCCAAGTATGATTTATCATATAATGTGTTTTATAGCATATTCAGAAACTGACTAAATTAGAAATTCTGAAAGCAAAAATATTTTGTGCACTGTTATTAGGCATGTGTGCTCCATTTTTGACCAGCGTGCATGTGCACAGTTTAGAGGGAACATAGTATGGTCAAAAACTGACTAAATTAGAAATTCTGAAAGCAAAAATGTTGTGTGCACTGTTATTAGGCATGTATGTTCCCTTTTTAACCAGCATGCATGCGCACAGTTTAGAGGAAACGTTGTGTTTGTTGCTACAAAGGTGTCAAGTGGGATAACCTCCAGAATTTATACTCATCTTTTCATCATCTAACCATTGCTGACTGAAAAAAACCTTCTCTGAGTGAATCACAGAAATCAACCTCATTGTGCCTTGTTCAGCAGAAAGTGTGCAAAAAGCTGTTGAAGAAAAAAAAAAATCAGCTTACTGCAGGTGGCTTGCATTAAGAATCCCATCTTCATACTCAGTGTGTACTGAAGTGCACAATAAATGCAAAATGGCCATCAGCAAATCTAATCTGCATTTCATAAAAGCCAACAGTGGAAAATTTGCCTCCTGTCCAAATGGAAGCTGCGTTCTGGTCTCTTGCCAAGATGATTGGACAGCTTCTGCTCATCTGTAACAATAGTATCCCAGATGGTACTATTGTTACAGTACCCAAAAATAAAGCTAACCTCCTGGTATTCACTTTTTTTTCCAAACTCATGCATAGATGATGAAGACAAATATCTTCCTACCTTGCTAGTAACTGAGCACTGTGTGCCTCCTGTGGTTTTTCAGCGAAAAAAAAAAAAGAAGCATAACAAGAATACTAAATGACACTAAAAATTTCCTTGTCCCAGTGGCATCGCTCCATTTATACTCAAACATTATGCTCCAGAGCTAATCCATTCTCATTTATCTCTTCATTCTGTACGCAGCTGTCACTTATCTCAATACATTGAAGCAAGTATGTATTCAACCTATTCTAAAAAAAAAAGCAATAGACACTTGCCATCCAGCCACTGAACAGTTATCATCACATCACCCCTCCCTGTGGAGCACCTGTTCGTGGTAGAGGGGGACTTCCCAGTGATGGTATTGGCCCTTTTCATTCTTCCTCTTTTTCTTTACTTTTCTTTCCATATTCTTTACTTCTCTGGGGCTTTTTTTTTACTATCCTTTCTTCCAGACCGTTATCGCTGGGGATCCAATGCCCTGCTGACATGTTTGCTATGTGGTGCAACCCATGGACATCCAGAAAGGGGGGGGGGTCCTGGTAGTCTTGCATTACTTTGGCCTCTGCTTTGGCAAGATGGGCAGTCCTGGATGGCCTTACCAGGATCAGTCATCTAGTGAGCATGCCTGCAATCATCAATGGAGTTGCACTAAGTCTCTCACTCATTGTCTGCAGTCAAGATCCAGAGCTTGCTGTATAGCATCAGGTAGTGGCATTCCACTCCGTCATTGCTTGACGGTCAGTGGGTGTCCATGTGTGGCTCCATGGTTGGTGGGGAGCTCTGGCACTAAACTAAAAACCCCTCGAGCATGAATTCTTCATCCTCAAACATTCCAGGGCCCTAACAAAGTCCCAACCAAGTACCGATACCATAGATAAAGCATTTAGTAACAGAAATAGGAAACAAAAGATGTATGATATTAGTATAAATGTAGCAATGTTTTTGATCATCCACACACAACAGGCGAAAAGCCAATAGGGAAAATGTCACCCTTCTTTATTCAAAAGGGTTTAGAAGGACTGGCAGAATTTCCCAAAACTGTTAAGAAATTACGCTTCGGTGATATCCTTGTGGAAACATCATGTCAGCAACTGAGAAACTACTAGGAGACATCAGTGGGTAGAATACTAATCACAGTAACACCTCATAAAACACTCTCCTCTTATAGAGGAGTGATATCAGAATGGGATCTCCTTGATGTTGCTGATAAGGAAATATGTTCAGAGCTTAAGGATCAGGTGTGACAGATGTGAGGTGTGTCCTGATATGTAGGGATGGTCACTTGGTTCCAACCAAAACATCATCCTTACTTTTGATCAGTATAGTAACGAGAGTATGAAGCGTCCCCCTAACCCAAAAAGACAAAAAGTTTGAAAAATTTAAATGTAACAAGTTAAATTTTACTAAATGCAATATGTTAAATACTTGCTATTAACCCCATCAAAATGATTGCAGTGTGTTGCAGAATTTGTGTGTCTAAAGCGGCATATTGCCTAAATTTAAAAATACAATATAAAATAGTGGACTTATTTTTATTTTTTACGTTTTGCACCCCAAACCTAGTTGCACCCGTGGCGGGCACTCTTTTGCCACGCCCCCGTTACGGCACTGCTTTTGATACACCTAAGCCTCCAACATCTGTAAAAGCAGGGTATCTCAACTGTCCTGTTGGAGCATACATCCCTAATCTACTAAGATGCTTTAAATGTCAGAAATATGGGCATGCCCAAACTGCCTGTTGTGGGTATGCCACCTGTGCCTGATGTGGTAGTAAAAAGCATGATAACAAATTTTGCTTTACAAAAAAACTAAATGGGTTGAGTGTCAGAAAGATCATTCAGACTTACTTTCATGCATGTCAGAAGTGGAAAGATGAAAAAGAAATACAAAAAATTAAAACAGAACAAAATATATCATATCATGATGTCAAAAGGAAGTTAACTTCTGCTATGCCTGTTTTGAGATCCTCTTATGCTGAGAAAGTAGAAACTAAGAAAATGTCAGCAGCATCATTGACATTTTCAACAGTTCAGGAATGGTGACCTTATCAGGTCATCATGCCTGAACTTTATGTCTGCAAGTGCTTTTCTGTTGAGTGCATCCACACATGATCTACGATCTTACTCCAGAGACAACTCCAAAAATGGTTTCATTTAATGAGAACCCAATTGTCAAAAAAAATTATGGCAAAGATATCATTTAAAGATAAACCATCAGAAAAAATGGATGCTTCGGTATGCACTGAAAGTAAATTAAACTTTCCAACTAACCCTGACATATCAGATGTATTGAATATTTTACCAGAGTAAGAGATGAACACTGGCCATCCATACTTTCCAGAAACAGTTGATAAATATAAACCTGACAAAGGTAGACCCTCAACCTTTCAAAAACCAGTCTCTCCATGACTATAAAGCCAAAACAATTGGAAAAGTTTTACAATTGAAATATCGTGGGTTTCACCAGAATATCGATGATAACAAGATTTTGTTGCAGAAACACAAACCTCTCTGTTTCTGTCTACAGGAAACATACTTAAGACCCAATTGGGATAGAACTAGCAGTGGTCCTGCTCATGGAGCTATCCTAGTGGGTAGTCATACTTCTTTCCATCATGTCTAGTTCAGTACTGCTCTGGAAGCATTAGCGATTTGTCTATCCTGTACATTCATCTATCCTGAACATACTGTAATAAAAAATTTCTTATGGAATTTCTTATCATAGTATGTTCAATTTATTTACCACCTGAGTTAAATGAAATCGATCCTGATAACCTTATTATTATTATTACGTGACACCTCCAGGGAGTCCAAAGACTCATCGAGGGAGGACACCTACTCCACAACTCTGTCTCCACCACTCAATCCACCAACGCCATCTACCACCAGCCACCACCACTAGTATTTCCACAGACAATCACAAACATCCATGCCCACAGCGGGATTCGAACCCATAGCCTTTTGGCTGGAGAGCAGATACGCTAATCGCTTGGCCAACCAGGCAGGCAACTGCCTGAATCTTATTAAAGCCACTACCAGAGCTTTATTCAAATCATGCAATGGAATTGGATGGGATATCAGCATGAGTAGTGAAGGGATGCAAAAGAGTTAGCAATGTCTATTACCAGGTAGTTCATCCTGAGTCTCAGTACATGCATTAGACTCAAGTGAAATGAGTCAGAAGAGAGAGGGATTATCTATCAAACTGCTCTCCTCTGTGGAGATTCGACTCTTCTATTTTGTGGACACTATCCCACAAAATCATTGAAAGAATTCTTGGCAATAATGACCTCTCCCTTTTGAATAATAGACTCAATACTTTCTTCCATATGCCAGTCTGCAATCAATCTTACAATCTTCTCCCCTTCCATTCTTCCACTGCTTACATGGGATGTTGAAGAGAACATATATGAAAGCAATCATTTTCCTGTTCTATGCACGTCTTCACAGGAACCATGTTCCTCTACATGAATGTCCATATAGAAAATGGACCAGGCTGACTGAAACATTTTTTCCCATCTAGCAAAATTTAATGCTGATACAGCTAGTCAAACCCTATCAATGAAGCAGTAAAGTATGTAACAGACTCATTGTCTAGGCAGCAACAGTTTCCATTCTAAGAATATCATCTTGATTTCCACTCTACCCAAAGTTTTTTGATGTTGAAAGTTTATTTTTCACTTGGTTAGAGTATAATAAAATTAGTTTAATCCTTTATCCAAGTGTGAGCAAACAAAGTTTACACCTGAAAGTATCTTCAGGACTGGGTTAAGGTGGTACAACACACTCTACCCAAAGCCTTGGTGGAACCCAGAATGCCAGACAGCCAAAAAAAAAAAAAAAAAAAAAAAAAAAAGATCAACACAGAGCATGGGATATATTTTGTAGAATAACTTTTAAGTATATTCAAGCCAGATCACGTTATGTGAGTCATCAGAATCAAAAACAATCTTGATCCAATTTATGTCATCAATTACTCAAATGGTCAGTGCAAAAATTGTATGGGATAAAGTCCAGAAAATGAAAGGTAGATATAGAACATACCATTTGTCAAGCAAAAGAAACAAAGGCTAAATTTTTCTTCCAATGGACCTGAGCCATACAATCAGCTATTTGTTAAATGTGAACTAAAAAGAGCTCTTTTACCGTTTCGCCCTAGTACAGTATGGCTTAATGAAATTCATTATGAAATGATAAAACATCTACCATCATCTTCTATGGATCTCCTTCTCTTAATATACAATAGAATACTTGCAGAGGAAGAGTTTCTGGATTCTTGGCATAAATCAGTTGTCATTGCTGTCCCAAAACCAGGAAAGAATTGAACACAAGCAAATTATTATCGACCTGTTGCTCTGACCAGCTGTCTTTGTAAGATAGAGAAGAAAATTTTTAATGCCAGACTTCTGGTATTCAGAAAGCAATGGTCTTCTCTTCAGTACACATGTGGCTTTCATAGACATCGTTGAAAATTTATTTATCACTAGGTTAGACTATAATAGATTTAGTTTAATCCTTTATCCCAGTGAGAGCAAACAAAGTTTGCGCCTGAAAATATCTTCAGGACTAAATATAGTGTTGTACTATCTTATCCAGTAAGTAGTGCAACACCAAGGCAACTCGTGGCAAAGGTGGAGCAAGCTACCAGGCACTTCTAACCCAGTATCTCCCATAATGCAAAACACATTTCCTATGTGGATATGTATACTGTTATGCATTAAAGGGATTGGCCATCTACCCAGACTAGTTTCGACCTTTATTGAGGTCTCTTCAGTGGGAGCCAGGCCCAGAGCTGGAGATACCAGGCAGAAGCAGTAGCAAGTCATCTGTGCCTATGGGAGTTGCCAAAAGGTTTATCACCTTTTGTAAAAATTACTCTGGATTTAGAGAAAGATGTTGAAAATTTATTTATCACTAGGTTAGACTATAATAGATTCAGTTTAATCCTTTATCCCAGTGAGAGCAAACAAAGTTTGCGCCTGAAAATATCTTCAGGACTAAATATAGTGTTGTACTATCTTATCCAGTAAGTAAGTGCAACAGTTTTTGCACTACTTACTGGATAAGATAGTACAACACTATATTTAGTCCTGAAGATATTTTCAGGCGCAAACTTTGTTTGCTCTCACTGGGATAAAGGATTAAACTAAATCTATTATAGTCTAACCTAGTGATAAATAAATTTTCAACATCTTTCTCTAAATCCAGAGTAATTTTTACAAAAGGTGATAAACCTTTTGGCAACTCCCATAGGCACAGATGACTTGCTACTGCTTCTGCCTGGTATCTCCAGCTCTGGGCCTGGCTCCCACTGAAGAGACCTCAATAAAGGTCGAAACTAGTCTGGGTAGATGGCCAATCCCTTTAATGCATAACAGTATACATATCCACATAGGAAATGTGTTTTGCATTATGGGAGATACTGGGTTAGAAGTGCCTGGTAGCTTGCTCCACCTTTGCCACGAGTTGCCTTGGTGTTGCACTACTTACTGGATAAGATAGTACAACACTATATTTAGTCCTGAAGATATTTTCAGGCGCAAACTTTGTTTGCTCTCACTGGGATAAAGGATTAAACTAAATCTATTATATTTCATAGACATCGTTTAACTTTAGACCATATGGTCCATTTAGAAACTTGTATAAGAGATGCATTCCTGAAGCAAGAACATCTGGTTTCAGTTTTTTTTTGACATGGATAAAACTTATGACACAGCCTGGAGATATGGCATATTAAATGACCTTTATAACCTAGGTCTCAGAGGACACCTTCTTGTATTCATTAAACTTTTTGTCCAGGTTAACTTTCCAAGTTATAGTGGGAAGTACACTATCTCAGCCATATCATCAAGAACAGTGTTCCTCAAGACTGTCTTAAGTGTGACACTTTTTGCTCTCAAAGTTAACTCAATCACTGAATAGCTCCCTTCCACTGTAGACGATTCTTTATATGTTGATGGCTTCACAATTTACTGTCACTCTTGTAACATGATAGTAATTGAAAGACAATTATTTGCATTTTTTTTCAACAGAAAAAAAGTGTCTGTGTACACTTCTGTTGAAAATGCACTCTTCACCAAGGATTTGAATTTAAAAGAGGGCGAACTGTTACTAGAGTATCAACAGAAGCCAAGTTCTTGGGACTCATCTTTGACAGAAAACTTACATTCCTTGCACATGTTCATCAATGAAGAGAAAAGTGCAAGATAGCATTGAATCTCTTTCGCACTCTATCCTCTACTTAATGGGATGCAGATCGATCTTCATTGCTTCATCTTTATCATGTGCTTATACGTTTAAAGTTAGATTATGGATCTCAAGTCTGTGCTCTGCAAGGGTTGAATCCCATCCATCATCAGCATATACAGATAGCTGCTGGTACCTTTTGCACATCACCCACTCAAAGTCTTTATGTTAAAGCAAATGAACCGGCTCTATCACTTAGACCGAAATGGTTATCTCTTAATTATGACCTAAAGATAAAGTCTCTTTCAGATAATTTTACATGGACTAGTCTCTTTTCTTTGCATTGAACAGCTCAATATTACACATTTCAGACTGCCATATGTCCTTTTGGTATGCATATTAAAAAGACCATGCAATCTTTTGGCATGAATGTGAATGTTGACAATATTGCCTACACCAAACATAACAGCATTCCTTCATGACAGGTTTGCACTCCATCCTGCAACCTCTCACTTTGTCAATTGC
The DNA here is from genome assembly GCF_054136105.1 of Typopeltis vanoorti. Classification (NCBI taxonomy): domain Eukaryota; kingdom Metazoa; phylum Arthropoda; class Arachnida; order Uropygi; family Thelyphonidae; genus Typopeltis; species Typopeltis vanoorti. The sequence continues at coordinate 19,227,132 of NC_143561.1, read as the reverse complement.
AGGTAGACATATTCCATCTGTCTACCTGCAATTGTTTAATGCACACAGAGCAGCCCACTCTGATTTCTTGGCCACCTATACTAATGGCTCTCAAGAACTAACACCTGTGCTGCTGTTTCTTTATTACTATCGCCAACAAGATCCCACCTGATTGCAGTAATTATACAGCAGAGTTGCATGCCATTCAGCTTTCACTTGTGCATATAAAAGAAAACCACTATCAAAAGTGTGTAATTTATACAGACTCATTGAGCTATAAATTGAATATACCAAGAAATGATATACTTGGTTTAATCCTTTAACCAAATGTAAGCAAACAAAGGTTGTGCCCGAAGTATTTTCAGGACTAGGGCAACTCATATATATAGAAGCTGATGACTTCACATTACTTACCTTAGTATCACATAATGCAAAGCACATATCCTTATGGGTATGTATAATTCTATGCATTATACATATTTTCATATACAAGTTACCAAAAGGTGTCACACCTTATTATTAAATTACTCTGGATTAGAAAAAGTTGTTGGAGGTTTTATCACTTGGTTAAACTATAAATTAAAGATACCAAGAAATTATATAATTGGTTTAATCCTTTAGTCAAGTGTATACAAACAAAGTTTGCACCTGAAGTATTTTCAGGACTAAGGCAACTCGTATATAGAAGCTAAAGCTTTGTTTGCTTACACTTGGATAAAGGATTAAACCAAGTATATAATTTCTTGGTATCTTTAATTTATAGCTTAACCAAGTGAAAAAACTTCCAACAGACTCATTGAACTCTTTACAGACTATTTTCTCTCCTATGTATAATTCACATCCAATGCTGTATGAGGTGTTAAACCTCTTGTACAAAATGAAAACCCTTAATTTTGATGTTCTGTTGTGCCGGATTCCCAGCCACATTGGAATTAAGGGAAATGAGACTGCAGATGCAGCTGCTAGATCAGCTTATTATGGGATGCAGATACTATTTGACAATATATACAGACTATCTCCACGTACTATTTGACAATATCATATACAGACTATCTCCACGTACTATTTGGCAATATCATAGACAGACTACAGACAGTTTATAAGATCAAAAGCTAATTGTTCAATGGCAGTCCTCATGTCAGGAAGCATTGACAAACAAATTACATGATATTAAGCATTCTAGTCAATGTAGAAAGAGAAGAGAGGAAGTTGTTCTTGCTACAGATCACAGTCATCTTACACATTCTTATTTACTGAGGGCTGATGATCCACCTGTGTGTGTGTGTGTGTGTGTGTGTGTGTGTGTGAAAAATGCAATATGCATCTTACTATTTATCATATTCTGGTGCATTGCCAGCACTTTACATGAGAGAGGAATGAAATTTTTACCTATCTAGCCAAGCCATATATACTCAGGCAGATGTTATCGGACTCAGACAAATTGCATGATGCTTTTAACCTCTTACAAAGAATTAATTTGTATGAACACATTTGACTGTAATTTTGTTTATATATAGATACTGCGTTACTTAACTTAATGTTTGTGCATACATATTATTTTCTAATTTATCTTTGACTGTTCATGTACTGTTGTAACCTTGATCTTGTGTACTGCTGTCACCTTTGCTGTAATTTTCTTTATATGTAGATACTGTATTAACTTAATTTTTGTACATACATATTATTTACTAATGTCATTATAAAATATTAATACCAGAAACACTTACATTTAATATTTTCATTGTTCATATATAAATAACATAATGATGCTAACTGGTGCTAAGAGTTATGAAGAGATAAAAAGGAAGTCACAAGACAGGATGTTGTGATGTGCTGCTATATTTACCAATCTTCGGATTGATGCACCAAAGAAGAGAGAAAATTTTCAGCTAAGTTTCATATCTATTGTCAATACAGTTATAGGAAAACTCAAAAAAGAACAATTTAATTGAAAGCACATGATATTATGTTCAATATTGGCTGAAGGAGAATAGCTCCATGTGCATTAATAGATATTCAAAATAAATTACAATAAATTGATTTAGATACTGCATTGCTTGACTTGGTTTTTGTACATACATATTATTTGCTTTTATCTTTGACTATTTATATTGCTGTAACCTTTGCTATGGCACGGTATGACCTTTGCTGTTCTTGCACCATAAACCAAACCATCACATCATAATATAGATTTTGATGTTCTGTTGTGCTGGATTCCCAGCCACATTGGAATTAAGGGAAATGAGACTGCAGATGCAGCTGCTAGATCAGCTCATGCTTTCTCCACGTACTATTTGACAATATCATATACAGACAGTTTATAAGATCAAAGCTAATTGTTCAATGGCAGTCCTCATATCAGGAAGCATTGACAAAGTACATGATATTAAGCATTCTAGTCAATGTAGAAAGAGAAGAGAGGAAGTTAATAATGGAGAAACTTATCGACAGTCAACTTCTCTACTACTTAGAGGCTTGCCAGTTAATCAGTGATCTTGATCCATGGCTGATCTCTTAGCCTTCATCACCCACCACTGAGCACTTGCTATGGAAAGGTTTAAAGAAACATGCTGTTGCCCTAAATGTCTCCAGGGTTTTTGATCATATTTAACATTGTGGCCTGCTTAACAAACTGTCTTCCTTGTGTAATTGGATAGTCAGTTTTCTCTTTGGTCATTTAGTGTGTATCATGGTGGACAGCATCCTCTTCAAGCTTTGCCACCAATTTAGGAATGTTTTAGGACTCCATTCTATCATCTACCTTCTTTCTCCTACGCATTAATGACTTACTGTCAATTGCCACCAATCCTATTCACAGCTATGTTGATGACAGCGTGCTCAATTCATTTGTTCTTTCGACAAACCATGTAGTTCTCAGACATCACAAGCATCAAGATCATCTGCAACCGGTTTCTTAAAACTGGTTTCCACACCATCCTTCAGTGAGGCAAGGACAATCTGGTTGCCTTCAATGCCACCAAAAGCAGTCTTGCCTTTTCTCTTGCAAAAGGTTCTCTGCTCGCCTTTCTGTCAGTAACACAAATCTCTCTCTCTCTCTCTCTCCTTGGACTGACATTTATCTTCAGGTTCTCCTGATGTAAACTCTTCACATTAATATCGTCCTTGGCTTCTAAAAAGCTAGGCATTCTTTTCTTTTCAAGAAGCTTTTTTGTATTCACCCAGATGCTAAACTATACAAATCCCAAATTTCATAGAAACAGGAATTTATTAGTTGTTACCTAAATAAATAAATTACACTAACTAGTTTTATCATCTGAATAAGAACTAGTGGTTTCTTCAAGGCTAGACATACTAATGCAAATATAAATACAAAGTTGATTAAATGCTGATAAATCAGCATTAGACTTTCATTGTATAACTTTTGACTTAAAAAATAATTGAATATATTTAGTTTTCTGTATGAGATAAATATCGCTGATTGTGATTTTTGTACAAAAGTGGAATCATGAATAGCAATTTTCTACTTTTTGATGAAAAAGGTGCATTTTTTTTTTTTCCCCTTAGGTTATATAACATGGCTGTACCAGCAGTAACTCCAAAAATGTCACTTGTGACACAGTTTGATGACTTATGTCGATATTCTAAGGTTTTAATGGAAGGAAATGAAGAAGGTATGAAATTTTTTTTAAAGTTAGCTAATAAATATTGATATACAGTATCATGTATTGTATATTTACATTTTTGTCTGTAGGAATAAAAATTATTGTTGTTATTATTATTATGTGACATCTCCAAGAAGTCCAAAGACTTATCGAGGAAGGGCACCCACTCTACAACTCTCTGTCTCCGCCACTCACTCCTCCATCTACAGCAAACCACAACCACCATCATCTACTACCCACCACCATCACTAGTGTTTTCACAATCACAAACATCTATGCCCATGGCAAATTTTCAGAATTTTCAGCCTCATTCTAAATGCATTTAGAATACATTATTTTCTTCACACAATTTAATTTATTATTTATTTATTTTTAATTTTAAAACGTCATCTCATTCTCTGTCAAGTTATTTGATCACAGGTGACTGTGAATGAATATGTTAACAAGTTTCATTTCCAGAGAGTTAGAAATAAAACTTCTGGATCTGAAATCCCTAATTCAAATAGTACAGCATTCCCTTTTAAAGAATCACAAAAACACTTGCAATTTTAGTTGAGGGATTTCTCTAAAAGCCATAATGTAAACCAGTTATCTTCACTTACTTCCATCCTCTTATCTCCTTAAGGTTTGGAACTTTATTTTTCTTTTTATGTGAAAGACTTCAGAAATATCCATTATTCAGTTTAAAAATCACCCACGTTTCTTTCACAGCAGTATATAGTGTTCTTTTCACTCCACTATGTGTCACACATTTTTTTTTGTTTGTCATGAAGCAAGAAAAATGAGCTGCCATTATGTCATAATTGTGGTGCTTTACTTGAAAATAGTAAATCCTGCATAATTGAAGTATGCAAAAGTATCATGAGTACATTTACAGTAATAAGTACCAGAAAACCTCCCTTAATGTGATTAATTAATCCATCAATTAATGTGCGCTAAGTGAATAAATAAACAATAGGCATGATTATAATTCATCCATAAGTTAGTGTAAATTTGAAAAAAAAAAAAAAAATTACATTATAAGCTATATTAGAGGATAAAATCACCAAAGTTAATAAAAATAAATTACTTATATTTTTATTCAATGTCTAAACATTGGATTGGGCTACTTTTTTACAAAAAAATTAAGTAAAGATGTTTGAATCATGCTCCACTTTTTCATCTTGTCATGCAATATGCGATAGTTAGTGATCGCTTGATCAAGATTTCAGCAGACTTCAAAGCTTTGTTCCATATCAGGATCAGCATCAAACAAAATTTCCTTAGCATGCTCAATGTGAATGAAAACTAGCTCACGTTCTTTTCCAGTTAGTTTCTTGGTCGTAACATTCTCTTGTTTGCACTCCTTATCTTCCTCTCCTTCATGTGAATGCTTCTAGTTGAAAGAGATCATTCTCACATCTTCGTTATCCAGTTTATTAAATCCAAGTTCTTTTCCAATTGTACTGATTTCTTCAACAGTGTTGGATCTTAGATTTTGCACATGATAAACTAACATAGGCTTGAGTTTAAAGTCACCTTCTGCATTGCCTCCTAATAAAAGTGTTACTTTATATCCTGGTTGAGAGGCTTCAGTTTTAGCTAGGAAAGATTTTGTTGGCATACATTTCCAAAAGACTAGTTTTGTCGACACTAAATATTTGTTGATCGTCATAATCACCCTCCTGAATTATCCTTTGCAATTCTTCAGGAAACTTGGCAGCAGAATCTTTATCAGCACTAGCAGATTCCCCAGTTATTCTTACATTATGTACCCAAGTTCGATTTTTAAAATGGTCAAACCATCTTAAACTTGCAGTAAAGCTTTCACATTCCTCTTGAAATTTGTTCTCTTTCAATGATGTGAAAATATTAAGAGCTTTTTCATGAATATTCCTTGTACTAAGAAGTGTTCTTTTTTTGATTACAATCTTCAATCCAGAGTGATAGAAGACATTCCATCTCGATCATTAAATGGTTTCTGTTTCGGGTGATCTGCAGGAAAGAAGCAGTAGCAACTTTTCCTTGTTTTTTGTACTTTTTGGTCTTATTTAATAAAGTCCAAACTGTAAACTCGCTGTATCCCAGGTCGCACACAATCATTGTATTACTAGCTCCACTTTCATGTCTCTTATTAACTTCCAGCTTTACCTCTAACGTAATTACTTTTCTCTTTTTATTACTGCCGCTTTCTTTATCAGTATTTCTCTTTTCCATATCAGGGGGTTGAATATAATAAAGCCTTATAGGTATCTAAATTAAAGTAAAACAAAGGAACAGTGATTGAGCAAGAGAACATAGTTCGCACGTGGGCTTGTGATGATAGCCTTGAGTTAACTGCTGAGTGTTGCTGGCCACTGGCTGCTACATTGACAAGTGCTACTGCTCGCTGCAGATTGGTGACAAAAAATTTCGCATAACGTTATAAAACCGCATTAACTGATCAATCACTCGCTTAAAGCAGGAAATGTATCATTTTACTCAGTCGCACTAATTGATTATCGCGCATATCGAATTTGCGTTAAGCGAGGTTTTCCTGTAATAATAAGTAAATTCTAATAAGTTAATTTTATAATTGAATCAATATATTCGTTTGGTTCAATATAAACCTTACATGTATATACCGTAAACACTACGTATGTAATAGACAATCTGTTATTAAAATAATTAAAAAAATGTGCATTTCTCACAATTTCATTAACAAAATAAACCAGTATTTATGAACATAAAAATTAAAATTGGCACAATCTAATTAGATACCGTAGTACATCTTATTCTTCTAACACCTTTACTTCTTAGATACATGTGCAACTTATATAGTATTGTCCTAAGCCTATTTTCATAGATTACAACAAGAATTAGATTAATATAATTAAATACTTGAACATCAGGTCAAAGACTGGATCATGTGACAGTGTATTGTGAAAAGTGAGTCTGGCTCTACAGAGAGTACTACCTACTTTTGTTTTTTCATGAATTTTATTGTTTCACTTTCCTATTAAAAAAAAAAATTAGATGATTTTTATAAATTAACCCTTCAGTACAAAGAAGAAATGAAAAAAAAAAAAAAAAACACATCAGTTGTGATGAGCTGTGTTAGTTCATGCATTTTGATCCATATTAAAGGAAAGCATATCTCTATAATCACATGTAAAGTATAATGAGAATTAAAGAATGTATTATTTTGTTGGTTATCATAACATGTTTGTTTTATGGCTAGTATATTTAAGCTGTATTTCTGAAGCCCTACCTAATTGACAGTGATGATGAATTACATTTGAACACTTGTACAAAATTGAAGTGTTTTAAAGCTATGAAATCTTTAAAACACTTCAATCTAAGATCCACTCTATTTTCTATTCTGTTAAATAAAAAAAAAATAGTAGTAAGAATAATAATAATTCTGCTCACAACTTACTAAATTCGTTTCACAACCTGCTAATGTATTCAGTATTATTGGTTGAAAGGACAGACACATTATGATGAGAAAACATTATTAGATATGCTATTTGTTACATTGCCTGATTATTCAAGTATCTTGCTACTCTCATGAGAGAATCTGAGTGAACAGTAAAAATTGGCTATGGAACAACCTTGGCTTCAGCAGAACTGAAAATATGTAGCATCAATGGAAAAGAAATGATGCTGGTAGAAGAATTCTGGAAACATCCTCTCAGCATAATTTGTATTATTGAGACAAATGGGAAATCCTAAATACTATTTAGTTAGATACTGGAGATCGGTGAAAGGAGGAAGCAGCAACAGTATTCAACATTAAGCGAGAAGATAAACTTCTAGAATGAGAAGCCATTTCAAGTATTGAGGGAAATTTTTAAAATGGAAAAATTGGACAATGAGACTTCTAAGTGTATGCTGCCACACAAGTGGTTCTAGATGGGAAGAAGTAAAGGAATTTTTTTGAGTCATTAGCAATGGCAGCTGACATAAAGGAAATACTGATTCTTGTTGAAGACTTAAACAGTGTATTAGAAATTGCATCCTAAATGTATAGAAATATTTTTGGAAAATTTAGACAGAGTGAAAAATGCCAATAATAATGGCAAGTGCCCACTGGATTTGTTCTCATAGCCTGGACTAGATATTTCTAATATGTTCTAGATGGCATTAGGAATGACATGATGTATTAATTCACATGGAGAGAGAAATGCAGAACAGGAAAGGTCTTATTAAATATGATTAGTGATAGTGGTATCTTTATATTTGATTGAGATAGAAGGCTATTAGGATTTGAAATAGGAAGTCACCACCACCTAGTGTCATGCAGGTTAAAAATAAGTATTCCATTAAAAAATGAAGGCAATAACTTGATTAGGGAATCAGGTAGTGAAGTTGTCTGCAAGGATAGCTCCAAGATGATACAGGCATGATGGACAAAAGAAGAAATCATATAGCAAGTTCCTGCCAAATAATTCAGTATGTGCTCTTAAACAATGTTGAAAAGAATGCAGGTAAACTAAATTATGTAAGAGTCACTAAACAAAAGTGATGGAAAGAATTAGAAGATAAATATCATAGTGATTAAATTTTTGGAAGCTTTCTAAGAAACTTGAGAAGAAAGAGTAAGTACAACAGAAGGAATTTAGTATAATGGAAATGCTGGAGTAGGTATTCAATGTCAAATGCTAAAGATATGTTAATATAAAAGCTTAGCAGTGTTTACACTGCATTAGCCAGAAAACATGGTCATATGGTTGCATTCCAGATGCATTTTTCATCTGAAAATGAGTTAGCCAATACTGTATGGACGTAGCAGGGTTTTCTCTCCTGGAAACTTGGGTTTTTCATATGACAAAACAGACAAACCTGCCTGAAGAACATATGCCAAATAGGACTAACCAATTTCAATCTTATGATAAATGGTCAAGAAATCATGGAAATATAACAAGACTTTTTTTTTTTTATTTATCTCATATCAAACTTATGATAAGATACATTAAAATTTGAAGACAAAATCTGCTGTAGACAAAACATTTTGTGTTTGTGTTTTCTGTTACTTTTGCTTTTATTTTATAATTACAGTGGAAAGTGTTTGCTGAGTAATGCAAAGTTTTGAAAGTTATTCATGCATGTACTACCACTATTCCCTCTTTTAACCATCACTAAGTGCAGGTTATTACTTGCTACTAAGGAATTGAATTCAGTAATATTAATTATTTCTTAATGTTGGATTTGCAAAACTTGGACTAATTTAGCAGCATGTAACAGAGAAATAGAGTACCTAGGGCCTCTACTTACACAGTAATTTCCTCACCCTTTCATATCCTGAGTTTTTTAAGGCTCTTCTACACCTTGTTTGCTTGCATTCACCAACCCTCCGTTTTTTTTTTTTTTTTTTTTTTTTTTAAATTTTATTTTTTATCTGAATTTTATTATTTGCTTATCTGAATATTAAGAGAGACCTCTAGAGAATCAGGAACTCATTGAGGGAAGACACATCACTTTTAGCTGTCATACTATTTCTTGAATTCATTCATACTACCTGCACTCACAGCCTCCGAAGGCAATCCATTCCAATAATGTGCCACTCTTTGAGAGAGAAATCTAGCTTTTATCTCCTTCTTTACTTCATTCATTCTCAACTTCCATGGATGCCCTCTCATTCTCTCCCTACCCTCCATAAAATGAAAAATTCCATCTACTGATATCCTGTATGACCCTTTCAGAAGTTTGTAAGTCTCAATCATATCACCCCTTTTTTCTGTTTGCTGGTTTCTGCAGTCAACAAATTCTCAATTGGTCGTCTTAATTTGTATTTCACAATCCCAATATCATCTTGAACACTTTTTTTGCACTGTCTCTGTTATATCATAAACACCACAGAAACTAGTACTAGACCGGTACCCCAGCGTCCATGTGAGGTCATATCAAGGCTTTGTAAAGAGTCAAAATGACTTCCTCATCCATTTATGTTAAGGTTTGTTTCAGCATTGCAATTATTCTCTGAGTTGTATTTGCAATCTTTGCTATATGACCCTTGAACTTCAACTTCCTATGTACTAAAATTGTGATATTCCTAACATAATCCCACCAATATAATATGACATTAGATCTCATAACAACAAATGCATGGCTTTACATTTACTAACATTGAATTGACAGCCATTTTCATATGTCCACAATTCCAGCTTATTCAAATCATTCTGCATATCAGCCACATTCCTGATTACCCAGCATATCTTTGCATCATCAGCAAAGAGCTGTAGCCATGTCAGATCCTTCCCAATGTCTTTATTGTAAAGATTGAATAACAATGAACCACGGATTGATCCCTGTGATTACACCACTGGTCACCTTAAATCTTGCAGACATGATCATATCCCTCCGCCCTTTATACCACTTTGATATCTGTCAGTCATCCTCTTATCCTTGCTAATATTTTATAATCCAAAACCATATTCTCCAATGCTATATCCATTCCCCTTTCTAACTGAATGGTAACATTATTATAAAATATGAGCAAGTTATTCAAATATGACCTTCCCTTAGTAAACCCATGCTGTTCGTTGCAAAGCATTCATTGTAAACCTTTCCAAAATCTTTACTACCACTCCAGAGATACTGATAGGTCAAAGGTTAGACACATCAGTCTTTGCACCACCCTTGTGCAATGAAAAAAAAGCATCAATCAATGCCAGAAGTACATATACAGATAATCCACCAAAAACTTTAGGTGTTGAATCCTTGAGTGATTTTAAGCAAAAAATAAAAAAAAATAAAATAAAATGAAATAGATGAACATGAGTAATTTTTAACAAATAAAATTAAATACCATACTAAACACTTATTTTATAAGTAGTAGTTAATTACTCTTTTAAGTTAAAATAATTTTAAGAAATGATCACAAAGCTAATGTAATATATTACTGCTTAATATAGGACTAACCATGATATATCTGTCTGTTACTAGACTTATAGTAATTTTAATAGTGTATTTTTGTCCTTTTTCTCTGATTGATCACATCAAATGTTTGCTGCATTCAGAATTCTCTGATGTAATGTGTCCTTGTTATTAACCTTTTGTGCATATGCTATTGCTTTCATTGCTACTTCCCAAAAGTGGTTGCATAAAGGCTTCTGGTTGATATATAGTTGGCCTATTAATCCACTAGATGATTTAGATAATCTGAAACATTGTTAGAAAAAATGTGGAGCTTCGTTATGTTAATACACATGTTGTCAGGTAAGTCAAGCAACATCCTGCAAAAAGTCAAAGGTCTCACAAGACTTTTTTTTGCAAAATTTTAAGATATGTTTTCATACTAACACATTCATGGAATGTTCATGGTTCAATTTAATTAGTTCTCACGTAATTCACACCATACACTTAACCAAAAACAAACACTGAAAATTTATACTTCTTGGCATCGATACAGAAGTAAATACTCTTGACTTAGTGCCTGCCAAAGAGTCATATATCTAAGTTTTTAACAGACTCACCAACGATATAAAGACAAAGGATTTATAACCAGACTTTGAAGTTTAGTGTGCTCCACATTATGGTGTTCAGAGACTTCTGAGGGTTAGCTGTGGACATTGCAATCATGTTATGCATCATGGCTATCTCAAGAAGAATATCTTTAATCCTCTTTAGACCAGTTTAGGATGTATGCAAATGCAAACTGACTCCAGCTTTAAGTTAAAATCAGACCACTTTTATTCCAAAAATTTGGAAAACAAAGTGATAACGATATTAATAATTCTGCATTGGCTGAATGGAACATAATGAAATTTGGTATTTAGGATCTCCAGTGCATAGTAAGGACATGCACACCCTTTGATAGGAAATACCTGTGTTTTGAATACTGTCTAGCTTGTGAAGAACCTTTATAAGGGTTTTTCAATTGACAATTAGTTGGTCTCATATTCGCAAGATCTATACAAGTATATTTGAGAAACAGTTGAGAATAATTGTGGAAGAAAAGCTTGGTGAAGAACAAGCTGAATTCAGGCCAAATAGAGGCTGTTAGGATCAGATCTTCACTTTACGACAAATAGTTGAGAGATCATTGGAATATAACAAAGATCTGTATTTAAGTTTTGTCGATCTGGAAAAGCCATATGACAAGGTGCCAAGAGAGAAGCTATTCAATACACTACAGTTATATGGTGTCAATGGGGCATTATATCAAGTCTTTATTTGATATAATTTTTTTCTAACTTTATACTTAGTCTTTATTTGAGTTGTAAGTCAGCAGTTAGAATTGAAGGAAGTACAAGAAGATGGTTTAATGTTAAATCTGGTGTGAGACAAAGTTGTGCATTATCCCCTCTGTTATTCATTATCTATATGTATCACATTATGAAGGAAAGTGGTATTAAAATGATATCAGAATTGGAGATGTTAATGTCAGCTCTTTGCTTTATACAGATGATGTTATACTTCTAAATAAATCCGCTACAAGTTTGCAAGATTCCCTGACTAAATTGAACAACTGTTGTAATAGATATGGTATGAAGGTCAGCATTAAAAAGACAAAGACAATGAAAATAGGTAGAATTGTTGAAAATGTCAACTGTGTTGTGAACAGGGAACCTGTGGAACAAGTGAAACATTTCAGCTACTTAGGCATTTTTATTGAAGATGATAAATTAAGTATGGAAATAGACAACAGAATCAGCAAAGCTATTATGGTGGGAAATCAATTGAATCAATTCATATGAAATAAGAGAGAAATTAATCAGAACACTAAATTAGCTGTATACAAGACATTGTTCAAACCAGTTTTAACTTATGGATCTGAGAGTTGGGTTAGAAGTAAAACACTTGACCAAAGACTAGAGACCGCAGATATGAGAGTCCTGAGAAAGATTAGAGGCGTGAACAGATGGCATCAATAGCAATATCATATTAAAAACGAGGATATTAGGAAAGAACTTGACATTGTCAGCATCCAGGAATGCGTTAGCAGAGCTAATCTCAGGTGGTATGGTCACTTAAACAGAATGGGCGAGGAAAGATTAGCAAAACAAGTGTTCTCTGCCAGGTTGGCAGGAAAACGACCCAGAGGAAGACCAAGATATAGGTGGATTGATACGGTACAAAGTGCCTTAGACGATAAAAATATAAGATCTGATGATGTTGGAGTCTTGACAAGTAACAGACTGATTTGGAGGAAAATTGTAGATAGGAAGTTAGTAATGATGTAATTTTTTCATGTAGTGCTGTCATATCCTGTACACCCTTTGTGGGTACATGTCAGGAATTTGATGACGATCATCATCATCATCAAATTCCTGCCATGTACCCTTGTACAGGATATGATAGTACTACATGAAAAAATTACATCATTACTAACTTCCTATCTACAATTTTCCTCCAAATCAGTCTGTTACTTGTCAAGACTCCAACATTATCAGATCTTATATTTCTGTCGTCTAAGGCACTTTGTACCATATCAATCCACCTATATCTTGGTCTTCCTCTGGGTCGTTTTCCTGCCAACTTAGCAGAGAACACTTGTTTTGCTAACGCATGACGTTAGCAAAAGACATTTTTGTTATACATTTTGATGACGATGGTCTCATATTCTCATACAGAGGGGTGGAATCCATCTTCCCCCCCAAAAAAACCTTGGGTTTTTCATCTCACAAGACATATAATATTAGCCAGATAATAAATGCATTTCAGACATACAGACCTGATATCCATTTGTAGTATTAAATTTCTTTGAAGCCAAGTAGAAAAATCTTTTTAAATCACAAGTTTTGTCACTTCGTTAGTTATTTAAAATAGACAATTCCTGCTTTTTGAGTTCTATGAATATGAAATATATATATATATATTTGTTCCGCACGGTTAGCCTAGTGGCTATGCGCTTCGCAACCATATGCCTGGGGAAGGAGTGTCCTAGGTTCGATTCCTGTCGGTTACGTGAGGAGCTGAAGAATCTTTCTCAGCCATAGCCAAGTTAGCCAGTCTAGGGAGTGGACAGCAGTGTTTTTTCCTCAGTTTATTCTGTGGTTTTTCATCTCGTAAAGCAGGCAAACTGGCCTTGAGAACTTAACACTACAGGCCATAGGATATACCGGGGAATAGGGCTGACCACCTTATCCTGTAAACGGATTGAGGTCCGATGAACAATGGACCCTCGACACCGCAAGGTAAAAGAGGGTATAAAGAAGATGAGATGATGAAGATGAGATGAGATATATTTATAATTTAATTTTAATTACTTTTTTTGTATTACTTTTTTACCTAGTCCAGAAATCCTGCTCTAGAGACCAACTATGAAAGTTTTCAAGTCACTTCAGGCCTCCAATAAGCAGAATGTGGTCTCGCACTAGCTGATGAAATTCATCTCCTACCTAAAGACAAGCACAAACATTCATGCCCTCAGAGATGGTTGAAGAGTAGATTATGCTAACCACTGAGCCAACCAGGCCAGCAATTGAATTTATTATTCTCTGGCTGATTTGCCTGTATGTAGGATGAAAGACTACAATTTCACAGAGGAAAATCCCTACTACCTCCATATACTTGACAAGAGATTATATTAGACAAGAGATTATATTATTGTTCTAACCCTATACTCAAGCCTATGCATAGTCGTGAAGTCACTTCAACTAGTCTATTTGTATGTGAACCTTGTGACTTCACGTTAATTGCCTTAGCATTCCATATCGCAAAAAAATATTATTGCATACAAAAAAGTATATTACCTTAAGTACTCGGTGATATGATTCACCCTTTTCTACTTGTATATGGAAAATATATGACTAGTATAATGACTGAACATTGGTATTTACTTGGGTCTGCCTACCACTGATTAGACCTCAGTAAAGTTGAAACTGATCTAGGTAGTGACTCTTATTATAATTGTTTTGAATGGAATACTAAAGCTTAATTGATTTAGAAATTAAGTGCTTTAGTATTCCATAAAGCAATTAATGTGAATTCACCAGCCTCTACATACAAATAGACCAGTCGTGAAGTTCCTTCACGCTATGGTTGGGTTTAGTTTTAAAACAAGATTATGATTTCTTGTCAAGTATAATATACATTGTAACCAATTGGAAAAGCTTTCCATTAATTCCTCCATATTACAGAATGATAACAGGTTTTTATTTATATTTCCCCATATGAGGGGGGAGGTTTGGAAAGTTCTGATAAACATCTAGAACAAAAATGATTTTAAAGCAACTGATATAACCACAAGAAAAAAAATACGAGGATATAAGAACGTAAGTTACCTTCATAATTCTGCTACTAGTATGTTCTTTCTTGTGGTCATATGCTTGGGATGTCTACTGACCCATTCACTGAATTTAGATTTTTTGTAACTTCCATCCATGAAAGGTAAACCTATAGCATATTCGTAACATGTATGTGTTAAGGATTTTTTTTCTTCTATTTTTATTAATTATATATATATATATATATATATATATATATATATATATATATATATATATATACACATATTTATTTTTATTTAATCATTTTTACCTAATCCATAAAATGATCAAGCTGCTTTGGCCTCTAATATGCAGAGTGGTGGTCTCACATTGGCTGATGAAATTCATCCTCCCAACTTCAAGACAATAGCAAACCTCCATGGTTGGGTTCGAAGGTGCAGCCTGTTGGTTGGGGAACAGATATGCAAAATACCTGGTCATCCAGGCTTCTAATATGAAATTAAGTTGCTTATGTTCCTTTAATCAGTTGCATATTTTTGCTATTGTTTTTTTTTATTATTATTATTATTAATTTAGTTTTTTTTTTTTGAAAATATTTTAACCACGTTTCCGTCAATATGGATAAAATACATCACTCCTCTACACTTCGTATCCATCATATATTTCAATGTAATATCAATGGTATTACAATTGTAATATGCACTTCGCATCCATGGTAACCTTAGCGTATATATATACATCTTGGCCGGTTGGGTGGTCAAAGTGAAATTAATAATATCATTACATTATTTTTTTAAGATACGTTGTTGCACTCAAATCATAAATGGTAGAACAATTTTAATAAGTTTTGCATGATATATGCTGCTCCCCTCCCGAAAAAAGCAGAATTTTCTTTTTTTATTATTATATTATATCCTACCCAATAAAGGTTGTAAAGACATCGTTCATTAATTCTGTAGATGAGCCAATGGTTAGATGATCTGTTACTGCTTTAGAGACCAAACTTAGGACTTTTTCAATAATACTTTGTGTCTCCAGTAAGTAAGTAGTGGTCTGAAGTTGGATGATGAAATTCATCTGCTATATAGATTCACAAAGGTAGTAGAGAATAAACTTTTTTTGTTTTTGTCAAATTAGTTTAGTTATTGATGGCATAACTGCACATATATCATAAATTCAGAATACAGAGTTTGAATTGATTTTATCGGTTTCAACCGATATGAACATCATATCATTTGTAAAGTGTGTATTAAAAAATCAGTCGTAATACACACTATACAAATATTTTATTTGTATAGTGTGTATTTTTCTCACCCCCCCCCTACCGTCAGTATAATGTAACCATTTTGTTTTCTTTTAAAGATTATATAAACTTTCT
This sequence comes from Typopeltis vanoorti, assembly GCF_054136105.1. NCBI lineage: Eukaryota > Metazoa > Arthropoda > Arachnida > Uropygi > Thelyphonidae > Typopeltis > Typopeltis vanoorti. The sequence continues at coordinate 19,211,017 of NC_143561.1, read as the reverse complement.
GAAACATCGAGAAAAGGCTATTACAAAGTGGGAGCAGTCTCAGCATGAAATCGACAAACTTCAGGAAATGGTACGAAAGGCCCAAACTGAAGTTAAAACCTTACAAACTCAGCTTATACATGCCAGGTAAGACTTATTGAAGTTTAATGTATTTTTAAGCAGAGACTGTTATTTCATGCAATCTACTTCCTGCAGTTAATTCTTTCGGATATGTAATGCATTTTGTTATGTGTCAATAAAACAATGTTCTCTCTCTCTCTCTCACATACACACAGTCATGCAAGGGACGGTGATATTTTCCAGAATTTACTCAGTAGGACAATGCAGTTCTTAACTGTTATTGTGTTCAAACATCACAAAGTTGACCTAAGATAGATTTATAAAATTAATGTTTTTCATAAGATGTGCAAAATTTACAAAAAACTGTCATATAAAATTTTTCTGTATTATTATTCAGGTATCTCTATGGAGTCAAGACTCATTGTTGGAAATCCACACTAACCGTTATTCATACAATACCTATCATGCCTCTCCTTAAACTCATTTGCTGTTGGGGTGCTCACAACTACCTGTGGCAATGCAGTCTACTCATTATCCCTCTCCAAGCAAAAATTCTAGTTTGCACACCATTGCTAACCACATTTTTACAGAACTTCCAGGTGTTGATCCTTTGTTCGCTCTCTCTCCTTACTCATCATGTATTGAAAAATTTCTTTTGTGTTCAGTATTATAGAATCCCTTTAGCAATTTACAAGTTTCTATCATGTGTCCCTCTTCTCTGCCTGTTAGCTAAATTCTGCAACCAACACACACTTCTTCAGTCTATCTTATGGAGCATTCCACAGACCTGCTACCAACTTGGTCGCTTGTTTCCAAATCCTCTCTACGACCTCATGATCCCCAAGAAAACCAGATGACCAAATCTGTGTTGTGCACTGTAATAAAGATGCATCTGATCAGATGATGCATATGAAGAGGGATACTATAACCTCTTAATCTTGCTTGTCAATGTATTATTCAACATTCAAAGAATTCTTTGAATGTTCTGCAGTATGCTCTCTGAACTTAAAATCTCTGTCCACCATCAACCCCAATCCCTAGCTTTGTTGGTTTCCTGCATTGACGATACTTTGTATTATATTGATGATACTTTGTATCATCAGTATGATACAAATTACTGTATGCCCACAGATGCAAGACCCTTTGACATTTGTGCACATGTCAGAAGAAGGAGAATCCATTCCGATAATAGGGTAATCAGTCAGTCTTGTGGAATGAGTTGTTTATTATTACACGTCTGAAAATTAACTTTTCTTTTATGAACATTGTAGTTTTTAAAGTGGTAACAATTTTGCTTGTATGACAGTTGGAAAATTTTATGAATAAAGCACTTGATTTCACATGTTGGTGACCAATTTGTACATCCTTTATTTCTTTCCTCCCTTCAGCACGAATTGACTATTCTTGACAATCTGCCAGACCGGGTTCTATGAACTGTGGGTGTACAGTATGTAATCTTTTCACCCCATAGTCATAACCTTGCATTAAATTGACAGCCACTTCTTGCCAACAGTGCCAGTTTATTTAAATCATCCTGCAGGATATCATCAGCTACTGACTTGAGTTTTGCATCTTTGCCAAACAGTTAAACAAAAAAAATCAGCTAACTCCTTTTATTCCTCTATAGGAAGTAGGCTTGGCTGTTTTAGCCCTAACTTTTGGAAACTGAGGGGGGGGGGGGGGTGCAGTTCATTCTCCACCAGTAGCCAATCAGAGATAGCTGGCCCAAGACTATCATTAATTATGCACAACATTCGGTGAAGAGAGGCGGCTGACAAGTGCTGCCATCCCATGGTCTCTAATCCTAACATTACGTTTACTGCCTGAAAATAGTATGGGTTCTACAGTCAATTTTCTTGAGTTTACGGGGAAAAAAAACCTGCTTGCCCTTGCCACAGATTGACTAACTCAGAAACTGGTGAAAAAAAGGCTTAGTAAAAGTTACTGCAGAATTAAACTTACAACATTCTTTCTTTGGGCAATCTAGCACCATGGGTGGCCCAGCAACTGAATATCCCTCAGTAAATTATCATTCCTTATATCATTAATATACAAATTAAAGCCTAATGGCTCTAGTACACAGCCCTAAGGCACCCCACTAGTTACCCTTGTTCACCTATCCATGCCACCAGCTTTATATCCATTCCTATTTGTTCCAACTAATGTAATATTTTTCTACATGGTATTCTGTCAAATGTCTTTGCAAAGTCTAGCAGCAACATGTTGTAACTGTTTCTTTTATCTAATTGCTATTTAGTAATTAGATAAAAGAATAAATTGCTAATAGTAATTTATTCACATTTATTATAAAATGTGAATAAATTACTAAGGCAAACCTTTTTTTTATAAAGCCAGCTGCCCACCATAGAGTATCATATTCTTATGCATCCATTCCTAAATTTCATCTTTAACCAACTTTTCCAATACTTGGACCACCACTCCTGAGATACTAATTGGTCTGAAATTTGTTGTTTCTGTCTTTGAGGCACCACTTTTATGTAATGAAACTGTTTCCACTTCCTTGGAACATTGCAGGAGCTGAGATTTAGATTAAACGACTTCATCAGTGGCACTGCCAGTTCTCTTGCATATTCTCGTAGCACACTGGGCCAACATGATATGCAGAGCTTCTCTAGTTCTTCTACCTCAATTCCCATATCAATTTCTATTACATCAGTAACTGTAAAGTCTCCACGTGGATGATACACCTTCGCAAGGTGATTACGTAGTAGATCAATGATTTTTCTGCTTCTCTCACTTTCTTATCTTTTGGCACTGAATAGGATTATCCTTTTATAAATATTCTTTCTCTTACATCCTACATAGTGAAAGACTCTTGGATTTACTTTGGCATGCTTAGCTAATTTTCTCTAATAATCTGATTTAGCCTTACTTACCATGCTAGTCACTCTTCTTTTCTGTGTTTTGTATTGTTCATGAGCATGCATACTGATCACCTTTTTGTTTATATTTCCTCCACAGTGTCCCCCCCCCCCTCACTTTTCCTTTATATCTCTGTTCATTCATTTAATTCCTACTCAGTTTATCCTCCTGACCCTGGGTTTGTAGTCTGATGTTGCCTCTGTCAAACAATCCCTGACTACTTTCCATGCACTACTGATATTCTAAGCTATGGCACTGCTCCAAGTTACTTACTAAATCTGTCATAATTACCAGTTTTATACACAGAATGGCCACTTTATTAGGAATAGCATTTAATAATGGGTGGGAGACCTTTAGTCTTAAGAATAGCCTGTATTCTCTGTGGAATTTATTCAACTAAGTGCCTGAAATCTGGGATGTTTGTTCATACTGTCACAGTGGCATCACCCAGTTGTTGCAGATATTTCTCAGAGTTCAGTGTTCGTTGCACTGCAAACAGAGGTCCAAGGCCAAACCAGGAAAAGCAGGACCATACTGAATTTCATGGTTAGGGTATGTACTCTGGTAAGAGATGTTCACCATACATCTGCCACACCTGTCCATCTGTTTGGTAGAGAGTGTGGCATGATTCAGTGCTCCATAACACAACTTTCCAAGCTTCCACATCCTTCTGTACATGCTCTTTGCACCGCTGAACACAACACTGCTTGTTGGTTCAGGTAATGTGAGGCTTGCATATTGCAGTCCTACATGGAAACCCATGTTATAAACCTTGGTTATGAATGATTTTGTGCAGATTTGTGTTCCAGTCGATGCCTGGAACTCTGCATTCAGTGTGTTAGCCAATGAATGGCAGTTTTTATGTATTATCCTTTGTAGCACCCTATGGTAACATTCAGTGAGTGTGATGGGTTAACTACTGCAGGTAGCACTTGCAGTTAACTCCCTGCACTTTCATTTCAGTATGGTATTACTGATTGTTGACCTGGGATGGCCCAATTTGTCAAACAGGCATGCAACATGGCATCCTATCACAATGCCTCTTTCAAACTCCATCAGTTTCTTTCTCACAGCCATTTTGCCTGGACAGAGTTGCACTGACTTGGAAGCATTGTATTCCTCCAATTTATTCTGGCTACAAACAAGTGACTGGTTACATGGCACAATGGATGCACCTTGGTCATAGTGGTGTCTGTTGTGCGATGTATAATCCAACTGTGTGAAATTTAAAGTCAAGCTCAATTCTAAAAAGGACCTCCATATCTACAAGTGTGCCAGTTTTGCTCTCCTGTAGGAAGAGATTGCTGTTGCGTGTACTGTTCTTGCTGCTGCCAGTGCAGCCATCAGCTCATTTGCATTCAGAGCTCTCAGCTATTCTGAAAACAATGAACTTTATACCATTTTTTTTTTCAATATTTCAGAGACCTCTGTTCAGGAAGAATTCATAAAAAGTAAACACATCAAAAAGCATAAGTCTTTTAGATTCTAGACCTGTATTTCTAGTTCAACCTCTTCATACGGTTGATAACTTTGGTCAAAAGGCTTTAATGGAGCTGCCATCACCATCTTAAGTCTCAACCACAATTTTGTCATTGCTCTAAAACAAGTACCATCACTAGACCTAATGTTCAACATTGAATATGGTATAACTTAGCCCCAGAAATAGCTAACAATATTAGGTTGATGTTACCGACATTCTTTCTAGATCTTTGCCTCCTAAAATAATTCTGTCATCTTGCCAATGTCCTCAAGAAACTATGCAAAATTAACAGTATAGTCATCACCAGAGCTTATAGGAGGTGCAGTACTGTTATTCTTAATACAGTAAATATAGTGAACACAAAAAAAAAAAAAAAAAAAAAAAAAAAGACATAATTCTTAGACACCATTCCACCTACATACCCTTAGATTGCAATCCTACAAAATCTCAGATAAAAAAAAATTGAAAAGTATGCTCAAAAAAGAGCAGACTTTTCAATTTATCAATTTCTTCTTTTTTGGGCCTCCTGAAATGATATATAGATTACCAAAAATCCACAAACCCAATTCTCCTCTAAGACTTATACTAGCAAAACAGTTAGCAAGCTCTTTTACCTTCCTCAAATCAGTCTGTTACTTGTCAAGACTCCAACATTATCAGATCTTATATTTCTATCGTCTAAGGCACATTGTACCGTATCAATCCACCTATATCTTGGTCTTCCTCTGGGTCGTTTTTCCTGCCAACCTGGCAGAGAACACTTGTTTTGCTAATCTTTCCTTGCCCATTCTGTTTAAGTGACCATACCACCTGAGATTAGCTCTGCTAACGCATTCCTGGATGCTGACAATATCAAGTTCTTTCCTGATATCCTCGTTTTTAATATGATATTGCCATTGATGCCATTTGTTCACACCTCTAATCTTTCTCAGGACTCTCATATCTGCGGTCTCTAGTCTTTGGTCAAGTGTTTTACTTCTGACCCTGCTCTCAGATATACAGCTAATTTAGTGTTCCAACTAATTTCTCTCTTATTCCATATGAATTTATTCAATTGACTTCCTACCATACCAGCTTTGTTGATTCTGTTGTCTATTTCCATATTTAAGTTGACATTTTCAACAATTCTACCTATTTTCATTGTCTTCGTCTTTTTAATGCTGACCTTCATACCATATCTATTACATCAGTTATTCAATTTAGTCGGAATGTGGACGATGTTATTCAGAAGTATAACATTGGCCACATAAAGCAAAGAGCTGACATTAACATCTCCAATTCTGATATCCTGTTTAATACTAATTTTCTTCATAATGTGATCCATATAGATAATGAATATCAGAGAGGATAATGTTCATCTTTGTCTCACACCAGATTTAACATTAAACCATCTTCTGTACATCCTTCAATCTAACTGCTGACTTACAACTCAAATACAGACTAAGTATTGCTTGATATAATGCCCAATTGACACCATATAACTGTAGTGTATTGAATAGCTTCTCTCTTGGTACCTTGTCATATTCCTTTTCCAGATCAACAAAACTTAAATACAGATCTTTGTTATATTCCCATGCTTTCTCGACTATTTGACGTAAAGTGAAGATCTGATCCTGACAGCCTCTATTTGGCCCTAATCTGGCTTGTTCTTCACCAAGCTTTTCTTCCAGAATTCTTCTCAACTGTTTCTCAAGTATACTTGCATAGATCTTGCCAGGAACACTCAGTAGAGAAATACCTCTGTAATTTTCACATTCAGTTTTATTTCCCTTTTTATATATGGGTACTATTAGAGCTCTACTCCAATCATTGGGAATTTGTCCCTCTGCCCAAGCTTTCTGAACTATGCAGTGCAGCCACTGTAAGACTTTTATACCACCATACTTAAGCATTTCTGGTCGAATATCATCTACTCCTGCTACCTTTCCACATTTCAAGCCTTTGATGGCTTTTTCTACTTCAAGTATGGATATGTATTCCTGACTGTATGCCTGTTGAGTGTTTTTTACCACTGTGCTATCACTTCTTGTTTCATTTAGCAATTTTTCGAAGTAATTACTCAATACTTCAAGGATATCTTTTTCTCCTGTTTTCATGTCAACTTTATCATCTCGAACTCCTTTTACAGCACTGTTTCCTCCATTTCTAAGCTTGTTCAACAACCTCCAGAATATCTTACAACCTTCTTGATATTTATTTTCTATGTTCTTGCCAAAGTCCTCCCATGACTTTTGTTTTGCTAGTTTTACACAGTGTTTTGCTTTCTTACATTTGTCTCTGTATTCTTTAAGAGCAAAAGCTGACTTATTTGCCAGGAACTTATGATATAATTTCTTCTTTTCCTTCACTGCCTCTTTAACTTCCTGTGTCCACCATGGAGTTCTGATTTTTCTATCCTTGCACACAACCTCAACACTGGCTGAATCAATCAGGGTTTTCTTCAAGGCTTGCCACTGAATCCCCAAGGTTTGGTTCCTGTTCTCAAACTCTAATTTTTTCTTGAATAATCTTTGTGTATTTTAGTCTACAGTTCGCATCTGAGAGCTGCTCAAATTTTATTCGCTTTAAAATTTTCTTACATGTTATTCTTTTCAATATGATATTCAATTTTATTCTGCTCAAGAGTAAATAGTGATTGATTCCAATTTTAAATCCTCTGTACACTGGTATCTTGCACCAGGGAGAAAACATCACTATCAACAATAACATAGTCAATGAGACTTTTCTTATTCCTTGCGTCTTCTCTCCATGTGAATTTTTGCACATTTTTATGTTATAACATGGTGTTAGTAATAACCAGTCCATGTCCTGAGCAGAAATCCAACAGGTATATTTGTATGTCTGATAATCATTTCCTACTCTGCTATTCAGATCCCCAACAGGGACCAACTTTTCCTTTTTCAATGTGTCAGTTGCTTTTTCTAAAGCATCAAAAAATTCCTCCACTTCTACCTTATTAGAACCTTCTGTGGGACCATAGGCACAAATAAGTCTCATTGTCCAGTTCCCCAGTCTGATATTGCCCACATCAATCTACTTGAGAGACTGCCATTCAAGAAGAGTAGCCTCGTATTTAGTGTTGAATACTGTGGATACTCCTTCTTTCCCTTGATTGTCATTGCCTGAATATAACATTTTGTATTTATTGCTCAGAAAGATATCACCAGTTTGTCTTTTTTGTTTCAATTATCCCCTATTATGTTGATCTGGTACTTATCTAATTCCTCATCTAGCTCCATTTCTATGCCATTCAGACTTCTTATGTTGATAGTACCGATCTTTAACTCTGTTGATGTTGCATTGGGGTGTGTTTTCAGATTTTTATACAGCTGTTTGAAGCAAAAGTTGTCTGTACCCCTTGAAATGGATAAAATTGGGTGTTGTGGAGTTATAAAATTCTTTGTAAAAGAAGGTTTAACGCCAAAAGAAATTCAAAGTTCATAAAAGTTTATGGGCACTCTTCTCCTTCGTTTAAAAGTAGCTGTGTTGTGTCCCAATTTACGATTTCTACTCTAATCTTACAAATTCCCTTTATCTATATTCTTCTAACTTCTATGTCCGAGATTTTACCAAAACTTATACCAATATCTAAGTTATTGCTCCCCGTAGTACCCCTAATATTTGTATTTATACTGCGCCTTTTGGGATATTTAGTTTAGGATATTACATACATAAACAAGGAGAAAGAACTCAAATATATCTGAAAGTGTAACTATTGCAGTTGTGACACTTAACTCGATTCTCAACTTAAATTTTCCGCGTGACTAAGTACAATATTTTCAAGTGGTTATCAACTGCACCATTTATGTTGTCATAAATAGGGAGAAAGTCAATCTCGAATATATCTCTTAGTATTTAAAAGTTATTGCAGTCGTGACTCTTAATCTCTTTCCTCAACATTAAATTTCCCGTGTGATTAGGTACAATGATTTTAAGCGGGGCATTGGATTAGCAATATCAGACAACTCTTTTATCATTGAACAAAAGGTTTATTAAGTTTCTAAACATGGTACAATTCAAATACTAAACTAAAATATAACTAAACTTGTAATGATTTAATGTTATAGACTAACATTAAATCATTACAAGCAATATGGCTATTTGTGATTATGCCGCCATACACATTAATTCATAAATTCACCTGAAGTGAACAAATTAGATCAATTCACACTATCTGATTTTTCATACTGAAGTAGATTAGCAAGTTATTCACTGCTAACACATACTTGTGGCATTTCAATTATTTTTTACATTACATTAGGCATTCAATCTTTAGGATACGTAATTACTTAATTCACACTATTCCGTTATACCGTTATTTGCACTAACACACAATTATGTCATTTAAATATCTTGTGCAATATAATAGACATGCAAAAATACTGTAGGACTCGTTCTATATTGGAATCACGATACTTTTCATAGACAAATTTCTAGCTAACATAGGTTATGATTTACAGTACCTTTCTTGAGCTTTTCGTATGGGCCTTTATTCTTTTCCAAACGAATATTTGGTATAACTTCTCATAACTCTGGAATACTTTAACACACATATATTTGCTCTACTATCAGCAACGAGGACATCGATCTCTTTACAGCTTTCTGCTTTGCGTAGTTATCACTAGCGTCGAAACAAAGAAGATCCCTCCTTTTCTAGGACTCTATGGCAATTTTTTCTTTGTTTCCTACTCGGGAAAACGAATCGAAATCCCGCTCACTTTCGTTTCCGTGTTGTGATGAGGAGATATCACCTCTGTCGCCACTCAGGAAAACCCCGTGAACTCCACCGGAACCAAATCCAAACTCCAAGGCCAAAAGCGACTATCCAAAAAAAAAAGCCTCTTCCAGGGGGGTTACCAACCCTTTTATAGCTGCTTCCCTAACGGCACCATTTCTTACTTCCTTTCTCCTCCTTCTACTTGTTTTTTAATCATCGGCCAATTAGGGTGGTGTTTTCCCGCCAAACGTCGTTTGATCAGCAAGCCCGTTCTCAATGTTTCAATCTGGGGATCGGCCCTAAGCGATAGCTTTGCTTTTCTTGTGCTAGCCTGACTTAATCCGCTTTCAAACCTTTTCTATGAATTCTACTTAATAACTTAATCTCTCACATAACGTATTTTATGACTCGCCCCTTTCTACTTATTTACTTAACTCTCTCATTTTTAATCATTTTACAATATTAATCTATACTTTCCTTTGTTAGCTACTTATTTAGTTAGAATTCCTTATTTTAAGTCATATTACAATATTAATACATTCCTTCCTTTATCAGCTACTTTAACAACAACCCTTACGTTTTATACATTTTACTGGATGCAAGAAATTTTCCATTAAATAATTCATTTTTTTATGTAGGGGTTTTAACTTATGATATTTATTCTTCATGTTACACCACGATAGCTGAGAATACTATATTCCTAAGATATCAGGTGTAACAGCTGTACCAGCCTTGAAGATAATCCACGTGAAGGACATCCAAAAAGTGTAACAACACCATAAAGCATTGATCAAGTGCACGACATGGTATTGGATGACCGGCGAGTCAAAGTGCATGAAATTGCTGAGACTATAGGCATTTCAAAAGAACGTGTAGGATATATTTTGCATGAAGAATTGCAAATGAAAAAGCTTTGCGTAAGATGGGTGCCATGCTTACCCACAGCAGATTAAAAATGCACTCGCATGAAAATCTCTGAACAGTGCTCAGAGCATTTGAACAAAAATAAAACTGATTTTATGTGTCGATTTATTACTATGGATGAGACTTTGATTCACCATTATACACCAGAATCCAAACAGCAGACAAAACAGTGGACAGAAGCCAGTTGTTCAGCTCCAAAGAAGAAGATAGTTATTTCTATCCATAGGAAAGGTCATGGCATCGGTGTTTTGGGATGCTGAAGGCATTTTGTTTATTAATTATCTTGAAAAGGGTAAAACAATAACTGGGGAATATTATTCCTATCTTTTAACCAGACTAGACAAAAAAATTCGTGAGATAAGACCTAGTTTGCAAAAGAAAAAATCATCTTTCATCAGAACAATGCACCTGCCCACAAAGGTGTTTTGACAATGGGAAAATTAAGGGATCTGCATTATGAATTGTTGGAACATCCACCCTATTCCCTGATTTGGCTCCCCCTGACTTCTATCTCTTCCCAAAACTAAAACCCTTCTTCGCTGGTCAGCGTTTTTCTTCGAATCAAGAGGTGATTGCAGCTGTAGAGGGGTATTTTGCAGATCTTACTGAGAACCACTACAGCAACTGGATAATGGTGCTGGAGCATCACTGGAATAAATGTATTAGAAGGAAGATTATGTTGAAAATTTAAACGTAATTTTGAAATTATAAATTCGTTTTTTCATTGTTAGACCGCGAACTTTTCAGACCATCCTCGTATATAAACTCTACCCATTTTAAAACTTCTGTTGAGAATTTAACATTAAATAATAGATATTTTGATTAGCTTTGATATTCACTGACTGTTCGTCAATATTCCCTTAAATTACACCTTATTATTTATTTAAAAAAAAAAAATTTTTTTTCTCCTGATATTGCACATCTTGTTTCTTTTGCTATCCAATTCTGGCTATTTCTCTTGGAAACACAAAATTTATGAACAGGGTACCTCCATGGGATTGGGTCGGGAACAGGCAATTTGGCCTATAAGCCTGGAAAGGAAGAAGTAGGTACCTCCATGGGTTCTCCTCTCTAACCCCTCCCCCCAACAATTTTTTTTATGGAATATTTTTGAAAAACATGCTCTTGATTCAGCCCTGTTCAAATCTTTTATCTGGTAAAGATGTGAATGTTGAGTTCTCTATTTGCTGTATTCTCTGGACTCATGGCCCAGACCCATTAGATTCCTCTCTCATCTCAATAGTCTTCACCCTAGAATCGAGTTTACTATGAAAAAAGAATCTAATAATAGTCTAGCCTTTCTAGACACATTGCTATCTTCTCAATGTAACCTGTCCTTTTCAGTATACAGGAAACCTGCTCACAAACTTTCCTATCACTCCACCTGCCCCCCCCACCCCCTTCAACAATATGGTATCATTAAAACATTTACCCTTAGAGCCTGTAGCCTTTTGTTACAGTGAGTCCTCTCTTGCAGCAGAACTTAATCATATACACCATACCTTCTTATCTAATGGCTACATTTCACACATTATCAAAAAATGATTAATCCTTCCCCAATTCTCAACTTTCTCTTCAGAAAGATTTTAGTAATATGATTATCCCCAATATTCGAGCACTTCAGAAAAAATAGCCGGAATCTAAAAAAAACACAACCTCTGCATTGCTTTTAATCCCCATTTGAAACTAGCTATTATACCTTTTATCTGCTCCACTAGACCAAATCTATCCTCTCTCAGGTCTTGGAGTATATAGAGTTTCCTGTTCTTGCAAGTTGTCTGATGGATAGACAAGATCAGCCAACATCCACTTGGAAGAACATTAAAAATACATCTGCAGTCATGACTACGGTCAATCAGGTCTTGCAGATCTTGCTTCGGATCTGTCTCATAGAATCAATTGGAAAAAGATTGCCAATTCTCCATGTAGTAAATTAGAAGAGAAAGACCTGTTTTTAGAATCTGCAGCTGCTCTCAGAAGTAAACCTAATTTGAATAAATGTGGTTGCATTAAACATCCTAAAATGTGGGAAACACTAATACTTAGAGATCCTAATTTACATGCTAGGCTGTCAACAGGTGCCCACAGAGCCTACCTAGTTAGGACTCTAGTCTTTCATCCACATATTTCACTTAGTTGTGTGTGTGACAGTCTCATGTTGTACTCCCTGATGATGTCTCGGTGATTGAGATGAAATATTGGAAGAATTATTAAATATTTTTTTAATCCTTTACTCAGTGCTGGTTTACTCCGTTAAGTCTCTGACATAAGTTTCTCCTAGCATGTAACCTTTATACAAGGATAATTGTGATGCTGAAATGAACATTGATATGTAAAGAAATCATTTTGCTTCTTCATATGTCTCGATATGACTACAGCTGGACACTACTTGGAGTAAATTTGGTCTCCTGGTGTTAAGAGGGGATACAGAAGCTGCAGAAATGGTGCAAAGAAGAGTTAACCAGATGATATCAGAATTATGGAGTGTAGATTATGAGGATAGACCTATGTCTATGGGCCGCAGACACTGGTAGATAAGAGAAAGAGGCACTGTATGATAGAGGTATATAAACTTTTGAGAGGATGTTATAGAATATTGGTTGATAAAAATTTTCATTATATGGAAGGTGGGGAAAGGACAAAGGATGCACATCTGTGGAAGTTAAGTTTGTATGCAGTTAAGAAAGGGGGTGAGAGTTAAATATTTCTCTCACAGAACTATGAGCGAGTGGAACAGTTTGGCTGTTGAAGTAATGAGTACATCTAGTGTGAATGAATTTAACCCGGTGTTAGTAAGAAGGGGTGTCACAGACCCCCAAAGATTTTAAATTGACTATAACTTTTTAATAACTTGTGGCAGTGAGTCATCCTGTAACCACTACTTGATGCCACAGATGACAGGCTGTTGCACGCAAGCAAGTTTAGTGTGCAGAGGTGTAAAGTGTAATGGGTTCCACCAGACCACCTTACTAACGCTGGGTTAAGAGAAGGTGTGACAGCTGGTTTGGGTGATGCGTGGCCTTCCTCGATAAATCCTTGACTCCCTGGAGGTCTAATAATAATAATTTCTAATTTGCATCTTGTGTTCCTTGGCAGCTGTCATTGTTTTAGTTTTTTCTGTTGATATTTTCATATTTTTCTTTCCTGCTGTATTATTGAATGTATTTAGTAATCTTTGTAGGTCTTCATTTTTTTGCTAGTAAGATTATATCATCAGCATATCCAATTATTCTTAAATTTTCATTTTTAATTTGTATTCCTCAATTTTTCATTTTGCTTACCTCTTATTATTTCCATCACTAAATTAAATAAAGTTGGATTTAATGAATCACCTTGTCTAATTCCTTTTGATTATTTTATTTCTTCAGTCTGACCTTATTCTGTATTTATTAAAGAACTTTTCTCTCTCTCTCCCTCTCTCTGTGTGTTAATTAGTTCTAAAATTTGTTTTGGTATTTTTCTCATTTTTAACATAATTACTGTTTTTTAATTTTATTCTATCAAATGCCTTAGTTACATCATGTAAAGAGGTGTATTCTATTGATTTCACTATTATTTACTTTTAATATAAATATTGCATCTATGGATAATTCAGTTAAATTATTTATTATGTTTCCAATGGCTTTTATGCATAAGTTTAACATAATGTTGAACAGATTTATTCCTTAGTTCTCTGGATTTGTCCTGTCTCCTTTGTTATTAAGCTCTTTTACCAGTCATTTGGTATTTTTTTTCCCTTTAAATACTATATTTAGAATATGACTTAGTTCTTTTCCTAATTGTTTCCTTCCATGTTTTAATAGTTAATTCTGTATCTTATTTACTCCAGCCAATTTTTATTTTTTTATTTTTAAGTGCTTTGTCAATATATTTTACCATTTCTTCAAAATTACATTATCCTGTTTATAAACATTGTTATCTTTGTGATTTTCTTGTGTATAGATTTTAAAAATCTTTCCATTTATCCAATTCACTATTTATTAGTGTATACTTTTATTTAATTCTTTCTTTTCAGTTTGTATTATTCTTAAAATTTTGTACCATAAAAATAATGTTCTAATTCTTTGAAGTAGTTATTCCAGTATTCCTATTTAATTTTCCAGTTTATGCCAGGGTGGGTGACCAACTCCACATTTCTAAGAGTAACACTCTACATTCTCTACAGTATACTCTATAAATAGAGACATGCCAGACCTGCCCTTTCGACAGGAGTTCTCAAACAAGCCTTATTTTGAACCAGCTGAACCAGAGCTTCATCCACCTCAATGAGAGTCATTTTTACTCCTGCCATATACCTATGAACTTGATTGATATTCTTTCACCTAAACATTCAGAACAATGGGCAGATATCACATGGCACCAACACCTCTAAAATGCTATCACAATGCTTTATTTTAATTAGACAGTCTGATTCCTCCCCCTTGGTCTGTGCCAGTTCTGAGTTGGCTGTTAGTTGCCAGCTGACATGGTCATGGCAGATGTGCCATTTGGCACGCTGCACAGCTGAAGCATTCCACAAGAAGGTGGAATGGCTCAGCTGTGTTGGTCCAGGTTCAACTGTTCCATCAATGGACAATTTTGCCCAGTCCTCAGAGCAAAAACTTTCTCCCTCAGATTTTCAAGGCCCAACAGGAGTGTTCGGACACTGCAGGAGGCACAATGCTTTGTGAGGATAGCATCCCCCCATCTCTGGATGAATTGCTAGTGAGCCAAACCCTTACAAAGAAAAGAACTCGCCTGTTAACTTCTCCATGTTTGGTTGCACTGTGCACTTTGTCCCAGAGGGGATTATCTCCAGGTTCAGGAATATTAACCCAGTTCCCTTTCAGTCTACTGGTGGGACCAGCTCATTTTTCTTGCAATGTCCCACTTCAGAATGGATTTCTCCTATTCCTTAGGACTGGCTGGCCCGTGTTCAACTGTTCTTCACATGGAACCCTTCTCCATCTCAGTCCTTTTGGTTCTCCTTCAGAGCATGTGCTCTGAGAGAATACAGAAAAATGGAAGAAAGCAAAGGAATGGTAGAAGTAGCTAAATTATCTATTTAGCTACTTATACATCCTGTCTAACTACTTTATGTGAATGTGTGAGCAGTGGGAAGACTCATAAGAATATAGAAGATATATATCAGGAATGTGGCAAAATGAGTGTTATGAAAGGTATTGAAAAGCTTAGAAATGAAAGAAAGAGTACTGTAAAAGGAATCAGATTATAAAGACATCTCAGGTGTAATTACTTTGGATGATAGCAAAATGAAATAAGTGACAAACAGTGGTGTAAATATTCAAGAGCAATGCAGTCAGGAGTACTTATCAATACTTGAAATACAGAAATTCAACCAGAAATGCTCTAATATGGAGTATACAAGTTTTTCAGTGGCTCCACTACATCATTCAAAAGCCCAGTCAAAAGATTATATTCTAGATGATAGGTACCTACTGTAACAGCTCTACTCCTATCTATAGAGGTAAATAAAAATGAGAATAAAGAGGAATTCCTGTATGGAGAGCGCTTAAGGTTCAAAGCTATATAACTGAGAGGAGACCTCCACATAGGCTTTAAAGCAGTGGTTCTCAAACTGTGGGGGCATGAATACCTTGAAAGGGGGTGCAGCATACTGTCCTACAGATAAAAATACAGAAAGAAAAACTTTTGATGATACAGGTTTTAATTATCATGAATTCCAAAATAACTAATAATTATTTTCTTCAGGCAGCACTATACACGTGCAGCTTAAAGCAGCGACTTAATGACATTAGGCCTAATATTGTGATACTTTAATTATTTTGTGTCAAAAACTTAAATAGCATGTAGAAAGCACAAAATAAACTGAATAAATCATCAAAACTTATTATGACTTCTATTTTGATAAATAAAACCTAAAACATGGTGGTGGTGGTGGTGGGGGGGGCTGACAGTGTTTTCTCTTGTCAGGTGAGGCTCAGAGGTAAAAAGTTTGAGAACCACTGCTTTAAAGGAATGTGGAGAACCGATCAGGGCTTCTGACCTAATGTCCAATCCTCACCTTCTTGTGGGTCACCGTGTTAGGTATCTACCTGGATACTGAATGAATGAGGATGGGCTGGCAATTTCGGATTTAGCCGACCAAATTGTATTCTTATTGACTTAAACCAAAATAAAAAAAAAATTATGGTACAACATGAAATTTCATGCTGGCTGAGGCATTGCCCAGTTAAACAAGGCTCCCATTGTTTTTGCCAGCGAACCAAGGCAAACAGCAAAAAGTCAGCTACTGGAACAAATCCTAAAACCCACCCCGACTCAACATCACCAGAGCTCAAGATCAGTACTATCAACATAAGAAGCCTGAATGGCAAAGAAATGGAGCTACCTTAGGAATTGTATAAGTACCAGAACGACATAATAGGGGTGACTGAAACAAAAAAGACCAAAACTGGTGAGATCTTTCTGAGCAATAAATACAAAATGTTATATTCGGGCAATGACAATCAAGGAAAAGAAGTTGTAGCCATAGTATTCAACACTAAATACGAGGCTAGTCTTTTTTGAATGGCAGGCAGTTTCGAGTAAAGTGATGTAGGCAAATATGAGAATGGGGAACTGGACATGAAAACGTATTTGTGCCTATAATCCCACAAAAGATTCTACTAATCTAGAAGTGGAGGAATTTTTTGAGGCTTTAGAGAAAGCAGCTGACACAATGAAAAAGGAAAAGTTGGTCCTTGTTGGAGATCTGAATAGCAGAGTAGGAAATGATTGTCAGACATACAAAAATCTTTTGGAAAAATTTGGAGAAAAGAGCAAAGCTAATAATAATGGTAAATATCTGTTGGATTTCTGCTCAGGACATGGACTGGTTATTACTAACACAATGTTCCAACATAAAAATGTTCACAAATTCACATGGAGAGAAGAGGCAAGGAATAAGAAAAGTCTCATTGACTATGTTATTGTTGATAGTGATGTTTTCTCCCTGGTGGAGGACACCAGAGTATACAGAGGATTTGAAATTGGAAGTGATCACTATTTAGTCTTGAGCATGATAAAATTAAATTTCATGTTGAAAAGAAGAACATATAAGAAAGTTTTAAAGTGAACAAAAGTTCAGCAGCTCTCAGATGTGAACTGTGGACTAAAATACACCAATATTATTCAAGAAAAACTGAAAGAGTTTGAGAACAAGAACCAAACTTTGGAGATTGAGTGGCAAGCCCTGAAGATAACATTGACTCAGACAGAGAGGCATGTGGTGAGGTTATCTGCAAGGTATTGTTGGTATATGTTGGTATTCTTGGGCAATTCGCTCAAGAATACCAACATTGCCCGCTAGGGGGGGGGGCACCATCAGGACTTTAGGAGAAATAATAGCTTCTTGCTTCTTCCTCATTTACTGTTTGTTGTGCCGGCGTGCACATGTTCTTGAAAATGGCAACGTGACGTTGCCAAAATATCGAAGTATATTAAAATTTATTTTAATGTATATCCTAGTTGACGTAATTTCCTTAAATTATTTAGTAAAAAATAAGAAAATGATTTTCCAATTTATTGCGCAGTTCAAGACCTTCTCGAATTCTATTTGCATTGAGGGAGACAGGTTTTTCTTCCGCTTCACTATCGTTTTCTGGATCTTCGACGATATCTAAAGTTAATCGATATCCAATAATATCATCATCACTTAAGGCATTATCCACAAGCAATTCGACTAAAATACACGAACATGATTGAAGAAAAAATGAAAGAGTTTGAGACCAGCAACCAAACCTTGAGATTCAGTGACAAGCCCTGAAGAAAACACTGATTGATTCAGCCAGAGAGAGAGATGTGTGGTGAGGTTGTCTGTAAGGATAGAAAAATCAGAACTCCATGGTGGACACAGGAAGTTAAAGAGGCAGTCAAAGAAGAGAAGAAAGCATATCAAAAGTTCCTGGCAAATAAGTCAGCTCGTGCTCTTAGAGAATGCAGAGACAAATGTAAGAAAGCTAAACACTGTGTAAAACTAGCTAAACAAAGTCATGGATGGACTTTGGTAAGAACATAGAAAATAAATATCAAGAAGGTGCTAAGATATTCTGGAGGTTGTTGAAGAGGCTCAGAAATGGAGGAAAGATTGCTGTAAAAGGAATTAGAGATGATAAAGGTGACATGAAAACAGGTGAAAAAAAGATATCCTTGAAGTATGGAATAATTATTTCAAAAAATTGCTAAATGAAACAAGCAGTGATGACAGCACAGTGATAAAAAAAACACTGACCAGGCATGCTCAGAAATACATATTCATACTTGAAGTAGAAAAAGCTATCCAAGGCCTGAAATGTGGAAAGGCAGCAGGAGTAGATGATATTCTATCAGAAATACTCAAGTATGGAGATATAAAAGTCTTACAGTATCTGCACTGCATAGACAGAAAAGACGAATTCCAGATGATTAGAGTAGATCTCTCATAGTACTCATATATTAAAAGGGAAATAAAACAATGTGAGAATTACAGAGATATTTCTCTACTGAGTGTTCCTGGTAAGATATATGCAAGTATACTTTAGAAACAGTTGAGAAGGATTGTGGAAGAGAAGGTTGGTGAAGAACAAGCTGGTTTCAGGCCAAATAGAGGCTGTCAGGATCAGATTTTCACTTTACTGCAGATAGTTGAGAGATCATTGGAATATAACAAAGAACTGTATTTAAATTTTGTAGATCTGGAAAAGGCATATGACAAGGTGCCAAGAGAGAAGTCTATTTGAAACTCTACAGTTATACGGTGTCAATGGGACATTACATCAAGCAATACATAGTCTTTATTTGAGTTGTAAGTCAGCAGTTGGAATTGAAGGAAGAACAGGAAGGTGGTTTAATGTTAAATCTAGTATCTGACAAGAATATATGTTATCTCCTCTGTTATTCATTGTTTACATGGGTCACATTATGAAGGAAAGTGGCATTAAACCTGATATCATAATTGGGGATGTTAATCTCAGCTCTTTGCTTTATGCAGATGATGTTATAATTCTAAATAAATCTGCTACAAGTTTGCAAGATTTCCTAAATTGAATAACTGTTGTCATAGATATGGTATGAAGGTCAGCATTAAAAAGACAAAGATAATGAAAATAGGTAGAATTGTTGAAAATGTCAACTGTGTTGTGAATGGGGAACCTGTGAAACAAGTGAAACATTTCAGCTACTTAGGCACGATTTTTACTGATGGTAAATTATATGGAAACAGACAACAGAATCAACAAAGCTGGTATGGTAGGAAGTCAACTGAATAAATTTATATGGAATAAGAGAGAAATTAGCCAAAACACTAAATTAGTTGAATACAAGACAATGTTCAAGCCAATTTTAATTTAAGGATCTGAGAGCTGGGTCAGAAGTAAAACACTTGACCAAAGACACAAAGACCGCAGATGTGAGAGTCCTTAGAAAGATTGGGGGCACGAACAGATGACATGAATGGCAATATCATATTAAAAATGAGGATATTAAGAAAGAACTTGACATTGTCAGCATCCACGAATGCATTAGCAGAGCTAATCTCAAAGTGGTATGGTCACTTAAACAGAATGGGCGAGGAAAGATTAGCAAAATAAGTGTTCGCTGCCAGGTTGGCAGGAAAAAGATCCAGAGGAAGATCAAGATATAGGTGGATTGATACAGTAAAAAATGCCTTAGAAGATGGATATATAAGATCTGATAATGTTGGAGTCTTGACAAGTAACAGACTGATTTGGAGGAAAATTTGTAGATAGGAAGTTAGTAATGTAATTTTTCATGTAGTACTATCATATTCTGTACACCCCTTGAGGGTATATATCAGGAATTTGATGATGAGGATTCCTGTATGGAGTGTTCAGGTAAGAATTTATGCAAGCATACTTGAGAAGTGGTTAAGAAAAATTTTTTAAAGAATGAGCTGGGTTCAGGCTAAATAGAGGTTTTTCACTTTAAGACAAATAGTCAATAAGTCGTGAGTATATAGCAAGAATCTGTATTTGAATTTTGTAGATTTGGCAAAGACAAATGATTAGGGTACCAAGAGAAAAACTTAAATTCTACAAATTACATGTTGCAAACAGGATATTAAAGTTTTTTTTTAAAATATGAGTTGGTGTAGAATGTAAATGTGGATTCAGCAGCTTGCCAAACATTCTGCTTGCAAGCCATTAATATCACTGCTAATATCATTGCCTTAGACCATGACATCAAATCATTAACAACTCAGTAGTGTTTTTTCAGTTTATGGATTTCTGAATGTGTGTATATATATACAGGGTAGTTCAAAATTCTACATACAAACTTTGAGGGAGGGGTAGAGAACGTCGAAATCAACCATATTCACATAGGAAAGCATGACCGGAAACACCACCGGAAGGTACTAACAGGGACACAAAGATACAGAAATAACACAAGGCAGTAAGTCGTGTAAAAAACTTTGTTAGGTGTAACTGAACAGTTCAATAGTTGGACACATAATATGGTAAACGAGGTGCATGTCTGCCATCTCAGCGTTCGTAAAACGATGCATGTTCTTCATACGACATTGAAAGCTTGAATGAGGAAGCCCCAATTGCTCACCTGGAGCGCTGGTGAACAGTGCCACCTATCACTTTCGGATGGCATTCCTCCCCTCAAAGTTTGTACGTGGAATTTTGAACCATCCTATATATATAATTTTTGGAATTCTATCAATCATAGCTGTTATACAATTTTTTTCCCCTTATTTTGAGGAGCTCGTCAATTACTAGTCAACACTTATCAAGTTAGAATTCAGATCTGGTAATATTCTTTTCAGATATGATCCAGAATTGATTTTATATATTATTTTTTTATTTATGTGAATCTTATAAGGCTACAGAACAGGGTGTTGATGAGGATTAGATAATCCAGGCAAACCCTCAGAAACCAAACACGAAACTTATTATTAACAATTACCACTTAATTGAGGGGGTGCTTAAGCTGCATAACTGAGAGGAGACCTCCACGTAGCCATTTAAAGAATGCAGAGCACCGACTGGGACTTCTGACCTACTGTCCAATCCTCGCCTTCTCGTGGTGCACCCTGTGAGGTATCTACCTGGATACTGAATGAACAAAAATGGGCTGGCAATTTGGGATTTAGCCAACCAAATTGTATTCTTATTGGCTTAACCCACAATGTTAATTGATGGTACAACATAACAGAATTCATGTCCGCTGGGGTGTCACCCAGCTAAACAAGATCCCGTGTTTTTTTTGTTTTTTTTTAGGGAGCCAGCGCAAATAGCAAAAAGTAAGCTACTGCAACAAATTCTAGAGCACATCCCAGCTCAACATCAACAGAGTTCAAGATTGGTACTATCAACATAAGAAGTATCAGCAGAAAACAAATGGAACTAGCATAAGTTGGATAAGTACTAGATCAACATAATAGGCATTACTGGAATAAAGAAGACAACAGGTGAGATCTTTCTAAGAGTCAATATAAAATGTTATATTCAGGCTGTAACAATCAGAAGAGGGAGTAGCTATAGTCTTCAACACTAAATATGTGGATAATCTTCTTGAATGGCAGGCAATATCAAGTAGAGTGATGTGGGCAAATATCAGAATGGGAAACTGGACAGTGAGACTTATTTGTGCTTCTAGTCCTACAGAAGGTTCTGTAGGACCATAAGAACAGTGGATTTGAAATAGGAAGTGATCACTATTTAGTTTTGAGCAGGATAAAATTGAATTTCATATCGAAAAGAAGAGTGTGTATGAAAGTTTTTTTAAAACGAATCAAGGTTGAACATTAGAGAAGATAATTATCTCAATGAAAAAGGAACAGTTGGTCTTTTTTGGAGATCTAAACAGCAGAGTAGAAAATGATTACCAAACATATAGAAATGTTTTAGGAAAATTTGGAGAAAAACACAAAGCTAATAATAATGGTAACTGCCTACTGGTTTTCTGTTCGGGACATTGATTACTTATTACTAACACCATGTTTGAATATAAAAATGTGCACAAATTTACATGATTCAAGAAATAAGAAAATTCAAGAAATAAGAAAAGTCTCATTGACTATTGTTGACAATGATGTTTTCCCACTTGTCCAACATGAGTATAAGTGAATTTGAAATAGGAAGTGATCACTATTTAGTTTTGAGCAGGATAAAATTGAATTTCATACAGAAAAGAAGAATGTGCATGAAAGTTTTTAAAACAAATCAAGGTTGAACAGCTTTCAGAGGTTTGTATGAGGCATTGAAGAAAGCAGCTGGCACAATGAAAAGGAAAAGTTGGTCTTTGTGGAAGATCTAACTAGCAGAGTAGGAAATGATTACTAGACATACAGAAATGTTTGGGGAAAATTTGGAGAAAAGCACAAAGCTAATAATATTCATAAATGCCTTCTGGATTTCTTTTTAGGACATGGATTAGTTGTTATTAACACCATGTTCCAACATAAAACTGTACACAAATTCACATGGAGAGAAGATGCAAGAGTCTCACTGAAAAGTCTCACTGACTATGTTATAGTTGATAGTGATATTTTCTCACTGGTTCAGGACATAAGCATATATAGAGGATTTGAAATATAAGTGATCACTAATCAGTTTTAAACAGGGTAAAATTGAATTTCATATTGATAAGAAGGGTGCATAAGAAAGTTTTAAAATGAATCAAAGTTGAGCAGCTTTCAGAGGTGAACTATAGACTCAAATACATACATCATTGAAGAAGAAATGAAAGAATTCGAAAACAAGAACCAAATCTTGAGATTCAGTGGCAAATCTTGAAGAAAACATTGATTTAGCCAGAGAAGCATGTGGTGAGGTTGTCTGTAAGGAGAGAAAAATCAGAACTCCATGGTGGACCAGGAAGTTAGAGGCAGTGAAGGAAATGAAGAAAACATATTGAAAGTTCCTGACAAGTAAGTCAACTTGTGCTCTTAGAGAATATAGAGAAAAATGCAAGAAAGCAAAGCACTGTGTAAAACTAGCTAAATGAAAATCACGAGAAGACTTTAGTAAGAACATAGAAAATAAATATCGGGAAGGTGGCAAAATATTCTGGAGGAATATTCTAAAAGGAATCAGAGATGATAATGGTGACATGAAAACTGAAGAAAAAGATATTCTAGATGTCTGGAGTAATTACTTTGAAAGACTGCTAAATGAAATAAGCAGTGTCAGCACGGTGGTAGAAAACACTCAACAGCAATGTAGTCAGAAATACATATCAATACTTGAAGCCATCTAAAACTTGAAATGTGAAAAGGCAGCTGGAGTAGAAGAAATTCGACCAGAAATGCTGAAATATGGAGGTCTAAAAGTTTTACAGTGTGGCTGCATTGCATAATTCAGATGGCATGGTTGAATTCCAGATGATCAGCAGTGCTCTCATAGTACCCATCTATAAAAAGAGAAATAAAACTGAATGTGAGAATAACAGAGGTATTTCCCTAATGAGTGTTCATGTAAGATTTATGCAAGTATACTTGAGAAATAGCTAAGAAAAATTGTGGAAGGGAAGCTTGACAAAGAACAAGCTGCATTCATACTAAATAGAGGCTGTAGGATCAGATTTTCACATTAAGACAAATAGTTGAGAAATCTTGGGAATACAGTAATCCCTCGATTAATGCACCCCCGATTAGTGCATCATTTTTTTTTATACCCAAATTCAATTAGTGCTCCTCTAAAATTCGATTAGTTTGCCTATATACATCTTAAAAATAAATGTTACAGATTTTAAAAATTTTCTATCTATACATTTTTATGGCTAACTATTTTAAAAAATCACTCACCAGAATGAAATAATTTAGTTACTGATTTAAAGCATTTTACAAAGTTATTTTTAATGGTATACTGCACTACTTCCATGTACACTACGTTCCAAATTTTTACCGCCAAAATTTATGTTGTCTGCTATAGTACGCTCACAGATTCGAGACCCTTCGACACTTCTGCGCATTTATGGCTAACTATTTTTAAAAAAAATCACTCACCAGAATGAAATAATTTAGTTACCGATTTCAAACATTTTACAAAGTTATTTTTAATGGCATACTACACTACTTCCATGTACACTATGTTCCAAATTTTTACCGCCAAAATTTATGTTGTCTGCTATAGTACGCCCACAGATTCAAGACCCTTCGACACTTCTGCACATGTCACAAAAAGGAGAATCTATTCCGATAATAGGGTAATCAATCTGTCTTCTGGGATGAGTTGTTTATTATTACATCAAATTAACTTCTCTTTTATGATCATTGTAGTTTTTAAAGTGGTAATTATTTTGCTTGTATAACAGTTGGGAAATTTTATCTATAAAGCACGTGATTTTGTGTGCTTTATAGATAAAGCGTTTATAGACTTTATAGATTGGACGTTATCAATGATAACGTCCAAGAGTTAATTAAATCTCATTCTGAAGAATTGAGTGATTCTGACTTGCTAAATTTAGATGCACAGCAGGAAGATCCCAAAGAATATGAAGAAAATTTAACCACTGATAGTCAGCAAAGAGATTTCACAAAAACAATTTGAAAATAGTTTTCACACAATCGAAGTTTTTAAGCAGCAATGCTTAGAGCTGACCCTGATGAAGAGAGAAGCAGTAAAATTTGCAGAAGAGTAGAAGAGGCAATAGGGCCATACTGTCGGTTGTATGATGTCCGCCAAACTATGTTAGCTCAATTCTTTGTTAAGAAGTAGAATAATAAAATTTATATTCTGAATATGTTTTATTGTCTTTCAGCTTCATGGTTTTCCTTTAACTAGGCCCTGAGACATACCTTAATTCTTTTGTAAAATAAATGGAGGTTCAAAAAAGAAATTTGAGGACCGAATTATACTTTTTCCCATAGGTTATTATATTCGATTAGTGCATTTTCGATTAATGCGCCTGTTTTAAAGAATGCATTAGGCGCACTAATCAAGGGATTACTGTATAACAAAAATTTGTATTTAATTTTTATTCATCTGGAAAAGGAATATGAGAAGAGGAAAGCCCTTCAAAACGCTACTGTTATTATGTTGTAAATAGGACATATCTAGCAGTACATAGTCTCTATTTAAGCTGTAAGTCAGAATTGAAGGAGGTTACAGGAAGATGGTTTGAGGTAAAATCAGGTATACGACAATGGTGCACATTATCTCCACTGCTATATGGATCACATTATGAAAGAAAATAGTATTAAATCTGATATCAAAATTAGGCATATTAATCTTAGTTCTTTATGCAGATGATGTTATACTTCTGAATAAATCCAGTACAAGTCTGTAAGATTCCTTGACTAAATTGAATAACTGTTGTAATAAATTTGGTATGAAAATCAGCAATAAAAGAACAAAGACATTGAAAATAGGCAGAAACATTAACTGTATCTTGAATGGTGATTCTATGAACAAGTAAAACATTCCAGCTATTTAGACACAATTTTTAGTGAAGATTGCAAATTAATTATGGAAATAGATAACAGAATTAGTAAAGCTGGTATGGCAGGAAGTCAGCTGAATAAATTTATATGGAATAAGAGAGAAATTAGTCGAAACACTAAATTAGCTGTATACAAGACGATGTTTAAGCCAATTTTAACTTATGGATCTGAGAGCTGGATTAGAAATAAAACACTTGACTAAAGACTAGACCACATATGTGAGAGTCCTGAGAAAGATTAGGGGGTGTGAACAGATGACATCAATGGCAATATCACATTAAAAACAAGGATATTAGGAAAGTACTTGACATTGTTAGTAACTAGGAATGTGTTAGCAGAGCTAATCTCAGGTGGTGTGGTCACTTTGCCAGAGTGTGAGAGGCAGGATTAGCAAAACAAGTGTTCTTTGCCAGGTTGGCAGGAAAAAAGATCCATAGGAAGACCAAAATGTAGATGGATTGATATAGTAAAAAGTTAAAAGACATAAATATAAGATCTGATAATATTGGAATGTTGACAGATAACAGATTAATTTGGAGGAAAATTGTTGATCGAAGTTAGTAATGGTGTAACTTTTTCATGATTATCCTGTACACTACCTGAGGGATCATATGGGGAATTTGATGATAACCAATTAACTGATTATGCTGTAATAATGCAGGGTTCTTGGATATGGCAGATTCAAAAGCATTAATAGAAATCTTTTTTATATATTTCTGAATACAACTGTACATTATTAATATTCAGTTTTTAATAATTTATAAAATATGTGCCAAGTATATATATATATATAAAGTAGCTTAGTAAAAAATCCTATTTATTTTAGAAATTTACTCACCTTAGAAATGAGAAAAAGAAGAAATGCAGAAATACAGAGAGATTCTTTGGTGAATATTATTATTTAACAAAATATATTCTTATAATATACAAGCAGAAAGCTACTTTCTTATTATAAATCATATCTCTTTCTTATTATAAATCATAGTTTAATGTAAATAATTTATCATTATTATTTATAAATAATTTATATTTCTTGAAATATGTCCTAAAAATATAAACCTATAGCACATCACAAACTTGACAGCTTAAATTGGTAATTTTCACTGGAGCAACAACACCCTTTGAATTTTATCTGCCATTATTAACAATAAATAAAAAAAAATTTTTAACAGTTTATAATTTAGCAAAACACCAGAACACAGACGTAGTGAGCAACAATGTCATAAATAAAATGGGTTCACAAATACTATGCATCTGTTGATTCATGGCTAAAACCATCATATGAGGAAAGATGGGCATTAGTCATAATTGAAAAGTGTTGTCATATGAGCAGATCATTACCACTCATTAAGCAAATCAAGAACATTACAAAGCAGTGTTGTAGGGTGGGGTATTATTGTATTTATATCTTATGATCTTATGCTAAGAGAAATATTTTGTGAGAATAAAATCAATCTGTCTGTTCAGACACCTGGTTTATGATCATTCATCTCCAATATATTTAAATGGCATCTTGCATAGCTCTAATTATATTCTTGAATATTAAAACAATTTTAACTTCCTAACTGTAGTGAAACCCCACAGGTTTCATTATATATTAAGAAAAAAAATCTTCCTGTTTATTAAATTAATTATTAATATCACTGACGCCATTTCTTCATTCTCTTAATCTTCTTCAGAATGAATCGAATTTGTAACAAGTAATAATTAATTCACATCCATTTTAATCACTTGTATGAAATTCCATATTTAAAAATTAGTAATTTCTTTATTAACTCTGAGCTTCGTTAGGAGGTTAAATACCTATATAGCACCCAGGCCTTATTAACTTTTCCCCTATGATTTGAGAAGCATATTAAGAAACTTTGGCAACTTGCATATAAGCTAATTCATCTTCCATTTCTTATGGATTTGAGAACTGAGTTAGAAATAAAGTGTTTGATCAAAGACTGAAAACTGAGAAAAATGAAGCGTATGAAGAGATGGCAGTATCATATTAAAAAAAAACAGATATTAGGAAGGAACTTGATGATGTTAGCATTCAGAAATGTATCAGCAGAGCTGATCTCTGGTAGTATGGTCACTTAAACAGAATGGAAGAAGAAAAAGTTAGCAAAACAAGTTTTTTTCCAGGATGGCAGGTAAAAGACCCAGGCAGATCGATACAGTAATAAGTGTCTTAGAAGACTGAAATATCTGATAGTATTGAAGTTTTGAAAGATAACAGATTTAATTGGAGGAAAATTGTCAATAAGAAATTGGTAACAATATAATCTTTTCATATAGTACTGTCGTAATATCCTGTACATCCCTTGAGGATACGTATCAGGAATTTAATGATGAATTAGATTTCATTTCTATCAAATCATATTATGCATGCATGTAAATATAACAGTTCATAAGATAGTAACCAGCAGAAGTCAGACAACACTAGTTGTGTTGTCTTTATGCAATTAAGACAACATAACTAATGTTGTCTTAATTGCATAAGACTTTTTCAGGTGTAAGAGAAGGAATTAATAGATAGTAAAAGATTAGCATGGTAACAAGAACTATGGGACAGTAGTATTATGATGATTTAAAGTATGTGTGAACATGTAATCATTGTTGTGGATGTTGGCCTACTCTCATTTGTGTGCTTAGCTGGCCATAGGTAGGAAACATTGAGATAAATTAACGCTAAGAGTACATATTGTTCTAATTTTATGTTGTCCAAGAATTTTAGCCAGTTTTATGGAAAGAGGGATAATATAGGAAGTATAATGAAACATTCAAAATTATATTCAAGTACATAGGATATAATAACATTTCTAGATTCCCAGATTTTCCTTTCTGTTTTGTCATAACACTGGTGTTAGATTTTAGATTCATTTCATAGAATTTGGTGTCTCTCTGTTGAGATATGTGGATGAATTGAAAACAGAACTGTGGCTTCATGTCTCTGGTATTTTATATCTCAAACATGTTGCTCGATGCTTTATTCAATAAATTTCTCAGTCTGTCTGTAGTATAGTATCTTATGGGCACACTATGGTGGGTGAAGTGCTGGATATTTCAGGGGCTGTCTTGGTTGACCAGAGTGAGGAAGTGATCTTATCCTAATGAAAGGAGTACATATTGTTCTAATTTTATGTTGTCCAAGAATTTTAGCCAGTTTTATGGAAAGTGGGATAGGATAATATAGGAAGTGTAATGAAACATTTGACTTGTATTTTACAGGAGGTATGTTGAATGCATTCACTGTAGCCATTTTGTTCTAATTTTATATTAGCCTTATTTTCATAAAACCGGATAAAATTCCTTAGAGAATAGAAAATTAGAACAGTATTTACTTCTATCATCAGATTAAGATCACTGCTCTGATCCTCTAGACCCAGACATAGTCCACTGAAATATCCAGTGGTTTGCTGACTGGTGTGTTTATAGGATACTATATTATACTATAGATACACTGAGAAATTTATCGAACAGAGCCTGCTCTCCTGTACTCCTGCTGTTGTTGTCTTATAAACTATTATATACATAGATATAAATATATATCAATCTCATATAAGAAGGTTCCTAAAGCTCTAGTCTGGATAGGTTGTTATGGAGAAAGATGGAACCTCTTAATATGTTTTCTTGAACAGCTGGAAGATGTGATTGGGGACAAACAATGTGAAGAAGGCCATTCCAAAGAATGATAGGTGAAGTTATTAATTCTTTTTTTTAAGCTTTCACGAACCCTTAAAGTTCTTAGCTGTGGACTTCATAACAGTCTTGAGGATAAGGTGGTTGGCACTATGCCTCCTGGTGTGTCTTATGTCTGTAAATGCATGTGTTCACGGGGCCGGTTTGCCTGTTCTGGGGGATGAAAAAACCGAGTTTCCAGGTGGAAAAATCCCCTACCTCTGTATGAAACTGTCTAACTCGCCTTTAGTCGAAAGAGACCAGATAAGGTTCCTTACGTCATGGATGGGAATCAAACCCAGGTCTTTCCGACCAGAGGACTTGGTCTATACCGACTGAGCTACGAAGGCTTTGAAGTTATTAATTAGATATTTTATAGGAACATATATACTGGACATATAAAGGGTTGGCCAAAATTCAGAGGAGGATTTGACATTTAAATAACTTTTATTCATGAACCAATTTCAGTGATATTACATACAGTGAATGTCTAACATATGGAGATTTGATTAGGTTAGGTATGGAAGATGACATCTTTCAAATGACTCCATTTGCCTCCTCGCAAAGTTGGGCTCTTTTGATTGCATTGTTCATAACAGTAGTTAATGTTTGAGGATCTAATGCTCAAATTTCTGCACGGATATTCTCCTTGAGCTGCTCAAGTGTATGCGGTGTGTTCACGTACACACGCTCCTTCAGATATCCCCCCCACACACAGGAAGTAATTGGGGGGCTGTGAGGTTGGGCGAACGTGCTGGCCAATTAATCTGGGAATTTCTTGAAATTATCCACTCACCGAACAGTTGCCTCAGGAGGTTCATTGTGATCCTGGCTGTATGGAGAGTTGCACCATCCTGTTGAAACCACATTTCAGGACGATTTTCTACTGCAGGACGTAAAAAATTGTCAATCATATCCCGATATCTCTCACCAGTAATTGTCAAAGTGCCCCCGTTTTCAGTTTCAAAGAAGTAGGGCCCAATAACGTCCTGATCTGGCAGTAGGTGGAAGGTTCATCACAGAACCCTTTTCCTCTAAGCGTTGCATTAGTTTCTGAATCATTGTCGCTGAGGGTCCATTTCTGACTTGGAAATGGTGACAGTAAGCTCTTTGTGTCAAAATACTGGACCTGTTATTTTGAAAATAAAATTCCACTACTTTTAGTCATTGTTCCTTCGTGAAATTCCTCATGATCAATCTCTCAAGACTCAGTTATATGTACCTGCAATTAAAGAAATTGAACTATTAACAAAAACGTCATTTACATGTCAAATCATACTCTGACTTTTGGCCCACCCTGTATTATGACATTTAACAACTGTATGGAAAAATATAATTTATAAAAACTCTAATATGTTTTATTGAATGTTACGTGAACATTGTCAGGGAGAGAAGAGAAGATTCTTGTAGCACGTGCTAACTAGCCCATGTCTCAGTCACAATATCATCTAAATCTTAACTCCCCTGATTCTTGCCAGTCTCAAAGTCCTGGGAAGTAATTGCCATTAACATTAATCTTTTTGAAATATTGAATAAGTTATTTAATTTTGAATGACTGAAGCTATTAATTTTGTTCCTTTTGCTTTCTCATGTTAACTAAGTCCCAACTGAGACACAAGCTAGTAAGTATGTGCTATGTGACTCATATCTTGTGATTCATTTTGAATGCTAACCAGTCTTTTGTTCTCTTCTCTTGCTGACAATATCCATGTAACATTGAAGGAAACATATTTGAGTTTTAATAAATTCTGTTTATTAATTTTTCATGTATTAACTACCATAAATATATAATAGTAAAGAGATGAAGACAAGAAGTTGCTCCATCTCTTTACTATTATTTTCTATAGTTATTTTCTTCATCAAGAAAATAACTATAGAAAAGTTATAAATCAGAAATAGAATCTAAATAGTTGGAATATGTCCAAGTGTGAGTTATCTGTTAACTACACTGCCCTTATCTGTATAGCATTAAGCATACTCAGAGAGGCTTATGGTTGCTATACCAAATACAATAACAGTAAGATTGGATGGATTTGAGATTTATATATTGTTAGCAGTTGTATAATTGATACCTGTCGTCTTCAACATAAAAGCACACTACGTTTTTGGAATTTGAGGAAACTATGAAGATGATGTTTGTACTTGGAATGCTAAAAGCATAAGTCAGCACAAAAAAAAAAAGCAGATCTTCTGTTGAAAATCTTCAGACAAGATCTCCCCATTCCAGCGAAAAATCATAAGGTAATCACAGTTGCACTGGTTATGGAAGATCTTGAAGCTCGAAACTTTTGAGCACTACAAAAGTTATTTGCTGAAGCAGAGAAATGGCATGTATTGTCAGCAGGATTTCAGGTTCAGGAGAGGATTATTTATATATAGAAGGAAGAGCATGGATGAAAATAAAGAGCCCTGAGATAGTCATGTATTAGTTGGGAAATTTGAAGAAAGGCAACCATTCACCATTATATGCCAAATGACCAGAGAGGAAATTGATAGTCTAATTTGCAAAGAATGGAAGACAGGTTATGAGATCATAGTTTAGTAAGTCTGCTTCAGTGTCGTCCACGATCAGATGTCCAGGAAGTGTCAAGGAAGACCACACTAATTTCTCCAACTGTTTCTATGGATTGTATTCAAAGATTGTTGGTCAAGTCTGTTGTGGAATTTATTCCATGTTGATGGTCAGTAATTATTTGGTGATCACCAGTTGGCTGTTGATGACTAACTTCATTATTTAATGAAGATAGAATTAGGGTCAGGGCAATATGTTATATAATGTTGACTTGGCATTATGTTTATTACAAAAGTGATTCAACAGGCTCCTTGCAATAATTAGTGTTTTTCTTGTGCTGTTTGGTATAATCCTCTCACCAAGAGATAATTATTATTATGTAGACCCTTCATTGAGCCTGAGACTCATCAAGGGATGCCCCCCCCCCCCCCCCCCGAATACATTTACTGAAGATGCACTCACAACACTGAACTGTAGCCCATTCTACACCCTGTCCACACATCATAAGAAGAATGGCAACTTCCAGGGATGACTACAAGTTCCTCCTCCATCTGTGACAAGAGCTGCAAAATCTTGCATTGTATCTTCACTATAAAATCCCCTTGTCTCTGTCTTGTTTTATTATCTCATTCTTTTGAAGATCACATTTCTTCACTTTGTTTTTATATGTATAATTCCATAGCTGGATATCTTGGCTACCCTACTTCAGATATTTCCAGTTGTGTTACTTTGGATATATCAATCCAAATGATAATGAGTATCAATGTGTTACTTGGTAACCCAGCTGATACTCATTATCATTTGCTCATGGAATCAGTCTGCAGAAATTTATTAAATAATATCAACAAATGAATTGATATTATCCTCTAGACCAGTGGTCTCCAAACTTTTTTGATTGCATACCTCAAAGATAGAAAAAATAAATAGCATGTACCCCCAATTGATTGAGCAAAAATCTATTGTAATAAGTATTATAAAGAGGAAATATGCCTTGTATCATCATATAATAATTAAAAACACTAGATATTTTTACACATTTTTATTATTAACAGCTTACAAACATATTCATTACAATATTTAATGTGAACAATGGTCTTGCATTTCTTTCATAATTTCTTGAAATTCTGGTTGGGAAATTTGAAGCTTCTGATACTGCGATACGAAGGTCTGGTTCCAAGTTTAATTTATTTCAATATGTGGTTTTAATACCTGTCATTGCAGAAAATGATACCTCACATAAATAAGTAGAACCAAACGGTATGCATCATTTGCTGTGTTTACTAAATTGCTATACTCTGACTTCAGTCCCATCCACCAATTGTGAAGAGATTTCTGTTGAAATTCGTTTTTCAAAGTTGTGTTGTATCTAACGTCAATTAATTGCTCTTGAAAAATAATCGGAAGGTGGTCAATTTTTACATTTTCTGCAAACAGGTATAAAATCCATCGAAATTCTTCGCTAGGAAGATCTGTGAATAAGTTACAAAAATATGTCTCTAAATTTTTTAAATGTGCAGATATTAGACTTTTTTTTTGTTTTACATTTACATTATTTTCCGTAATGAAATCAGATAAAGATGGAAACATTTCTAAACATCCCTTTTCAAATTTCTCTCTCCACAGCACCATTTTCTTTCAAAATGCAGTTATTTTCTCATTCATTGTTAAAATGTTACCTTTTTCTTGAAGAGACAAATTAAGCATGTTTACTTTTTCAAAAATATCAGCTAGGTAGCATAGTATTAATAACCACTTATCGTCATTGAAAAGATCTGCAAATTTCTTATCTTTATCCAGTAGGAAAATGTGTAACTCATCTTTTAGTTCTACAACTCTCTTAAGCACTTTTCCTTGAGATAACCTACGAACCTCCATGTCGTATAGAAGATTTTCATGGATACTGCCCATCTCTTGACATAGTACTGTAAATATTTTACTATTCCAAGGCCTCGTTTTTGTAAAATTAACTATATTGTAACATCTTGCAGTATTTTGTGTATATCAGGCTGCATTTTTTTGCAGCAATAGCTTGCCTGTGGATAATACAATGAATGAATTTGACATGTGGTGCTATTTCGGTTACTTTTCCTTTGAATCCTTTCTTTGTACCAATTAAAGCAGCTGCTCCATCGCTAGTTATGCTTAAACAGTTTTTCCACAAAATATTGTTTTTAACAAAGAAGTTATTTACTATTGAGAAGATACCTTCCCCAGTACATCTTTCCTGAAGTGCCTCACAAAAAAGTAGTTCTTCGTGTAATTCATTATTAAAATAATATCTAGTAAATACCAATAACTGAGACATGTTGGCAACATCTGTGCTTTCATCAAGCTGTATAGCAAATTTCCCACATTGAGTCATTTGTTTTAATAGTTGCTTCTTTAAATTATCTGCAATGATTTCTATATGTCTACCAATAGTATTTGCTGATAAGGGAATACATTTTAGTTTATCTGCATATTCTTTTCCATGGATTATTTCTACCATTTTTATGGCAATTGGGAGTACAAGTGTTTCCCCAATGGTGTGTGGCTTTTGGTCTTTTGCAATTAAGAATGCAACCTCAAGAGATGTCTCCAAATATTTATCGTTCATTTTAGTGAATTTTTTTAAGTTGTTGGATTGAAAATTACATGTCTTCAAACATCATTCAAAGAATTGTAAAGATTTGTGTTCATGTTCAGGATGTTTAGTTTTTAAGTGTCTTACTAATAATGATGGTTTCATACTTCCATTACATACCATCTCATGACACACTACACATGTAGGACGAGGTTCATTGTTGACTATTGTCGATGTAAATAATTCCCATTTCAAGTAGTCTTCTTGATAATTTCGAACTTTCTTGGGCAAGGTTTTGTTAAGTTTCGAATTAATGTTTTTATCACTTAATTTGACTGATAACGAACTTGTTTGAATAGAAGAATCAATCCTATCTTTTCCTTGTTGTTTGTCTGATGTCGAAATACTATCATAATTATCTTCAATTTGCAGTTTCTTTGGAGGAAATTTTTTTAACCATTTATCCATTTTGTGAGGGTTAATTTGTAAAATTTAAATATAATTCATTTACTATTGATAATATTAATTCACTATTTCTAGTGTAAACGTAAAAGTAAGCACAAAAAGGCGTTGAAATTGCACAGAAACAATATACTGTATACTAAAAATTTGTTAAACTTATTACTAATAGTCAAATAATTAAAAATAATTAATACAACTGTGGTGTCATCTGTAGATAGCAGGATAACTAAGCAATTT
Source organism: Typopeltis vanoorti (assembly GCF_054136105.1). Taxonomy (NCBI): domain Eukaryota; kingdom Metazoa; phylum Arthropoda; class Arachnida; order Uropygi; family Thelyphonidae; genus Typopeltis; species Typopeltis vanoorti. The sequence continues at coordinate 19,176,119 of NC_143561.1, read as the reverse complement.
TCCTTCTCTAATTGGACTTGTCAACACTAGGATGCTCTACAAACAATGGCAATGATAAGAAGTAAGAGATTTACTCCCTAGTTTTAAAAACATGACAGCTTTGCCACGGACGATTATGTGTGCAAAGTCGCCCAGTGTGCGCTACTCGCAAATTTAAGTTTACAGGATCTTTATAACATCTTTGTCTATATTAGATATATGTTTAATTGATGAAAGAAAGTAATATTCTTTATCTTTAATCATCATCATCATCAAATTCCTGCCATGTACCCTCAAGGGGTGTACAGGATATGATAGTACTACATGAAAAAAATTACATCATTATTAATTTCCTATCTACAATTTTCCTCCAAATCAGTCTGTTACTTGTCAAGATTCCAACATTATCAGATCTTATATTTCTATCGTCTAAAGCACTTTGTACCGTATCAATCCACCTATATCTTGGTCTTCCTCTGGGTCGTTTTGCTGCCAACCTGGCAGAGAACACTTGTTTTGCTAATCTTTCCTCGCCCATTCTGTTTAAGTGACCATACCACCTGAGATTAGCTCTGCTAACGCATTCCTGGATGCTGACAATGTCAAGTTCTTTCCTAATATCCTCATTTTTAATATGATACTGCCATTGATGCCATCTGTTCACGCCTATAATCTTTCTCAGGACTCTCATATTTGTGTCTCTAGTCTTTGGTCATGTGTTTTACTTCTGACCCAGCTCTCAGATCCATAAGTTAAAACTGGTTTGAACACTGTCTTGTATACAGCTAATTTAGTGTTCCGACTAATTTCTCTCTTATTCTATATGAATTTATTCAGTTGACTTCCCACCATACCAGCTTTGCTGATTCTGTTGTCTATTTCTATATTTAATTTACCATCTTCAGTAAAAATCGTGCCTAAATAGCTGAAATGTTTTACTTGTTCCACAGGTTCTCCATTCACAACATATTTGACATTTTCAATGATTCTGCCTATTTTCATTGTCTTTGTCTTTTTATTGCTGACCTTCATACCATATCTATTACAATAGCTATTCAATTTAGTCAGAGAATCTTGCAGACTTGTAGCAGATTTATTTAGAAGTATAACATCATCCGCATAAAGCAAAGAGCTGACATTAACATCTCCAATTTTGATATCATGTTTAATACCACTTTCCTTCATAATGTCATCCATATAGATAATGAATAACAGAGGGGATAATGTACATCCTTGTCTGACACCAGATTTAACATTAAACCATCTTCCTGTACTTCCTTCAATTCTAACTGCTGACTTACAACTGAAATAAAGACTAAGTATTGCTTGATATAATGCCCCATTGACACCATATAACTGCAGCGTATTGAATAGCTTCTCTCTTCGCACCTTGTCATATGCCTTTTCCAGATTGACAAAACTTAAATACAGATCTTTGTTATATTCCCATGCTGTCTCGACTATTTGTCGTAAAGTAGAGATCTTATCCTGACAGCCTCTATTTGGCCTGAATCCAACTTGTTCTTCACCAAGCTTTTCTTCCACAATTCTTCTCAACCGTTTCTAAAGTATACGTGCATAGATCTTGCCAGGAACACTCAGTAGGGAAATACCTCTGTAATTCTCACATGCAGTTTTATTTCCCTTTTTATATATGGGTACTATGAGAGCTCTACTCCAGTCATCGGGAATTCGTCCCTCTGTCCAGGCTTTCTGAACTATGCAGTGCAGTCACTGTAAGACTCTTATACCACCATACTTCAGCATTTCTGGTTGAATATCATCTACTCCTGCTGCCTTTTTACATTTCAAGCCTTTGATGGCTTTTTCTACTTCAAGTATGGATATGTATTCCTGACTGCATGCCTGGTCAGTGTTTTTTACCACTGTGCTGTCATCACTGCTTGTTTCATTTAGCAGTTTTTCAAAGTAATTACTCCATACTTTGAGGATATCTTTTTCTCCCGTTTTCATGTCACCTTTATCATCTCTAATTCCTTTTACAGCACTCTTTCCTCCATTCTTAAGCTTCTTCAACAACCTCCAGAATATTTTGCCACCTTCTTGATATTTATTTTCTATATTCTTGCCAAAGTCCTCCCATGACTTTTGTTTAGCTAGTTTTACACAGTGTTTAGCATTCTTGCATTTGTCTCTATATTCTCTAAGAGCACAAGCTGACTTATTTGACAGGAACGTTTGGTATGCTTTCTTCTTTTCCTTTACTGCCTCTTTAACTTACTGTGTCCACCAGGGAGTTCTGATTTTTTTATCCTTACAGACAACCTCACCACATGCCTCTCTGGCAGAATCAATCGATGTTTTCTTCAGAGTTTGCCACTGAATCTCCAAGGTTTGATTCCTGTTCTCAAACTCTTCCATTTTTTCTTCAATAATCTTTGTGTATTTTAGTCTACAGCTCACATCTGAGAGCTGCTCAACTTTTATTCACTTAGTTAATTTTTTTTTCTATCAATATAAAACTTTTTTTGATGTACACCCACGTATCGACTCGTATACCCCAGGGGGGGGTATGTGTACTACACTTTGGAGACCACTGCTCTAGACCAGTGATTCTTAACTATGGGGGCTTCATAAAATTTATAGAATGTTTCTAGTCTTTTTTTAAATTTTGAAATCTCTTAAAATAATTATTTTTTGCTCTTTATTTTACTTTGTTTCACAATTGACAGTCATAATGCACTATGCAGATGGGATTAGCCACCCTATCAGAGATACCATAATGGGTATCTCACATTTTCCAGCATATTTTTTATACTGAGACTGTTATAATCTTTCTGTCTAGATCCATCACATTTTCTTTTTATGCAGCTCTTGCTTTCAAGTATTATTTGTAATTAAACTCCCATGTAATTTATTCTCTTAACTCTGGGAATGCAATATGATTGCTTGCATGTACCCCTGGACTACTTCCCATGCCCTATTAATCCTTTATCATTTAATTTCTCAAGCCAAGGTACTGCTACCGTCTCAGATTACCATGTCACTTGCCTGCTAGTTACATATGTATCCTCTTCTTAATAAATGCTCTTTCATGATTAGTTGCTTCTCGAGTCAGAATTAATAATCACTCTCACCAGTTGGAGGCATAACATTCACCTCATTTATAGAGATTCTCAGATGCTATTACAAGATCCAAAATTCTTATACTTTGAGTCCTTTCCCACACATCCTTAAGGTGTTATCTAACTAAGCTCTCTTTTTCTCATCTTGCATGCTTTCTCTTCCCTCCAGTCTATATTCCCATAGTTGAAATCACCCATAACGATATCTCTCCTCGCATCCATTTAGTTTCTTCTGTGGAGTTCAGCTCTCTTCGCATCCATGCAGTTTCTTCTATGGAGTTCAGCTCTCTTCATATATAGTTCAGTCTATAAGTTATAGGTCAAAAATTATAAGAAATCAAAAACACACGAGAGAAAGATAAAACATATTTGTTATTCGAAATACGATCCAATAAAATCTGTACTGGCTTTAGCATGCACAGTCATAGTTTTCGGAGAGCTGCAGAAAATTCCACTTGTTTGATTGTCTTTACTTCATCAGTTACACCTTTTTTTGGATATCTAGAACATCTGCAAATCAGTGTCCTTTCAGTTTCATTTTCAACTTGGGGAACAGAAAGTAGACTGGAAGAGATAAATCTGGTGAGTAAAGGGGGGGGGGTGATAAAGAGTGGTGATACTGTTTGTGTCTAAAAAAAAAAGTGATGCACACTTGCAGCTTTGTGATTAGGTGCATTATCATGTAACAGGAAAAGATCTTACTACTGGAATGCAGTGGGAAGAACATGTTGAATGAATGCATTTCAGGAGCTAATCCATAACGTTTTCATAAAATTCTGTATTCACTGTTCTCCCCTTCAGTATGAATTCTTTGTACACCATGCATTGCGAGTACAAAAAAAAAAACAATTATCAGCATTATTTTGGTGTATTACTTTTGAAATCTCAATTTCTTCAGTCTGGGAGATGTCTCACCAACCTATTCAGAACTGTCACTTTGTTTCAGGATCGTAGGTGAAACACTAACTCTCATCTCCCATAATGATTTCATCAAAGAAATTTTTGTCTGCATCTGTTGTCACAATAATGTCCTGACAAGATGTGACTCGATCTTCTCTTTGCTCAGCTGTCAAGGCATTTGGGACAAAACTTGCACACAACTTCCTCTTCTCTAAATCGTCACTCAGAATGCAAAGAACAGTGCTCTTAGGGATATTTGAAGACTCGACTGTCATCTGTGATATGATTCAACAATCATTCTTCACCAACTCAGCGACAGCTATAATGTTTTCCTGAGTTCAAGGCAATGTGGGACAGTCACTTCTCTCATCTTCTACTGACATCCTCCTGTTATGAAATTGTGAATACCACTTGAAGGATGTTAGATCAATTCAGAGCCTCATTTCTATATGCCTTTTGTACCATTTCTAGGGTTTCTGTAGCAGAAAGGCATTTAAAAAAAATTTTGCCTGTTCATTTTTCATATCCATGACATAAATCAAGTCCTACAACTTGTGGACTGTATGCTGTATGACCCAGACTAGTAGCAGTACTCATGTATTTTGTCCTGTTCTTCTCTATCTCAACAGGCAGGTCAGCTTCAAACCCATTGCTTGTATTATTTCTCATAGTACCATCACCATTTGAGATCTATATTGTGGTTGAATTTAATTCATCTGCAGTCATTAGCAATACTCCTTTGCCCCTCCTGAATAAACTGTACTTGCCACATTCTATTCCTTTTAGGATATCCTCTTCTGTCAACCAGGTCTCACTTTTGTCATCATCTTTGTACTTACCAATGATAACTCATCCTTATTCCTTATGCTCTCTGCATTACCAGACATGCTTGATAGGCATTTGCTAGGCTGATGGATATTCTAGTAATTCTTAAAACCTGATCAGTTCAGATAAGCACCTAAGTTAATTTCTCAACCAAATTCCCTGTTCTACTGCTGCAGCCTGACAAATTTAGTCCTATAGTAATTTTTCTTATTTGATAAAACTTGTCTTGCCATTTTTGTCATCTGATCTCTTTCAAGTTATTTTATCTCTCACTGCTTGTCATTTCAGTCATAATTTAGGCATCTCACATATCCAAGCTTTCTTGCATCCACACTGACACGTCTAATTTCCTTGATTATTTACATTCATGCTATTATCAAACATCACGTCTTTAAGCACCTAACTTAAGTGCAGTTCATCCTGTCAGTATGTGTTCTTTAGACCATCAGTGAGGGTGGAGAAAAAACCATTAAGAGGATATACATTGCTGAAATGAGTATTCAGACCCTCCCCCCCCCCTTCTGTTTCAGAAAGAAACATATACTGATACTTTTACTATAAAAGTACTGGAATCAACTATATCTGCATATTGAGAGATCTGTATAACTGATGTCAAGCACCACCATCATATTAAACCTCTTATTATCAAATTTTCAAGACTGCTAATGTTTGGGGTCCAAAGCAGTGGTACTCTCCTTTACTCTCAAACCAACCAAAATCCACTTAACACATTTATCTCATGACCCATACAGCTAACTCCTAACAAGCACATCGTCATTCATGCTGCCATGTATATTACTTTCTTTCTTTTTTTTTTTTCTTACTTTTTTTTCATAATTCATAGTTTTGGTTCATTGTCTTTTTTTTTTTTTTTTTTTTCCACTTCTGCAATTTCATTTTTCCATGCACACTTATTGGTCCTTATCTTTCATTTTTTTATTTTTTTCTCCCAATTTCCTACTATTTTTTCATCACAATTTTAAACTCAATATTATATATTGAAATCATCCCAACTCACTCCAAGATATCCAGGTATGTTCAAATTTGTACTCTTTATAAAATATTTAGAATTTCAATTCATGATAATTAGCCAATAAAGCATTAATATGTATTAGCATTCCATTTTCTGTCCTGACATTTTTGTTTTGAATATTATTCACCTTAAAACGCATTAATAATAATAGATATTTTATTTAGGAAATGCAAATTGGTATAATACGAGAAGTTTTATTGGCTGATCAAAATGCAATGAATGACCAAACAAAGGAGAAACTGGCATTTCTAAATAATGATCAGTTAAATAATAAAAACCAAATTGAATCTCCTGTCAGGTAAGACTATTAATTAATAGTGAAATGCATTTTTTTTCATCATTGTTTAAAAATCGTAGATGTTATTGTAGTTTTGAATAATAAATAAGCAGATTAAAGTACACACCACTGTTCAACATTAAGGTGGCATTAATATCATATTTTAGGATAACCATCATAGATATATATTTATCCCTGTTTCCAGCTGTATGAAACTGACTGGTACTGGCTCCTGTTTTAATGCCATGACACCATATTCTGTAGTTTTATATAGCACTCATAAGGAATGGTCTTGTGTATAATGTACTGTGGATCACGGGACAGCACCTCCAAGATCCATTACTGTCAATTTTCTCCCTACAATAGCTGTAAGCTTTCTGAGATAGATTTTGGGTTGTGGCAGTACCACGAGACCTCCACGTGACATTTTTACGAAATGTGAAGGAACCTGACTTGGAATCTGACCTAATCTCCAACCTTACCTTCTTGTAGTATATTCCATTAGTCGGTCTCTATCTAGATACTGAACAAATGAGGAAGAGCTGACAATATGGGATTTAGTTGACTTAATTGTATTTGTATTGACTTCAAACAAAAGGCAAGTAAGATGATATGTTATTCCACCTAGTAGGTCACTTGGTTAAAACCAGATCCTGCTGTTTTTGCCAAGTAACCAGGGTGAACAGTGAAAATTCATCTATGGAGGCAGACTCTAAACTTAGAAGAATTAGAAGTATCACGTCAATATAATTAATGTTACTGAAATAAGAAGAGACAAAAACAGGTGCGAGTCTTCTAAATAATTACTGCAAGGAAAGGAAGGAATAGCTATAGTATTCAACACTAAACATGAGAGAACCTTTGTGTGCTACGAAATCTATCTTGAAAGACAAGGTGCTCATAGTCCACTGTTGGTAATGCTTTATTCAACCAAGATTTCACTGATAGTTGTGGATGTACATATCATCAGGTGTAAACATATATTTCTTTGTTAATAAATCCGTTTACTCTATAAGTTGTTATTGTACTGTTTTTTTATTTATTTATTATTTATTTATTTATTTTTATTCGAATAAGTTAAGGCGCAGAACCTATCTGCTGCAAAGCCATGCTGCCCATCTTAGATTTAATTGGTCTGTAAATTGCTACTTCTGTCTTGGAGGCATCTTTATGTTGTGGAACTATCTTACCCTCTTTCCACTTCCTCAGAACCTTGCCAGAGAATATAAAAGATAAATATTGATAAGGTAACAAAAAATATGCCGGAATTATTGTAAAAGCCTCTGGCATGCTTCTAGATGCTTGAAGTTTACACTAAAAGATTGTTAAATCAAGAAGTCACAGCATAGTGGTAGAAAATATTCAAGAAAAATGCAGTCAGGAGTACATATCAGTATTTGAGATAGAAAAAAGTAATCAAAAACATAAAATGTAGAAAGATAACTGGTGTAATATTCAAAATGTGGTGGTATAAAAGTTTCACTGCATAATTTAGATGGCACATAGTCAGAAGATAAAATTCTAGATTGGAGTATATCTCATTGTACTGTTCAGTTAAAAGGGAAATGGGAGAATTACAGAGGAATTTCCCTTCTGAATGTTCCAGCCTACCTTTAAGTATTTGCATAATTATTACCTTTAGGTAATAATTATGCAAACGTACTTGAGAAAAGGCTGGGGAAGAAAAAAAAAAAATCTGGGTTCAGACCAAATGGAGAATTTCAGGTTCAGGATCAAATTTTCACCTTAAAACAAACAGTTGAAAAATCATGGGGATATAACATGGATCTATATTTAAGTTTTGTGGATATGGAAAAAGCATATGATAACATGCCAAGAGAAGAGCTGTTCTAAATGCCACAATTATATGGTGTAAATGGGATATTGTATTGAGCAATACATACTGTGTATATGAGTTACAAGTCAGCAGTTATAATCAGAAGAGATTCAGGAAATACCACATCCACTGTTTTTTATGATGCATTATGAAGGAAAGTGGCATTAAACCTGATATCAAAATTGGATATGTTAATCTCCGTCATATTTGTGCAGTTGATGTTGTACTCTTAAGGAGTCGTGAACTTGTCTAGTTTACTTAACTGAATAATTGCTATAACAAATTTGGCATGAAAATCAGCAATAAAGACATACTATGAAAATAGGCAGAAGCATTGAAGATATCATTGTAAAGAATTTATGGAGACAAAAACACACATGCTGGAGTAATTATTTCAATTATAATTATGTAAGTAACATTCGATGTTTCCACGTTTTTTCCCCCTCCCCATAAATTCTTTACAGTTAATGCAGGCCACCGTGTAACATTGAAAGAAAGAATTGAAAATGTCATTTGCATCCTGAATGGCGACCCCATACAACAAATACAACATGTCTATTGTTAGGCACGATTTTTAGTGAAGATGTAAAATTGAATATGGAAATAGATAACAAAATAAGCAAAGCTGGTATGGTGGGGATTAAGCTAAATAAATTTATATGGAATAAGAGGATATTAGTCAAAACAGTAAACTGCCTGCATACATAACAGCATTTAAACTAATTTCAACTTGTAGATCTGAGAGCTGGATTAGAAATAGTTGATCAAAGATTGGATATATAGATACAGATATAAGATTTCTGAGAAGTATTAAGGGAGTGAATTATGGTATAAATTGTATCATATTATGAAATAATTGATTATTAACAATTCAGGAATCTGTGATTACAGCCAATCTCAGATTGTATGGTCACTTAATCAAAATGAAAGAGAAAGGAAAGGTTAGTAAACAGCTGTTTATCAGAAAAAACCCATAGGAAGATGATCTAGGTGGATTATAAAAATCATCATAAAAAAAAAGTAAAATGGTTATTTTCACAAGTTATTGAGAAGTTAATAATACGAGGGTATGCTGAAAAGTTGTGATAATCACCATGAAGGAATTGAGGTAGAACCATGTAACTTACCCATTATTCTACATATTCCCCACAAAGTGTTATACACTTGCTGCTGCATCATTTGCAATCCTCTGAGAAAAAAAGTCTTTCCCTTGTTGCACAAACCAGTCCTCAACTTCAGATATGACTTCATCATCTGTAGTAAATTTTGTTCCTTTCAAGTGTTTCTTTAAATTTGGGAATAGGAAATAGTCAGATGGGACCAGGTCTGGCAAATGGGTGGGTGAGGCAGATATTGAAAGCTCAAGTTGTGTATTGTCTGTTGAATTTCATGAGCAGTGTGAGCAGGTGCATTGTCTTACAAAAACAACATGCTTCTGCTCAGTTTCTCATGTACCTCCTTCAGAGTGGTTGAATAAACTGCTGCTGCTGTAACAGTTGCACTCTTTTTGAGGTACTCGGTAAGAATTACACCATCATCCTTGTCCCAAAAGACAATAGCAAGAACCTTCCTTGCTGATGAAGCCATGTTTCATCAATAGCCACAATATGAGCAAAAAAATTTGCACCTGATTTTGCAAAATGACCCAAAAATTCTTTGAGATAACAGCACACATTCTCTTTTGGTCAGCATTCAAACATTTGGGGACTCACTTTGCTGAGAGCTTCTGCATGTCCAGATGTTGGTGGATAATGACCCCAATTCATTCCCTGATTATCCTCCGAGCTTTGCAAATTTTTTTTTTTTTTTTGGCCTGTATTCGTATATCATCAAGGATCGTGGCATACACTGCATCAATGTTTTCAGATGTGATTGCTGTGAAAGGTCTTCCTGACCTGGGGGCATCTGTTGTCTCAGGATGCCCAATCCAGGAACTGTTGGATATGCTGTGGCACAGTCCCCTAGTCTCACACAAAGTTTGGTGAATCTCAGTTGTGGACTTTTCTTGCAGCACAAAAAACTTGATGACAGCTCGCTCCTCTGCGTCTTTGAATTTCTTTGACCTCTGACATGTCTTGTATATCCTAAAAGAAAAAGAGCAAATTATTACAACATGGGGTTTACAGGGTTTTAAGATAAATTCTTTCTTGTGGTTATATCAGTCGCTTTAATATCATGTTTGTTCTAGGTGTTTATCAGAATTCTCCCCCCCCCCTTTAATGTTGTCTCTTGTAGTACTCTGTGCATCCATTACAAGTACATATCAGTAATTTAATGATCATGATATAAGAGAGAGAGAGACATTAGTCTAGTTTTGGTGATAATACACTAGAGGTTGACAATAACCTTTTATTGATTGGAGTCATAAAGTTGGAGTATAAAAAAAAATGTATTTTAACTCATGGGTTGTTTGGCTTATAGAGTACATTATATATAAGTACATTGTTTTCAGTGTACTTAGATTAATTAGGTAATATTTTGTCATTAAAATAAAATAATTGAAAATAATTTTGGAGATTTTCTATGCATTTTGCTGAAAGACACTCTAATCAGCTTTTTTGTTTACATGAGACTTATTGTAACTATGACATATGATTAGCACTCTGATCAAAGTTTTATGATATCAACATAGAAATGACTGTAGTTTCAGAATGCTGGAAAAAGGACAATCATAAGCCCTTTTCAGTATTCTGTGACTTGTGGAGTATTCAGTTCTGCTTGACATCTCTCCACAAGTTATTTTTCAGATAAATACAGTTTAGGAGTTCTTTGACTTATCATGGCTCCTGAAAGAAGAAAGTTAAGTCTTAATCAAGTAAAATGGACCTTAATATGTGTTTTGAAAGAAGGAAATTGACTGAGTTTTATTTTGATAGCTTAATTCAAATAAAAGTTCATGGGTCAAAGCTAGATAACAGGGAGGCCTCCATAGGCTGAGAGGCATACAGAGAACTGGTCAGAGATTTTGATCCAGGGTTTGTTACCTTGTTTAATGTCCTGTTATTATCCAAATAACACTTGAATACTGAATGGATGAGGATGGGCTAGTAGTTTTGAATATAGCCAAACAAATTGTATTCTGTATTTTTACTCAAACCACAAGTAAAATAATAATACAATGTGATTAAATGTTATGGCAACAGGGACATTGGGTGATTAACCAAAGTCACACAGTTTTTTGTCAGGAAATCAGTGTAAATGCTGAAAAGTCAACTGCTGGAAGAAATTCAGTTTTAGCAGAATTGAAAATAGGACTGAAGATGAAGTTTTGGAAGATTCCTTTAACAAAAAATGTTGAAGAAGAAATAGACACCATATAATTACAACACAAAACTTAAACCCATCCTTTGTATCTGAATTAACATGCTTTAGTATTGATCTGAGTGCCAAGAATTTTTCATGCCTGCTTTCATTTGCCATCCGTAATTTCAACAGTATTGTCTATTTTCTAAGAGGAGACTTCATGTCTTTGTCTTTGCTTGTTAAGGTAAGATAATTAAGGAAACATACATTCAAACCATGTGGTTTGAAATAAAGGATCTTCTATCATCAGGCTGTTTTATAAAGTCGCAAATGAAAAATATTTACATAAGTATTTCATCTGAAACAAATGGTAGACTCACTGTACACTTGGATCGATAACAAGTCCATCACTACAACAGGTATATCACTATAACAATAATTTGTTAAAGGTTTCTTTGCTATAGTAAATTTTCTATATAATAACTTTGGTTAGAACTTATTGGTAGTTATGAGATAAATGAAATAAATGTGGCCTAAGATTGTTGGCATTAGTGAAACTCGGCTATCAGTATTAGATATGGTAACTGGAATTGAGCGTAATGGGTACACTATTTTTAGGAATGGCAAAAGAGATAGGAGAGGAGGTGAAGTACTATCTCCACCTCCTCTTGACATATTTTTGTTCTCTTCATTAATAATCATCCATAGACATTTATGTTCCTAAATATTGTAGTTATAAGGTATAACAGCCATCCCTTAGTTAACTATTATGGACAAACAAAACATTAAGACATCAGTTTAGCATGAAATGTTGGGTTTCAGGCTATCTGACAAAAAGATGTGTTGTTAGGAAGCTCCTGAAAGATTGGTGACTTTTGTTGATTTATTGGTGTATTTTAGTATGTTATAGTTTTTTTTTTTTTTTAGTATATTTATAGTACTACAGAAGTTAATAATATACTTGCAGAAATATTATTACTTTTTACTTCTCGAAAACTCGTCACAACAGCATAGTGTCTAAACCACAAGTTAAAGTTGTTACTACTGAGGAGAATCTTTGTCCTGATGAGCAGAAGCATTGCTGCAGATAATATATCCAAAGATAATCTGACATTGAAAATATCCCCATTAAAAGAAATTATTAGAAAATTGACCAGAGAATTAGAAAAAGTGGAAAAAAAAATTTTACGAAACTTTTAGCCAGGATGAGAAAAAGGATCAGAACAAGAAGAGGCAGTGAATCACTGAACTTGGTAATCATAATAATAATGATAACAAGCAGAAGTCAATTAAAATCTAAGAAAAAAGAGGTGATACAGTATGATGATTCAATCATAAAATTTGCACTCACTACTTCTAGTTTCCTGGGGGCAAAAATTAAAGATATGATAGATGTAATCGAAGAAAAGAGGCGGTAGTTCTTGTAGAAACTAATAATTTAGGTAGCAACAGATATAGTATGAGAGAGGATATGAAAGGTCTGTTGGAAGAAGTGAGAAAGTAAAATTTGTAGGTTTGCTACCCAGATACGACAGTAATGAGTTAAGGAAGGCAATGATAGCAAATGATTCCATACACAAACTGTTTAGAAGTGGATGTGAGTTTTTAGATGTGTGGAGTATGTTTGATGGAAGGACTTGTATAAGAGGAATGGCCTGCACTTGAATTCATTTGGCATCAGAAGCTTGGAAAATTAACTTATTGGGATGAAATATAATGCAGAGAGTCAGGGAAACTAGATCATCAAGGGAGGAATCGGGAAAAATGTGTGTGAAAGTTCAGCTGTGATATGCAAACGTGATAAAGATATGAATGGCTTTGAATGTAGTTATACATCTGCCGAAGGGATGGAAATACATGCTTTGGGTTCAGACCTTTTGAGTGTGTCTGGGGAGGGAAAAGAGAAATGTTTACAAAGCCAAATAGCTTGTGTATCTGATTATAAGAATAGGCTACATGGTAATTTGTTATGTCTATACACAAATGCCAGGAGCATCAGACACAAAGGGATTGAGTTCGTTGTTTTATTTAATACAATATGGCCTAAGATTGTTGGCATTAGTGAAACTTGCTATCAGAATTAGATATGGTAACCTGGCTCTTGTTTCCGGTCTCATTCGAAGAGGATCCTGTGTCCAGCCATTCCAAGGATGGGGGAGTCACGTCCCCTCCAGCAGGAGTCCGATGATGATAGGAAGTTCGTAACAGCAGTGACGGTCTATTCCAGAAGTCCCACCACAAAGTTTCTTGACGATCTCCGAGTATGCTGTATCATCGTTGCCATGAACTAGTGCCCAATTGTGGTTTTTACCAGAAGGAAGAGGAACGTGATCATGATCTCTCTAGGATCTAATGTACTAAACTAGCTGTCAGGGTTGCAAGTAAGAATTTTGTAGAACTTTCCTAGATTGTGAAAACTAAGGCTAAGAATGCCAATCCCATAGTTTGTTAGCGTAAAGAACATTTTTTTGTGTGAAGTCAGAAAGCCACACTTCTAATTAACGGTGAACTAATTGTTTACAGAGTTCAGAAAAATTTGCTAATATTATGTGATGAAGGGGAAAATTGATTGTAAAGTTTAGTTATGCCTCACTTTGTTTTAGTCTGAGTTAAGTTACATATGAGTGTGTGTGTGTGTGTGTGTGTATTATATATATATATATATATATATATATATATATATATATATATATATATATATATATGTCTAATCACGTGTCTGATTGTTATGAGCATGTATATTGTTTTATATCAAAAGGCTTAAGTGAGAAATGCTAATCTAATCAAGTGGAGAACAAGACACCTGTTTTACTTTGTTTCCATTGTCATTTAGCTGAGTTAATGAGAGATAGATATTTTGATATGTGTAGAATTAATCTTTGTAATTACCTTGATTAAAGAATGAATCAACAGTTTTGTTTGTTAATAACTTGCCTGATTCTGCCTTACCAATGCACTGTCTCATAAAATATAGAACCTGTGTGTCCCAAAGATATAATAGCCACGATTGACTGATTTTTAAGTTTAAAGCATTGCTTGAATTAGAATTGAATTTTAGAGATATTTCCATGTTCCATGTTGAGCTGGGTGTTTCTCTTGCATGTATAGGAAAGACATACAATTCCTCTACTGATCTTTAATGACGCAGTCAAAAAAAAAAAACAAATTTTTAAAGATCAGTGCAAGAGAAAGTCAGCAAGATAGACAAGGGAATTGGTTCCAGCCCGAAGCACTTCCTAAAGCTAGACTACGTACACATGAAAAATAGCATACTTACAACCTTGAGAGGGGGGGGGGGGTCAAATTATAGCCAGAGAGGTGATTGAACTAGCTCAAGCAACAACTACAAACTGGGTGTTACGACTGTTAAGGAAAAGAAATATAAAGGCGCAGTTCGAAGGATTGATAAGTGAATTAAAATAAATAATAATATCAGGAGATAAACAAGAATAATAAAATAAATAAAAAGAAAAGTGATAATATTACAGTACTGAATGAGTGATCATTACGGGTGACTTTAATTATCCAAACATTGATTAGGTAGAAGAGAAATCTCATGATAAGAATGAAGAGCAGTTTATTGAATTGTTGCAAAACAACTTTTTCAAGCAGCATCTGAAAGAAGAAACTCAAGGTCAAGGAATGTTAGATTTGTTTATATCGTCAGAAGGTGTCTGTTAAGAACATGACTATTTTACCACCAGTTAGTGACAGCAATCATGCTCTGCTTTAATTAATTATATGGATGTTCCCATTAGAACAGATTACATGCTAAACTACAAAACCAGAAATTATGATCAACTTAAGAATACTATCTTTGGTCCCATGGTATCAGTTATTGAATGGGAAAAATGTCAGCAATGTCAGAATCTTTGAAAAAGTGCTTAAGTGAGGTGGTATCTGAATACCCCTAGTATTGAATAGGTTGGGAGTGAAATGGATGTGCACCCTTATTTAAAAAAGAGATCCACAAGAAGATGATGTGGAAAGAGTATCATGAGAATAAGAGTGAGAGGAGTTTTATAAAATATATAAAGCACAGGCCAGAAGAGTAATGTGCATTGTGTGGAAAGCTAAATTGGAGTATAAAAAGAAATTGGTTATGCAGGCTAAAGGCAATTCAAAAGAATTTTATCATTATGCCGCAAGCAAAAAGAAAGAATGAATGTGGAAGAATAACTTTGCTTAATGCAGATGGTACTCTAGTGTCAGAAGCTAATGAGATTGTTCGATTAATGAGTGCTCACTTTGCTAAGATATATCAACCAGGTGCATGTAACATTATGCACAGTGTTAGTGAAAATGAATTTAACAGAAGATATGACAACTGGTTCAGGTGATTTATAGCTTCCCCCGATTAGTCCTTAACTCCCTGGAAGTCTCAGGTAATAATAACATCTTTTGATAGTAGTTTATTTCTAAGGGGAAGGGAGTTCTTTAATGAAATTTTCAAATCATTTCATTACCACAGTGTGTGATACATATCAGAAGTATATTAAATTTTGTATTTGTTTTTCTTATAAGGTTGGAAACAATTGAGGAGTCTGCAGGATCTGTATTATCCCCAACTGAAATAAGTTATGATAAGACAGATGAAGAATTAGACAGTCAGGGTCATATCTCTTTAAAATCTCATCTTACACAGGGAAAGAGACCGAATCAGCAGACCGACAGTAACAATTCTCCTAAGAAGAAGAAGAAATCACCAGTTAGTAATGAAACTTTATTCATATTTATTTTTTTAAATAAAATCATTTTGATTCATTTATTTGAAAAACTAGACTATAGACTTTATCATCATCATCATCATCATCAAATTCCTGCCATGTACCCTCAAGGGGTGTACAGGATATGACAGCACTACATGAAAAAATTACATCATTACTAACTTCCTATCTACAATTTTCCTCCAAATCAGTCTGTTACTTGTCAAGACTCCAACATTATCAGACCTTATATTTCTATCGTCTAAGGCACTTTGTACCGTATCAATCCACCTATATCTTGGTCTTCCTCTGGGTCGTTTTCCTGTCAACCTGGCAGAGAACACTTGTTTTGCTAATCTTTCCTCTCCCATTCTATTTAAGTGACCATACCATCTGAGATTAGCTCTGCTAACGCATTCCTGGATGCTGACAATGTCAAGTTCTTTCCTAATATCCAAATTTTTAATATGATATTGCCATTGATGCCATCTGTTCACGCCTCGAATCTTTCTCAGGACTCTCATATCTGCGGTCTCTAGTCTTTGCTCAAGTGTTTTACTTCTGACCCAGCTCTCAGATCCATAAGTTAAAATTGGTTTGAACACAGTCTTGTATACAGCTAATTTAGTGTTCCGACTAATTTCTTTCTTATTCCATATGAATTTATTCAATTGACTTCCCACGATACCAGCTTTGCTGATTCTGTTGTCTATTTCTATATTTAGTTTACCATCTTCAGTAAAAATTGTGCCTAAGTAGCTGAAATGTTTTACTTGTTCCACAGGTTCTCCATTCACAACACAGTTGACATTTTCAATGATTCTGCCTATTTTCATTGTCTTTGTCTTTTTATTGCTGACCTTCATACCATATCTATTACAACAGCTATTCAATTTAGTCAGAGAATCTTGCAGACTTGTAGCGGATTTATTTAGAAGTATAACATCATCCGCATAAAGCAAAGAGCTGACATTAACATCTCCAATTTTGATATCAGGTTTAATACCACATTCCTTCATAATGTGATCCATATAGATAATGAATAACAGAGGGGATAATGTACATCCTTGTCTCACACCAGATTTAACATTAAACCATCTTCCTGTACTTCCTTCAATTCTAACTGCTGACTCACAACTCAAATAAAGACTAAGTATTGCTTGATATAATGCCCCATTGACACCATATAACTGCAGCGTATTGAATAGCTTCTCTCTTGGCACCTTGTCATATGCCTTTTCCAAATCGACAAAACTTAAATACAGATCTTTGTTATATTCCCATGCTTTCTCGACTATTTGTCGTAAAGTGAAGATCTGATCCTGACAGCCTCTATTTGGCCTGAATCCAGCTTGTTCTTCACCAAGCTTTTCTTCCACAATTCTTCTCAACCGTTTCTCAAGTATACTTGCATAGATCTTGCCAGGAACACTCAGTAGGGAAATACCTCTGTAATTCTCACATTCAGTTTTATTTCCCTTTTTATATATGGGTACTATGAGAGCTCTACTCCAATCATCGGGAATTCGTCCCTCTGTCCAGGCTTTCTGAACTATGCAGTGCAGCCACTGTAAGACTCTTATACCACCATACTTCAGCATTTCTGGTCGAATATCATCTACTCCTGCTGACTTTCCACATTTCAAGCCTTTGATGGCTTTTTCTACTTCAAGTATGGATATGTATTCCTGACTGCATGCCTGGTCAGTGTTTTTTATCACTGTGCTGTCATCACTGCTTGTTTCATTTAGCAATTTTTCAAAGTAATTACTCCATACTTCAAGGATATCTTTTTCTCCTGTTTTCATTTCACCTTTATCATCTCTAATTCCTTTTACAGCACTCTTTCCTCCATTCCTAAGCTTCTTCAACAACCTCCAGAATATTTTGCCACCTTCTTGATATTTATTTTCTATATTCTTGCCAAAGTCCTCCCATGACTTTTGTTTAGCTAGTTTTACACACTGTTTAGCTTTCTTACGTTTGTCTCTGTATTCTGTAAGCTGACTTATTTGCCAGGAACTTTTGATATGCTTTCTTCTTTTCCTTCACTGCCTCTTTAACTTCCTGTGTCCACCAGGGAGTTCTGATTTTTTTATCTTTGCACACAACCTCACCACATGCCTCTCTGGCAGAATCAATCAATGTTTCCTTCAGAGTTTGCCACTGAATCTCCAAGGTTTGATTCCTGTTCTCAAACTCTTTCATTTTCTTTTCAATAATATTTCTGTATTTTAGTCTACAGTTTACATCTGAGAGCTGCTCAACTTTTATTCGCTTTAAAACTTTCTTACATGTTATTCTTTTCAATATGAAATTCAATTTTATCCTGCTCAAGACTAAATAGTGATCACTTCCAATTTCAAATCCTCTGTACACTCTGGTGTCCTGCACCAGGGAGAAAACATCACTATCAACAATAACATAGTCAATGAGACTTTTCTTATTCCTAGCCTCTTCTCTCCATGTGAATTTGTGCACATTTTTATGTTGGAACATGGTGTTAGTAATAACCAGTCCATGTCCTGAGCAGAAATCCAACAGATATTTGCCATTATTATTAGCTTTGCTCTTTTCTCCAAATTTTCCCAAAATATTTTTGTATGTCTCACAATCATTTCCTACTCTACTATTTAGATCCCCAACAAGGACCAACTTTTCCTTTTTCATTGTGTCAGTTGCTTTTTCTAAAGCCTCAAAAAATTCCTCCACTTCTACCTTAGTAGAACCTTCTGTGGGACCATAGGCACAAATAAGTCTCATTGTCCAGTTCCCCATTCTCATATTTGCCCACATTACTCTACTTGAGACTAACTGCCATTCAAGAAGATTAGCCTCGTATTTTGTGTTGAATACTATGGCTACTCCTTCTTTTCCTTGATTGTTATTGCCTGAATATAACATTTTGTATTTATTGCTCAGAAAGATCTCACCAGTTTTGGTCTTTTTTGTTTCAGTCACCCCTATTATGTCGATCTGGTACTTATCTAATTCCTCAGCTAGCTCCATTTCTTTGCCATTCAGGCTTCTTACGTTAATAGTACCGATCTTTAACTCTGGTGATGTTGAGTTGGGGTTTGTTTTCAGATTTGTTCCAGTAGCTGACTTTTCGCTGTTCGCCCTGGTTCCCTGGCGAAAACAACGGGGGCCTTGTTTAACCGGGCGACGCCCCAGCCGGCATGAAATTTTGTCATGTTGTACCATCATTTTTTATTTTGGTTTAACCAATAAGAATACAATTTGGTCGGCTAAATCCCAAATTGCCAGCCCATCCTCGTTCGTTCAGTATCAAAGTAGATACCCAACAGGGTGCACCACGAGAAGGTGAGGATTGGACATTAGCTCAGAAGCCCTGGTCGGTTCTCCGCATTCCTTTAAAGGCTATGTGGAGGTCTCCTCTCAGTTATACAGCTTTGACCCTTAAGCACCCTATAGACTTTATTACCTTAGTAAATAAGAATTCATTAAGGCACGAGTTCCATCTCATGCCTTAATGATAATTTAACATCAGATTTCTAAAATTTATAAACCAAATATACAAAGATGGAAAATCCTCAAAAAGCTGGGGTAGAGCTCTAGTGATACCAATTTATAAAAAAAATCTAAAGACAGATTATAATAACTAAAATTATAATAACTTAAAAATAATAATAGAAAAACATAGAGAATACAATATTGAAACACACATAGCTTTCATCGATTATATAAAAGCATTAGACAAAATTCTGAGAAATAAATTATGGGAAACTCTAAAGAAATATCACATTCCAAACCAACTATACAATGCTCTATTAAACATATACCATAATAATGAAATAGCAATAAGGTAAAATGATATCATATCTACTTGGAAACCAATAAATAGAGGAGTCCTTCAAGGCTGTCCTTTATCACCCATATTATTTAACATATATATGGACAATATTATCAAAAAATGGACAGAAGTAAATACATGTGGCTTCCAAATCAATTGACATACAAAAATAGACACACTACTCTTTGCTGATGATCAAATTATCTTTGGAAAGACTGAAGATGAACTGCAGAAATCAATCTATAACTTAATATTATACAACAATATGGCCTGGTAATGTCAACAGAGAAAACTGAAGTCATGGCTTTTCATGGAAATAATCCTGTCAGAAGTAAAAATAGAAATAAATAATAAAATAATTGAGCAAGTTAATAATTTCAATTACCTAGGCTGTAAACTGTCTTACATAAATGAAATAGATATTGATTTTAAGATGACAAACTTTATAAAAATCACTGGAGTAATTAACAGAACCTTGAAACCTAACTACGTATAGAAACACACAAGATTCAGAGTCTACAAAACAATAGCCAAACCTACACTATTATATGGAAGTGAGATCTGGCCCTTTGGAGAAAGAGATATACAGAGAATTCAGGCAGCAGAAATTAAATTCCTTAGGAAAACAGAAAAACTCACTCTATTAGATAAAAAAAAAAAAAAGAAGTGAAATACTTAAAAATCTCAAAATCAATCCCATAAGACTCAATGATTATATATAGGAAAAACTGGCTAGACCATGTAGCAAGAATGCAGAGAGAAAGATTACCAAAAAAGATCTTGACATATAATCCTAGAGGAACAAGGAATAGGGGACAACCAAGAAGATGGACTGGGTCCGGAACAGGCCACATAGTCTGAAACCTGGATAGGAAGACGACGACTATGGCCTTTATTACCTGAGTAAATAAGAACTCATTAAGGCATGAGTTCCATCTGAGTCCTCAGAGTGTACTGGTATCATCTCCACTTGGTTTGAAAAACTTGCATCCAAATACTGTTCACATATGTTAAGGAACGAAGTTTATTATTCTTTTCAGTCAAGGTTGAATTAATTAGTTTGGAGGTAGAGATATAAGATTCTCAATCCCAAATTGAGCTCTTTAGATATGCCAAAACTGGTTTGGGAAGAGGTGGGAAGACAAATGGAAAGATTAAAACACTCAACAATGTCACAAGACTCATTACATAATGAGTCTCGTGACATTGTGCTTGTCCTCGAATAATAAGACTCTTCATTATTGCATCTAAAATGGAGTACAATTTTATTTGCTTCTTTATGGATACTGTATTTGAAATTTAAATAAAAGAGTCTAGTAATTAAATTATAGTACACGAATTAATCTGAAGATCAAGAAACTATATCAAATTATACCAACATATTTTGAACAGATTTTAGAATTACTTAAGTTGGTATTTGTCATGTTTTCTTGCATTTTTTTAAACTTTTTGCACATTCTTATAAGAATACAGTCACAAAAAAAATGCATCCCATCTAAATGTTTAATTTTTCAGTGTCTAATCAAACTAGAAAATATTTTGTTAAAATATTTGGTGTTTCTCACATATGCTAGTAGAATGTTGCCAATCTTTTCTGCTCTATAGCTAGTCAAAATTGAAGTGGAAGACAGCAGATAACATTAACTGTTGTCTTAGAGGTTTTGTGTAGGCTTTTTGGTTATTGAATCAAATGTGACTCTTAGATCATCTGGTATGAGTGAATTTGCATTTGATTACTAAACCAGCACCTAACCAAATCCTTCTTATACAGTTTTTTTCTGTATTTATTAATTATATATATATATATCTCATCTCGGGGCGCTTAAGGGTCAAAGCTGTATAACTGAGAGGAGACCTCCACATAACCTTTAAAGCAATGCGGAGAACCGACCAGGGCTTCTGATCTAATATCCAATCCTCACCTTCTCGTGGTGCACCCTGTTGGATATCTACCTGGATACTGAACGAATGCGGATGGGCTGGCAATTTGGGATTTAGCCGACCAAATTGTATTCTTATTGGCTTAAACCAATATAGAAAATGATGGTACAACATGACAAAATTTCATGCTGGCTGGGGCGTCACCGGTTAAACAAGATCCCCATTGTTTTTGCCAGGGAACCAGGCAAACAGCGAAAAGTCAGCTACTGGAACAAATCTGAAAGCACACCCCCAACTCAACACCACCAGAGTTAAAGATCGGTACTATCAACATAAGAAGATTGAATGGCAAAGAAATGGAGCTAGCTGAGGAATTAGATAAGAACCAGATCGACATAATAGGGGTGACTTAGACAAAAACTGGCGAGATCTTTCTGAGCAATAAATACAAAATGTTATATTCAGGAAATGACAATCAAGGAAAAGGAGTAGCCATAGTATTCAACACAAAATACGACACTAATCTTCTTGAATGGCAGGCAGTGTCAAGTAGAGTGATTTGGGCAAATATCAGAATGGGGAACTGGACAATGAGACTTATTTGTGCCTATGGTCCCACAGAATGTTCTATTAAGATAGAAGTAGAGGAATTTTTTGAGGCTCTAGAGAAAGCTACTGACATAATGAAAAAGGAAAATTTGGTCCTTGTTGGGGATCTAAATAGCAGAGTAGGAAGTGATTGTCAGACATACAAAAATGTTTTGGGAAAATTTGGAGAAAAGACGAAAGCTAATAATAATGGCAAATACCTGTTGGATTTCTGCTCAGGACATGGACTGGTTATTACTAACACCATGTTCCAACATAAAAATGTGCACAAATTTGCATGGAGAGAAGAGGCAAGGAATAAGAAAAGTCTCATTGACTATAATAAGTTTAGTTTAATCCTTTATCCAAGTGTGAGCAAACAAAGTTTGCGCCTGAAAGTATCTTCAGGACTGGGGTAAGGTAGTGCAACACCAGGCAACTCGTTGCAAAGGTGGAGAAAGCTCTCATCACTCCTATATCAGTATCTCCCATAATGCAAAACACATCTCTTTGCGGATATGTGTAATGCTATGCATTAAGGCAAGGGCCACTACCCATACCGGTTTCTACCTTTATTGAGGTCTCGTCAGTGGGAGCCAGGCCTAGTAGTGGAGATACAAAGGCAGAAGCAATGAGAGGTCATCCTAACCTATGAGATAGGAGTGATGAGAGCTTTCTCCACCTTTGCAACGAGTTGCCTGGTGTTGCACTACCTTACCCCAGTCCTGAAGATACTTTCAGGCGCAAACTTCGTTTGCTCACACTTGGATAAAGGATTAAACTAAACTTATTATAGTCTAACCAAGTGAAAAATAAACTCTCAACATCTCATTGACTATGTTATTGTTGATAGTGATGTTCTCTTACTGGTGCAGGACACCAGAGTGTACAGACAATTTGAAATTGGAAGTGATCACTATTTAGTCTTGGTCAGGATAAAATTGAATTTCATATTGAAAAGAATGACATGTAAGTAAGTTTTAAAGCGAATAAAAGTTGAGCAGCTCTCAGATGTGAACAGTAGACTAAAATACACAAAGATTATTCAAGAAAAAATGAAAGTGTTTGAGAACAGTAACCAAACCTTGGAGATTCAGTGACAAGCCTTGAAGAAAACCCTCATTGATTCAGCCAGAGAGGCATGTGGTGAGGTTGTTTGCAAGAATAGAAAAATCAGAACTCCATGGTGGACACAGGAAGTTAAAGAGGCAGTGAAGGAAAAAAGAAGAAAGCATATCAAAAGTTCCTGGCAAATAAGTCAGCTTTTACTCTTACAGAATACAGAGACAAATGTAAGAAAGCTAAACACTGTGTAAAACTTGCTAAACAAAAGTCATGGGAGGACTTTGGCAAGAACATAGAAAATAAATATCAAGAGGGTGGCAAAATATTCTGGAGGTTGTTGAAGAAGCTTAGGAATGCAGGAAATACTGCTGTAAAAGGAGTTAGAGATGAGATGATAAAGGTGAAATGAAAATGGGAGAAAAAGATATCCTTGAAGTATGGAGTAATTACTTTGAAAATTTGCTAAATGAAACAAGTAGTGATGACAGCACAGTGATAAAAAAAACACTGACCAGGCATGCATTCAGGAATACATATCCATACTTGAAGTAGAAAAAGCCATCAAAGGCTTGAAATGTGGAAAGGAAGCACAAGTAGATGATATTTGATCTGAAATGCTGAAGTATGGTGGTATAAAAGTCTTACAATGGCTGCACTGCATAGTTCAGAATGCCTGGACAGAGGGACGAATTCCCAATGATTGGAGTAGAGCTCCAATAGTACCCATATATAAAAAGGGAAATAAAACTGAATGTGAGAATTATAGAGGTATATCCCTTTTGAGTGTTCCTGGTAAGATATATGCAAGTATACTTTAGAAACGGTTGAGAAGAATTGTGGAAGAAAAGCTTGGTGAAGAACATACTGGATTCAGGTCAAATGGAGGCTGTCAGGATCAGATCTCCACTTTACTACAAATAGTGGAGAAATCAAGGGAATATAACAAAGATCTGTATTTTAGTTTTGTCGATTTGGAAAAGGCATATGACAATGTGCCAAGAGAGAAGCTATTCAATACGCTTCAGTTATATGGTGTCAGTGGGGCATTATATCAAGCAATACTTAGTCTTTAATCGAGTTGTAAGTCAGCAGTTAGAATTGAAGGAAGTACAGGAAGATGGTTAGATGTTAAATCTGGTGTGAGACAAGGATGTACATTATCCCCTCTGTTATCTATATGGATCACATTATGAAGGAAAGTGGTATTAAACATGATATCAAAATTGGAGATGTTAATGTCAGCTCTTTGCTTTATGCAGACGATGTTATACTTCTAAATAAATCCGCTACAAGTCTGCAAGATTCTCTGACTAAATTGAATAACTGTTGTAATAGATATGGTAGAAGGTCAGCAATAAAAAGACAAAGACAATGAAAATAGGCAGAATCATTGAAAATGTCAACTGTGTTGTGAATGGAGAACCTGTGGAACAAGTAAAACATTTTAGCTAGTTAGGCACGATTTTTAGTGAAGATGGTAAATTAAATATGGAAATAGACAACAGAATCAACAAAGTTGGTATAATAGGAAGTCAATTGAATAAATTCGTATGGAATAAGAGAGAAATTAGTCTGAACACTAAATTAGCTATACAAGACTGCGTTCAAACCAGTTTTAATTTATGGATCTGAGAGCTGGGTCAGAAGTAAAACACTTGACCATAGACTAGAGACTGCAGATATGAGAGTCCTGAGAAAGATTATAAGCGTGAACAGATGGCATCAATGGCAATATCATATTAAAAACGAGAATATTAGGAAAGAACTTGACATTGTCAGCATCCAGGAATGCGTTAGCAGAGCTAATCTCAGGTGGTATGGTCACTTAAACAGAATGGCGAGGAAAGATTAGCAAAATAGGTGTTCTCTGCCAAGTTGGCAGGAAAACGACCCAGAAGAAGACCAAGATATAGGTGGATTGATACGGTACAAAGTGCCTTAGACAATAAAAATATAAGATCTGATGATGTTGGAGTCTTGACAAGTAACGGACTGATTTGGAGGAAAATTGTAAATAGGAAGTTAGTAATGATGTAAATTTTTCGTGTAGTACTATCATATCCTGTACACCCCTGGAGGGTACATGGCAGGAATTTGATGATGTTGATGATGATAATATATATATATAATCTAGAAACCTTGCTTTTAAGACCAAATACAGCATTTTCAAGTCTTCAGGTCTCTAATAAGCAGGGGGGCTCACAACATCAGGCAACAAAGTTCATCTCCCACCTAAAGGCAGTCATAAACATCCATGCTCATGGTGGGATTTGTACCTGCAGCCTGTTGGTTGTAAAGCAGATATAGTAACCATAGCTCATTTGATTTTAGAAGATGAGCCCTTTGGTTGTAGAGATACAGGTTTGAATCCCATCTATGATTTGAGAAACCTTTATCAGTGTTTTCAATCAAATGGTTTGATTTTTTGGTCATATACAAAGTTTCTGGTTTTTTCCTTCTGGAAACTGGTTTTTCATCCTTCAAATAGGCAAACCATCCAGAAGAACACATGCAATATATATATATATAGGCATAGATCGCATAGAACACTAATAGAATAAGGATTAACCTTTTCCCATCAGATTTGGTTTTGAACACCTGCACAGTAAAGTAAAGTGTGGGGGTCTACACATACATGTAAATCATGAAGTCAACCAGGTCAGCCGATCAAGCTGACTGTTCTGTCATGTATAAGAAACATAAGGACACCAGGAACAAGAATAAATATTCATACAATAAGTGTAATAGAACAGTTGATAGTAAAAATCTGTGATTGAAAAGACCTGACTTGGAATCCCTTCTGAGACAATGAAGAACATTTCATAAAAGATTTACAACTGAACATGAATTCACAGTTTCATACAAGGATGCAGGATTTTTACTCTTGGAAAAGGTTTTCTCTTTGTGCAAACTAGTAAGAGAACATGCACTGAAAGATAGCAAATTATGGAGAAGGATTTGATTGCTTTATCATAACTTAAAATTAACTTCATGAAAAGCTATTGGAATGATATGGGTTTGAATCCAATTAAGGATTAAAGGAACTCTTACGTGGTCATTTTAAATTATGGAAATTTATATATCTTATAGAGTTGAAGAAATGTTCATCTTGAAAAAGAGATAAACTGTCCACAGAGAGAAAACATGTTAAAAGAAATAATGTGCTGACTTCATGCTTTAGTTGCATTAGCTAACCAATATTGATAATATGAAAGGGCATGTTACTTGGCCTTTGGGACTAATGCTTAAAATGAGATGGTTTCTAGAGTACGGGGGAGGATTTTTGATTATTTAATCCATTAGTAGTAGTAACGTACTATAGGTCTTCAGTGTTTCATAAGCAGAAATATCATTAAAAAAATAAATCAAAAGTGAGTTTCTACTGCATGCAAGAATATTTTGCTACCTCCTATAAATGTAAAAATTCATTTTTAAGTAGAGTAGGAAAATTTGGCACATCTAATACAATTATGTCAAAAACCATTGTTCCAGCTTTTGCTTAACATCGCGAATTGGCTTATGAGCCAAGTAAAATATTATAAAACTATCCAACGTGTCCTGATTTTTGGTCTATACTGAATACTGTGCAAATCTGAGTAAATCAATAAAGATTTGTGTGAATATCTTTATTTCATTTTTTAAATGCAATTAAAATAGTAGTCAATGAATTTGTATACTCTTATTTTAGGATATTGGAGATGCAGATCATTATAGATCTCAGCCTGGATCTGTTCTAGCTGCTAAGACAGTACCTAAAACTGGTGTTTTGCCAAATATAGGAATTATTCAGCAAAAAGAACGTAGTAACAGTGAGCCTTTATATCCACCAAAGAATTCAGTTTCATATAGACCTCCTTATAAATCTGGTAAGTGCATGCTCTTCTAGAAAAGCTGATTTTATAGCAACATAATTTACTGTAACTCTAGACTAACTAGAAATTACAGTAACATATTAACTTGTCACCACATGACAAATAATAATAAGAGGAAATAATTCTTCTTTCTGGATATGCAAATCAAAGTAACATGCCAAATACTTATACTTTTTTACCTTTACACAAGTAGTTGTTTGTATTACAGTTTTTCATTATTCTGTTACAGCCGATGCCTATAAAGATAATTAGCAATGGCATTCAGTAACTGAGTGACATTACTAGCAAAAGTTACTCATGGGCATTTCTGATTAAAATCAGAAATACCCATCTTCCTGTATCCTTCACTTCTGACTGCCTTCTTCTGTTGCTCTGTACAATGTCCTGTTTATAACTTTTGAACAGCTTTTCCTCTTGGCACCTTTGTTATATGCGTTCCAAGATCAGTAAAACTTCCTTGTCATTTTGCTGGCCTGGTTGGCAGAGTGGTTAAAGTATCTACCCTCCAACCAACAGGCTCTCTGCATTTGAATCTCATCATTGGCATGGATGTTTTGGTTTGCCTTTAAGTGAGAGATGAATTTTATCACCTGGCATGAGACTGTAGCCCTGTCCATTGAGAGCCTGAAGTGTGAAAAAAGTTCCATGTTGGTCTCTAGAGTGGGAGTTTTGTTTAGAAAAAATGAATGATTAATGAATAAAATCCCTAGCCCACTCAAAGTTACAACTTTTTGCAGCATAAAATATTCCTTATGCTTATATAAATCCTTCCTGGAACATTCAGAATAGAATTTCCTTGATAATTTGCATACTTAGATCATCATCATCATCATCAAATTCCTGCCATGTACCCTCAACGGGTGTACAGGATATGATAGTACTACATGAAAAAAATTACATCATTACTAACTTCCTATCTACAATTTTCCTCCAAATCAGTCTGTTACTTGTCAAGACTCCAACATTATCAAATCTTATATTTCTATCGTCTAAGGCACTTTGTACCATATCAATCCACCTATATCTTGGTCTTCCTCTGGGTTATTTTGCTGCCAACCTGGCAGAGAACACTTGTTTTGCTAATCTTTCTTCGCCCATTCTGTTTAAGTGACAATACCACCTGAGATTAGCTCTGCTAATGCATTCCTGGATGTTGACAATGTCAAGTTCTTTCCTAATATCCTCGTTTTTAATATGATATTGCCATTGATGCCATCTGTTCATGCCTATAATCTTTCTCAGGACTCTCATATCTGCGGTCTCTAGTCTTTGGTCAAGTGTTTTACTTCTGACCCAGCTCTCAGATCCATAAGTTAAAACTGGTTTGAACACTGTCTTGTATACAGCTAATTTAGTGTTCCAACTGATATCGCTCTTATTCCATATGAATTTATTCAATTGACTTCTTATCATACCAGCTTTGCTGAGTCTGTTATCTATTTCTATATTTAATTTACCATCTTCAGTAAAAATCGTGCCTAAGTAGCTGAAATGTTTCACTTGTTCCACAGGTTCTCCATTCACAACACAGTTGACATTTTCAATGAGTCTACCTATTTTCATTGTCTTTGTCTTTTTATTGCTGACCTTCATATCATATCTATTACAACAGCTATTCAATTTAGTCAGAGAATCTTGCAGAATTGTAGCGGATTTATTTAGAAGTATAACATCATCTGCATAAAGCAAAGAGCTGACATTGACATCTCCAATTTTGATATCATGTTTAATACCACTTTCCTTCATAATGTGATCCATATAGATAATGAATAACAGAGGGGAAAATGTACATCTTTGTCTCACACCAGATTTAACATTAAACCATCTTCATGTACTTCCTTTAATTCTAACTGCTGACTTACAACTCAAATAAAGACTAAGTATTGCTTGATATAATGCCCCATTGACACCATATAATTGTAACATATTGAATAGCTTCTCTCTTGGCACCTTGTAATATGCCTTTTCCAAATTGACAAAATTTAAATACAGATCTCTGTTATATTCCCATGCTTTCTCGACTATATGTCGTAAAGTAAAGATATGATCCTGACAGCCACTATTTGGCCTGAATCCAGCTTGTTCTTCACCAAGCTTTCCTTCCACAATTCTTCTGAACCGTTTCTCAAGTATACTTGCATATATCATGCCAGGAACATTCAGTACGAAAATACCTCAGTAATTCTCACATTCAGTTTTATTTCCCTTTTTATATATGGGTACTATGAGAGCTCTACTCCAATCATCAGGAATTTGTCCCTCTGTCCAGGCTTTCTGAACTATGCAGTGCAGCCACTGTAAGACTCTTATACCGCCATACTTCAGCATTTCTGGTCGAATATCATCTACTCCAGCTGCCTTTCCACATTTCAAGCCTTTGATGGCTTTTTCTACTTCAAGTATGGATATGTATTCCTGCCTGCATGCCTGGTCAGTGTTTTTTACCACTGTGCTATCATCACTGCTTGTTTCATTTAGCAGTTTTTCAAAGTAATTACTCCATACTTCAAGGATATCTTTTTCTCCAGTTTTCATGTCACCTTTATCATCTCTAACTCCTTTTACAGCACTCTTTCCTCCATTCCTAAGCTTCTTCAACAACCTCCAGAATATTTTGCCACCTTCTTGATATTTATTTTCTATATTCTTGCCAAAGTCCTCCCATGACTTTTGTTTAGCTAGTTTTACACAGTGTTTAGCATTCTTGCATTTGTCTCTATATTCTCTAAGAGCACAAGCTGACTTATTTGCCAGGAACTTTTGATATGCTTTCTTCTTTTCCTTCACTGCCTCTTTAACTTCCTGTGTCCACCAGGGAGTTCTGATTTTTTTATCCTTGCAGACAACCTCACCACATGCCTCTCTGCCAGAATCAATCAATGTTTTCTTCAGAGTTTGCCACTGAATCTCCAAGGTTTGATTCCTGTTCTCAAACTCTTTCATTTTTTCTTCAATAATCTTTGTGTATTTTAGTCTACAGTTCACATCTGAGAGCTGCTCAACTTTTATTCGCTTTAAGACTTTCATACATGTTATTCTTTTCAATATGAAATTCAGTTTTATCCTGCTCAAGACTAAATAGTGATTACTTCCAATTTCAAATCCTCTGTACACTCTGGTGTCCTGCACTAGGGAGAAAACATCACTATCAACAATAACATAGTCAATGAGACTTTTCTTATTCGTTGCCTCTTCTCTCCATGTGAATTTGTGCACATTTTTATGTTGGAACATGGTGTTAGTAATAACCAGTCCATGTCCTGAGCAGAAATCCAACAGATATTTGCCAATATTATTAGCTTTGCTCTTTTCTCCAAATTTTTCCAAAATATTTTTGTATGTCTCACAATCATTTCCTACTCTGCTATTTAGATCCCCAACAAGGACCAACTTTTCCTTTTTCATTGTGTTAGTTGCTTTTTCTAAAGTCTCAAAAAATTCCTCCACTTCTACCTTAGTAGAACCTTCTGTGCAACCATAGACACAAATAAGTCTCATTGTCCAGTTCCCCATTCTCATATTTGCCCACATTACTCTACTTGAGACTAACTGCCATTCAAGAAGATTAGCCTCGTATTTTGTGTTGAATACTATGGCTACTCCTTCTTTTCCTTGATTGTCATTGCCTGAATATAACATTTTGTATTTATTGCTCAGAAAGATCTCACCAGTTTTTGTCTTTTTTGTTTCAGTCACCCCTATTATGTCGATCTGGTACTTATCTAATTCCTCAGCTAGCTCCATTTCTTGCCATTCAGGCTTCTGATATTGATAGTACTGATCTTTAACTCTGGTGATGTTGAGTTGGGGTTTGTTTTCAGATTTGTTCCAGTAGCTGACTTTTCGCTGTTCACCCTGGTTTCCTGGCGAAAACAATGGGGGCCTTGTTTAGCCGGGCGACGCCCCAGCTGGCATGAAAATTTGTCATGTCGTACCATCATTTTTTATTTTGGTTTAACCAATAAGAATACAGTTTGGTCGGCTAAATCCCAAATTGCCAGCCCATCCTCTTTCGTTCAGTATCCAAGTAGATACCCAACAGGGTGCACCACGAGAAGGTGAGGATTGGACATTAGGTCAGAAGCCCTGGTCGGTTCTCCGCATTCCTTTAAAGGCTATGTGGAGGTCTCCTCTCAGTTATACAGCTTTTTATTTCATTTTTCCTCTGACTTCCAGTTTTGAATTTTTTTTTCATCACCATAATCCAATTCCTGATATGTATTCTCAAGGTTTTTTTAAATGTTGGGCCCATATACAATATTGTATATGGGCCCAACATTACCGTATGTGGGTGATGGGTGATGTACTGTATATGGGTGATGGGTTGTGAAAGGAGAAACTTGTTTACGTTTGATTTAAATGCCTGCATATTGTATTCCTTGGAAAATATGTCAGGGGGAAGACTGTTCCACAGTATACTGCAGTAGCAGGGATGAATGAGGAGGAAAAGAAACTTGTTCTGTGGGTTTCGAGGTGTACTGTAAAAGGATGTTGGGTGGCAGCTGTACATGTTCCATTGGTTTAGTACAGGGTGGGGGAATTATTGATGCTGTTTCAGATGAACATTTCCCATGAAAGTATTTATAGAATATATAGATTGCAGAGACCAAGCGTCTATGTGAAAGTGAGGGGAGCAAATTGGTGAGGGATGGGTTATTTATTAGTCTAATTGCTCTCCTCTGTGTTGAGTCAAGCATTTTGAGGGTGCTTTTTGGAGCCCCATTCCAGATGTGAGAGCAGTATTCGAGAGCTGGGCAGATTTGTGACTTGTATAGTGTTAGCTTCTTTTTAGGGGTGAAGTAACGTCTTGAGCAAAAGAGAAAACCTAGTTTTTTGGAAGCTGAGGATGCAATGGTTGTGATGTGTTTATGCCAAGAGAGGCTTGATGTCAAGGTAATTCCAAGAAGAGAAATTTCGTCTTGTCTGTGAATTTGAGTGTCATTGAAAACAATGCTGGGGGAAAATGGTTCTTTTTTGTGAGAAATAAGACAGAACTGGGTTTTACTAGCGTTGTTGACAAGGTTGTCTCGGCCCCATTGGTAGATGGCTTGGAGGTCGGCATTAAGGGCAGCAGTGGTTGATGTTCTGTGGGTTGAAGTGAGTTATGTAGAGTAGGGTATGTCAGATGAAAGGGAGGAATGTAATGTGCTGTCATCTGCAAAACCGTGTATTGGGTTAGAGGTCAACTGAAGTAGGTCATTGATGTATAGAAGTGAGAATAGAAGTTCTCTCACCAAGAGAACTGAACCTTGAGGTATCCTGGCATTAGTTGGATGGTGAAAGGATAGGGAGCTGCCTACCATCACACATAGTATGCATCCAGACAGGAAGCTGGCAATCCATCTGCAGAAGTCTTGAGTCAGTCCAAATGATGGGAGTTTGCTTAGTAAGCCTTTGTGCCAGACTCGGTCAAAGGCTTTGGCGGTATCGTGTGCAACTACTTGAGATTCACCAAATTTTTCCATAGCATTTGTCCAGTGATGGGTGATGTATTAGTGTAGATCTGTTGAATGGCAGCTTTGACATAATCCATACTGGTGGTCGCTTAATAGCCAGGTACTTTCAAGATAGATTAGGAGTTGAGAGTTGATGATTTTCTCCATTACTTTTGATAGGACTGAGGTGATTGAGATGGGGCAGTAGTTAGATGGCAGCGATTTGTCACCCTTTTTAGGAATGGATTGAATATAGGCCAGTTTCCAGGTTTTGGGTTATATATACCAGTGGAGTAAGAGAGTGTGTACAGGTGACATACGATAGGAGTCAGTTCAGATGCACAGACCTTCAGGATAATTGGAGGAATTCCGTTTGGGCCAGGAGACTTTTTAGTGTCTAATTTAGACAGCAGGTTTGTGATGTCTTTTTGGCAAAAGGATACAAGGAGCATTGTATGATGGGCAGTTGGAATGACTGGAGGGCATTTGCCATTGTCAGTTATGTGTGCATTGGAGGCAAAGTGTGATGCCAGGAGATTAGCTTTTTTTATGGGTGATGTTGCAATTGAGCCATCTGGGTATGATAGAGGTGGGAATAGTGTAGGCAAAAGTTACGGCCAATTGCCTTGTCAGAGACCAAAAGGCACGGCTGCCATTTGGACAGGCTGCAAGCTTCCTGCTTTCGGCCTGTTTAAATTCTGTTTTGGAAGTGTTGATAATTTTCTTGCATTTGTCGGCTTCAGTATAGGTATTGAATGAGGATGGGGGTGCTTGATTTGAGCCAGTTGTGGTATGCCTGATTCTTATTTGTATAGCCTTGGCACATTTTTTGGAAAAACCAGGGTTTAATTAGGGGACAGCAGGTCTGAGTAGTGTGGGGAATATATGTTTTTATGTCAGTGAGGATCACTTTGGTGATGCATTCAGTGCATATGTTAGGACTAGAAGACTGGAAACAATAGTCTAACCATGTGAATGAAGCATCGTAGTCTTGGAGACTGACCCATTTGGCACTGTTATAATGTCAAACTACTCTTATGTGGGAGTGACAGTGTAAACGTTGCATGGGGGAGGAAATGAGCACTAAGTTGTGGTCAGAATTGCCCGGGGGGGGCTCACTACATTCATTGCATATTTGGATGGGTCATTAGTAAGGAAGAGATCTAGGATATTTGGGGAGTGGTTTGGGTTATCTAGTATTCTGGTTGGTTTTTGAGCAATTTGTGTGAGGTAATTGGTGACTGCAAATGTTTCAGCATCTCTGCCTGCAGGATCTGTATAACTGCAAGAGGAAAGCCAATTGGTGTTATGGATGTTGAAATCACCCAGGAGGACGAGTTCGCTGTTAGGAGAGTAGGATTGGACAAAATCAACTTTTAGGGAGAGGAAATGTTAGGAATAATAACATAAATGATAGTGTATAGTTAGGAAGGTTGAGATGAATAGTGCTGGGGGAAGGTGAGATTTGAGTTTCTGTTAAGGAGACTAGGTGGTATTTGGTGGACTGCAGATGGTAGTGGATGCTATTAAGGTTGGAGTTGAAGCTGCAGATGTTGGTGAAGTTGATATGCAAGGTTCTGTGAGGCATGGATTTGACCCCACGGGTCTTGCATGTTTCCTATTCAGTGTCTGCATGCTGGTGTCCTTGGTGGCTGCTAGCGGCATCACTTGGTTTTTGTACAAGTTTGGATTGTTTGTAGTCTATCATCTAACTGTTGTCTCCATTTTGTCATTTTTCTTCTAGTTGTCTTCAAAGTTGACGTCTTTTTTCTCTCTGGGCAAAGGTTAAATCTGGTCGAGCACGAATGCGTGACTGGGGGAAAGTGTCCTTTTGCTTGTTGTTTATTGCTGTTATAAATTTGGTTGTGTTTATTGGTGAGTCACAGGTCACTTTTATGAGACATGGATAGTTTGTTCCGTCCTTTCTTTTGTGACGATATTTCTGGGATCAAAATTGCATTTTCTTGCAAGTCTGCCAATGTCTTCTTTTAGATAATTACCATTTTCTGTCGGAAAGTTGAGGATAACAGCATTGAGTTTCCTATTTTCAGCCTCGAGCGACTTGTGTACTGATGATGTGATTAGGTCACGAAGTTTGTTAGCAGGCACAGGTGCACTTGCGGTCAGGCGCTGATCGTTGAGCGTCTCAAGCTTGGTTTCCAACTTTTCTATTTTGGAGGAGAAGGTATTGATCATGATATTAAGGGGGTGTACAGGATATGATAGTACTACATGAAAAATTTACATCATTACTCACTTCCTGTCTACAATTTTCCCTCCAAATCAATCTGTTAACTTTCAAGACTCCAACATTGTCAGATCTTATATTTCCATCTTCTAAGGCACTTCTTACCATATCAAGCCACCTATATCTTTATCTTCCTCTGGGTCTTTTTACTGACAACAGAGAACACTTGTTTTGCTAATCTCTCCTGTTCTGTTTAAGTGACCATACCACCTGAGATTCGCTATGCTAGCACGTTCCTGGATACTTACAATGTTAAGTTCTTTCCTAATATCCCTGTTTGTAATATAATATTGCCATAGGTACCATCTGTTCATGCACCTAATCTTTCTCAGGACTCAGACTAAAGTCTTTGGTCAAGTGTTTTACTTCTAACCCAGCTCTCAGATCCATAAGTTAAAATTGGTTTGAGCTGTCTTGTATACAGCTAATTTAGTGTTTTGACTAATTTCTCTCTTATTCCATATATTTTTATTCAATTGACTTCCTACCATACCAGCTTTGTTGATTCTGTTGTCTATTTCCATATTTAATTTGCCATCTTCGCTGAAAATCGTGCCTAAGTAACCTGAAATGTTTTACTTGTTCTATAAGTTCTCCATTCACAATGCAGTTGATATTTTCAATGCCTCTGCCTATTTTCATGGTCTTTGTCTTGTTATTGCTAACCTTCATACCATATCTATCACAACAGTTATTCAATTTAGTAAGGGAATCTTGCAGACTTGTAGCGTATTTATTTAGAAGTATAACATCATCCGCATAAAGCAAAGAGCTAAAATTGACATATCAAATTTTGATATCAGGTTTAATACCACTTTCCTTCATAATGTGATCCATATAGATAATGAATAACAGAGGGGGATGATGTACATCCTTGTCTGACACCAGATTTAACATTAAACCATCTTCCTGTACTTCCTTTAATTCTAACTTCTGACTTACAACTCAATTAAAGACTAAGTATTGCTTGATATAATGCCCCATTGATGCCATATAACTGTAGCAGTTTGAATAGCTTTTCTCTTGGCACCCTGTCATATGCTTTTTCCAGATCTGCAAAACTTAGCAACTTAAATACAAATCTTTGTTATATTCCCACGATTTCTCAACTATTTGTCGTAAAGTGAAAATCTGATCATGATAGCCTCTATTTGGCCTGAATCTAGCTTGTTCTTCACTAAGCTTCCTTTCCACAAACCTCCTCAATCAGTATACTTGCATAAATCTTACCAGTAATACTCAGTAGGGAAATACCTCTGTAATTCTCCCATTATTTCCCTTTTTATATATGGGTGACTATGAGAGCTCTACTCTAATCATCTTGAATTTGTCTCTCTGTCCACACCTTCCGAACTATGGAGTGGAGCCACAGCAAGACCTTTATACCTCTACTTGAGCATTGATGTTTGAATATCTTCTACTCCTGCTGCCTTTTCACATTTCAGGCTTTTGATAGCTTTTTCTACTTCAAGTATGGATATGTATTCCTGATTGCATGCCTGATCAATGTTTTTTTACCACTGTGCTTTCATCACTGCTTGTTTCATGTAACAATTTTGCGAAGAATTATTCCATACTTCAAGAATATCTTTTTCTCCAGTTTTTCATTTTACCTTTATCATCTCTAATTTCTTTTACAGCACTCTTTCCTCCATTTCTGAGCTTCTTCAACATCCTCCAGAATATCTTGCCACCTTCTTGATATTTATTTTCTATGTTCTTACCAAAGTCCTCCCATGACTTTTGTTTAGCTAGTTTTACACAGTGCTTAGCTTTCTTACATTTTTCTCTGTATTCTCTGGCAAAATCTGCCACTGATTCTCCAAGGTAAGTTTTAACTTTCATATTTTGAATAATAATAATAAATATGAGACTGCAGTTCACCTGTGAAAGCTGCTCGACTTGGATTCTTTTTAAAACTGTCTTGCATGCTTTTCTTTTCAATATGATGTTCAGTTTCATCATGCTCAAAACTAAATGATGATGATCAGGTTCCTCTTTCAGATTCCCTGCATACTCCTGTGTTCTGAATAGGTGCGAAGATATCACTATAAGCAACATAGTGATAACTACATATCAACATAACATAATCAAAATAAGACTGTTTTTTTGTATGTATTATGTGAATTTATGCATAGTTTTATGTTGCAGCATGGTGTTTGTAATGAACAGCCCATATGTAGACTAGAAATCTTTTGCTGGTAATTATTTGTTAATTATTATTAACAAATAATTACGATTATTATTTGACCTTTTTTTTCCAAATTTTCCCAAAATGTTTGTATCTGATATTCTCCTGCTCTAGGGTACATCCTAGAGAATATTCATTCCATTTTTAGGTCTGTAGCAAGAACTAATTTTTCCCTTTTCTTTGTCAGCTTTAATGTCTCAACAAATTCCTAATCTTTCTTAGTAGAATGTGCATATATGAGGGTGGTCTGAAATGTTTTCGGCCTCAACCATAGATGGCAACAATATCACAAGAGATGTTTTTTTTTCTAAGTTGGCGCATCTGTCATAAGCATCCATGTGAAATTGCAAGTCATTCTATCAAGTAGTTTGTTTTATACAGCTGTCTGAAGCAAAAATGTTGTCTGTATTGCTTGAAATGGATAAAAATGAGTATTGTGTGGTTCTAAAATTCTTTGGTAAAAGAAGGTTTAACACCAAAAGAAATTCATTTGAAGTTCATAAAAGTTTATGGGCAATCTTCTCCTTCGTTTTCAACAATTGAGAAATGGGCTGCCGAGTTCAAAATTGGCCGTACCAGCCCTGAAGATGATTCACTTGAAGGTAGTCCAAAAAGTGTAACAACACCATAAATCATTGATTAAGTGCACGATATGGTATTGGATGACCGGTGAGGCAAAGTGCATGAAATTGCTGCGACTATAGGCATTCCAAAAGAATGTGTAGATATTTTGCATGAAGAATTGCAAATAAAAAAGTTTTGGGGAAGGTGGGTGCCGTGCTGATCAAAAACGCACTCGCATGAAAATCTCTGAACAGTGCTTGGAACGTTTTAACAAGAATAAAACTGATTTTGTGTATCGATTTATTACTATGGGGGAGACTAGGCTTCACCATTACACACCAAAATCCGAACAGCAGTCAAAACAGTGGACAAAAGCTGGTTGTTCGGCGCCAGAGAGGACAAAGTCAGTTCCATCAGCAGGAAAGATCATGGCATCGGTGTTTTGGGATTTGTTTATTCATTATCTTGAAAAGGGTAAAACAATAACCAGGGAATATTATTCCGATCTTTTAACTACACTAGACAAAAAAATTCGTGAGAAAGACCCGATTTGCAGAAAAAAAAATCATTTTCCATCAGAACAATGCACCTGCCCACAAAAGTCTTGGCAATAGGAAAATTAAGGGATCTGCACTATGAATTGTTGGAACATCCACCCCTATTTGGCTCCCTCTGACTTCTATCTCTTCCCAAAACTAAAACTCTTCCTCACTGGTCAGCGTTTTTCTTCGAATCAAGAGGTGATTGCAGCTGTAGAGGGGTATTTTGCAGATCTTACTGAGAACCACTACAGGGACGGGATGATAGTGCTTGAGCATCACTGGAATAAATGTATTAGTCTTAAGGGAAATTATGTTGAAAAATAAAAATAATTTTGAAATTATAAATTCTTTTTCATTGTTAGGCCGAGAACTTTTCAGACCACCCTCATAAGTCTCATTGTCCATTTTCCCATTTCAGCGTTGCTCAGATCACATACTTAAAATTTCTTGTCATTTAAGAAGGCTATCTTCATTTTTAGTGTTGAATACTATAGACACTTCTTTTCTCTTATCATCATTGCCCAAATATAACATTTTGTGGTTGTCATTTAGAAGATGCTCTTTTTTATATTCTTCTTCTACCACTTTCACTTCTTTTCCATTGATACTTCGTATGTTACTGGTATACCTATCTTGATTTCTGCTGATGTTGAATTTGCCCGTTAACTTATGTTTTCTTGTTTTGGTGATGCTTCAGCTAGAGTGACATTGGCTGTTTTTGATTTAAGCCATTATTTTTATTTTTTGCTAAATTTGAAATTGTTAGTTCATCCTTGTTTGTTCAATATTAAGATGGTTACTAACAGGCACCACAAGAAGGTGAGGATTTGACAGAAGCCTTGATCAGTTCTTTGCATTCCTTAAAGGATATGTTGATGTCTCCTCTTGGTCATCTTGCTTTGATCCTTTTGACTGCATTTGGCATTCACTGTCATTGCATATCAGATCTCACAAAAAATAGGTACCATATCCAAACAGGCAGAGGCAATAACACCACCCACAATCGATAGACATTGTATGCTGGACTTATAGCATTAGCTGCTTTGGCTGTATTTCACAATAACCAGTGCCATCTTTCTGTGGTTGAAGTAATTGTATGGTTTTTGGGTTTAATTTGGATAGTCAGAATGGACAGTAGTTGTTATAGCTGCAATATTAAGTTCAGCTAAAAGTAAATAGTCATGTCTAGATGCTTGTTAGCGTTAATGTTTTTTTGAGAATTTATTACTAATAATGAAGTTGACATGGAAATCAACGTTTTTTTTTTTGGTAGAATTTGATTTTTAGATTCCCCCCCAATACTTCATTGTCACTGTAATTTTGTTTTTCTTTTCACTGTACTGGAGAAAATTCATTAAAGAGAAGGGACATATTGTAAGAGGAAACTGCAATGTTAGACATGTAATAGAGAGCATTCATTCTCTATTCCATAATATGAATTTGAAAGTGCATACTTCTTTAAGGCACCACTCGGTTGATAAATGGCTGAATTTATGATGAAGAATCACTTTACTGTTATTATCCAATGGAAGAGTGTCTGGGTCCTCCAGTATCTTTATGTGCTCTTTAACCTCCCTACTGGCTGAGATGGATAAAATAGTGAGACCAAATTGCAATTGTTATCCATCTTATTCAATGGGTGTTACAGAATCGTATCCAGATTTAGCTGGACGTCTATAGATGTCATGGCCAGTTGGGGGTTTAAGCATATCAGACTGCATGTAAAAAGAAAAAAAGAGAAGGTGGAATGAAAGCCAGAATCTCCTTTCAA
This sequence comes from Typopeltis vanoorti, assembly GCF_054136105.1. Taxonomy (NCBI): domain Eukaryota; kingdom Metazoa; phylum Arthropoda; class Arachnida; order Uropygi; family Thelyphonidae; genus Typopeltis; species Typopeltis vanoorti. The sequence goes on along the minus strand of NC_143561.1, from coordinate 19,136,262 downwards.
AGTATTAGACATTCGATAAGCAAGGCAGTATTGGTGGTGGTTTACTGTGTGAAGAAAGGTCAGCTACACCTAGTAGGTCTAATCTTCATTTCTTCTAATTAGGAAGATACTCTTTTGCAATGAGAATATTCGCTGTTTTTGTTAAAGCCTATTATAGTGGAAATGGGCCATATTATAAGAAGCAGGCCATTACTATTCTGTGACTAGTGGATCTGTTGTTGCTTGAGTATAATATTTTTCTATGAAAGAGATATTTCTTGTTTTAATCATAAACTATTGAATGTCTATTTAAGCAGGAGTAATTATAGCAAAAAAATGGGGAGGGGACCAGAATCCCCCAAATAAAGGAAAACAATCAAATTCAGAGAAATGTATAGCAAAGAGAGTGAACTGCTATGTAACATTTAGGTTTGTCAAACCCTTACCTTATTTGATTTGGATTCTGGATTATGAAACTAAGAAACATATTGGGAGAAAAACATCCACTTGATAGATATTAAAATTGAGCAAGGTCTTTGTGAGAGAAAGATCTTAGTTTCTTTTCACAGTTTATTTGTATTTTTTGTTCAAGCAAAATAGTAAGCAGATTGTATTTTTTCCCATATTTGGAAAAAATACAATCTGTCTCAAGTAAAAAGAGTTTTGAAGTATTAAAATGCTAGAGAAATATTTGGGCAATGGTTTAGGGCAATTTATACGGTAGAGAGGAGGCACAGGGTGCTTAAGGATCAAAGCTATATAACTGAGAGGAGACCTCCACATAGCCTTTAACACGTTCATTGCCAAGCTGAAAATTGGAATTTCGTGTGGTGGCCAAATTTTTTTTACTTGATAGCGACATCCATGCGATAATGCGTGATTGGCAATGAACGTGTTAAAGGAATGCGGAGAACCGACGAGGGCTTCTGACCTAATGTCCCATCCTCACCTCGTGGTGCACCATGTTAGATATCTATCTGGATACTGAACGAATGAGTATGGGCTGGCAATTTGGGATAACCCAGCGATAACAACGCCCCCGTTATTATCGCTGGGGAACCAAGGCAAACAGCGAAAAGTCACTTACTGGAACAAATCCTAAACGCATCCCAACTCAACATCACCTGAGTTTAAGATTGGTACTGTCAACATAAGAAGCTGAATGGCAAAGAAATGGAGCTAGCTGAGGAATTAGATAAGTACCAGATTGACATAATAGGGGTGAGTGAAACAAAAAAGGCAAAAACTGGTGAGATCTTTCTGAGCAATAAATACAAAATGTTATATTCGGGCAATGACAATCAAGGAAAAGAAGTTGTAGCCATAGTATTCAACACTAAATATGAGGCTAATCTTTTTGAATGGCAGGCGGTTTCAAGTAAAGTGATGTGGGCAAATATGAGAATGGGGAATTTGACATGGAGACTTATTTGTGCCTGTGGTCCCACAGAAGATCCTGCTAAGGTAGAAGTGGAGGAATTTTTTGAGGCTTTAGAGAAAGCAACTGACACAATGAAAAAGGAAAAGTTGGTCCTTGTTGGATATCTAAATAGCAGAGTAGAAAATGATTGTCAGACATACAAAAATATTTTGGGAAAATTTGGAGAAAAGAGCAAAGCTAATGATAATGGTAAATATCTGTTGGATTTCTGCTCAGGACATGGACTGGTTATTACTAACACAATGTTCCAACATAAAAATGTGCACAAATTCACACGGAGAGAATAAGAAAAGTCTCATTGACTATGTTATTGTTGATAGTGATGTTTTCTCCCTGGTGCAGGACACCAGAGTATACAGAGGATTTGAAATTGGAAGTGATCACTATTTAGTCTTGAGCATGATAAAATTAAATTTCATATTGAAAAGAAGAACATATAAGAAAGTTTTAAAGTGAACAAAAGTTCAGCAGCTCTCAGATGTGAACTGTGGACTAAAAATACACCAATATTATTCAAGAAAAACTGAAAGAGTTTGAGAACAAGAACCAAACTTTGGAGATTGAGTGGCAAGCCCTGAAGATAACATTGACTCAGACAGAGAGGCATGTGGTGAGGTTATCTGCAAGGTATTGTTGGTATATGTTGGTATTCTTGGGCAATTCGCCCAAGAATACCAACATTGTCCGCTAGGGGGGCACCATCAGGACTTTAGGAGAAATAATAGCTTCTTGCTTCTTCCTCATTTACTGTTTGTTGTGCCTGCGTGCACATGTTCTTGAAAATGGCAACGTGACGTTGCCAAAATATCAAAGTATATTAAAATTTATTTTAATGTATATCCTAGTTGACGTTGTAATTTCCTTAAATTATTTAGTAAAAAATAACAAGAAAATGATTTTCCAAGATAAAAATGTTGGAAAATTAAAGTAATTATTTCTGCCATGGTTGTAATCTCCATAATTTGTTTGAAATGAATGCTGATCGCTGTGTAACACTAATGGAAAGGATCTAAAAGATGTTTTTGTAAAGATGTGTGTAAAGCAGATAGATGAATCACTGCATATTCAAAGTTATGCCATAAAGTAATTACATAGATTGATGTTATTACATGTAAGAACTGATGTTATTAAGTTAGCATAGGAACATTTAGATTTCCCTTCCTACAAAAAGAAGAGAAAATCCTTTTGTATATCTACAAAAGGATCATATGTGCTCCAGTCAGTACTCTAACATATTAAATAATTAAATTTCTACAAGTGGTTGAGCTGAGGAGTATTTCAGTATCAATCATCATGCAATGGATAAATATTGCAACAAAGTTACAACATTTATCCAGTAATGTTATATCAGGTTGTGTGTATGTGCACACATTTTCTCCTGGAAGTCATCATCATCATCATCATCAAATTCCTGCCATGTACCCTCAAGGGGTGTACAAGATATGATAGTACTACATGAAAAAATTACATCATTATTAATTTCCTATCTACAATTTTCCTCCAAATCAGTCTGTTACTTGTCAAGACTCCAACATCATCAGATCTTATATTTCTATCGTCTAAAGCACTCTGTACAGTATCAATCCACCTATATCTTGGTCTTCCTCTAGGTCGTTTTGCTGCCAACCTGGCAGAGAACACTTGTTTTGCTAATCTTTCCTCGCCCATTCTGTTTAAGTGACCATACCACCTGAGATTAGCTCTGCTAACACATTCCTGGATGCTGACAATGTCAAGTTCTTTCCTAATATCCTCGTTTTTAATATGATATTGCATTGATGCCATCTGTTCATGCCTATAATCTTTCTCAGGACTCTCATATCTGTGGTCTCTAGTCTTTGGTCAAGTGTTTTACTTCTGACCCAGCTCTCAGATCCATAAGTTAAAACTGGTTTGAACACTGTCTTGTACACAGCTAATTTAGTGTTCCGACTAATTTCTCTCTTATTCCATATGAATTTATTCAATTGACTTCCCACCATACCAGCTTTGCTTATTCTGTTGTCTATTTCTATATTTAATTTACCATCTTCAGTAAAAATTCAGCCTAAATAGCTGAAATGTTTTACTTGTTCCACAGGTTCTCCATTCACAACATAGTTGACATTTTCAATGATTCTACCTATTTTCATTGTCTTTGTCTTTTTATTGCTAACCTTCAATCCATATCTATTACAACAGCTATTCAATTTAGTCAGAGAATCTTGCAGACTTGTAGCAGATTTATTTAGAAGTATAACATCATCTGCATAAAGCAAAGAGCTGACATTAACATTTCCAATTTTGATATCATGTTTAATACCACTTTCCTTCATAATGTGATCCATATAGATAATGAATAACAGAGGGGACAATGTACATCCTTGTCTCACACCAGATTTAACATTAAACCATCTTCCTGTACTTCCTTCAATTCTAACTGCTGACTTACAACTCGATTAAAGACTAAGTATTGCTTGATATAATGCCCCATTGACACCATATAACTGCAACGTATTGAATAGCTTCTCTCTTGGCACCTTGTCATATGCCTTTTCCAGATTGACAAAACTTAAATACAGATCTTTGTTATATTCCCATGCTTTCTCGCCTATTTGTCGTAAAGTGAAGATCTGATCCTGACAGCCTCTATTTGGCCTGAATCCAGCTTGTTCTTCACCAAGCTTTTCTTCCACAATTCTTCTCAACCGTTTCTCAAGTATACTTGCAAAGATCTTTCCAGGAACACTCAGTAGGGAAATACCTCTGTAATTCTCGCATGCGGTTTTATTTCCCTTTTTATATATGGGTACTATGAGAGCTCTACTCCAGTCATCGGGAATTCGTCCCTCTGTCCAGGCTTTCTGAACTATGCAGTGCAGCCACTGTAAGACTCTTATACCACCATACTTCAGCATTTCTGGTCGAATATCATCTACTCCTGTTGCCTTTCCACATTCAAGCCTTTGATGGCTTTTTCTACTTCTAGTATGGATATGTATTTCTGACTGCATGGCTGGTCAGTGTTTTTTTACCACTGTGCTATCACTGCTTGTTTCATTTAGCAATTTTTCAAAAGTAATTACTCCATACTTCAAGGATATCTTTTTCTCCCGTTTTCATGTCACCTTTATCATCTCTAATTCCTTTTACAGCACTCTTTACTCCATTCTTAAGCTTCTTCAACAACCTCCAGAATATTTTGCCACCTTCTTGATATTTATTTTCTATATTCTTGCCAAAGTCCTCCCATGACTTTTGTTTAGCTAGTTTTACACAGTGTTTAGCATTCTTGCATTTGTCTCTATATTCTCTAAGAGCACAAGCTGACTTATTTGACAGGAACTTTTGGTATGCTTTCTTCTTTTCCTTCACTGCCTCTTTAACTTCCTGTGTTCACCAGGGAGTTCTGATTTTTTTATCCTTACAGATAACCTCACCACATGCCTCTCTGGCAGAATCAATCAATATTTTCTTCAGAGTTTGCCACTGAATCTCCAAGGTTTGATTCCTGTTCTCAAACTCTTTCATTTTTTCTTCAATAATCTTTGTGTATTTTAGCCTACAGTTCACTTCTAAGAGCTGCTCAACTTTTATTCGCTTTAAAACTTTCTTACATGTTCTTCTTTTCAATATGAAATTCAATTTTATCCTGCTCAAGACTAAATAGTGATCACTTCCAATTTCAAATCCTCTGTACACTCTGGTGTCCTGCACCAGGGAGAAAACATCACTATCAACAATAACATAGTCAATGAGACTTTTCTTATTTCTTGCCTCTTCTCTCCATGTGAATTTGTGCACATTTTTATGTTGGAACATGGTGTTAGTAATAACCAGTCCATGTCCTGAGCAGAAATCCAACAGATATTTGCCAATATTATTAGCTTTGCTCTTTTCTCCAAATTTTTCCAAAATATTTTTGTATGTCTCACAATCATTTCCTGCTCTGCTATTTAGATCCCCAACAAAGACCAACTTTTCATTTTTCATTGTGTCAGTTGCTTTTTCTAAAGCCTCGAAAAATTCCTCCACTTCTACCTTAGTAGAACCTTCTGTGGGGCCATAGGCACACATAAGTCTCATTGTCCAGTTCCCCCATTCTCATATTTGCCCACATTACTCTACTTGAGACTGACTGCCATTCAAGAAGATTAGCCTCGTATTTTGTGTTGAATACTATGGCTACTCCTTCTTTTCCTTGATTGTCATTGCCTGCATATAACATTTTGTATTTATTGCTCAGACAGATATCACCAGTTTTGGTCTTTTTTGTTTCAGTCAACCCTATTATGTCGATCTGGTATTTATCTAATTCCTCAGCTAGCTCCATTTCTTTGCCATTTAGGCTTCTTACGTTGATAGTACCGATCTTTAACTCTGGTGATGTTGAGTTGGGGTTTATTTTCAGATTTCTTCCAGTAGCTGACTTTTCGCTGTTCGCCCTGGTTCCCTGGTGAAAACAACGGGGGCCTTGTTTAACCGGGCGACGCCCCAGCCGGCATGAAATTTTGTCATGTTGTACCTGGAAGTCTTCCATGCTTAATTATAATTAAATTCAATGGAATGAATACAGCATAGAAATAAACAAATTGATTTAATTAGTTTGATGTTTCATCTCTATCTCAGTGACATCTTCAGGAATACAATATTAAAACTGTAATAACACACAAAAGCATGTGTGTGTGCATGCACACACACAACAATAATGGAAGAAATTTGACTATTTTAAGCCTAATTTTAATAAAGTCCTATGAGGGACACCCTCTATGGATGTATTTGTCTAGCCTTTGCTGTTTGGTGGGAGGCTGAAGAATAAGTTTCCTGAAACACAACCATATTTATTTTGATTAGGCTGGGTTTTTAAATTTGCTGTGATGAAACATAATATATATTTTCCATCTGATCCTGTGCAAAGTATCCAAGGCTTGGTTTGCCAGAGCTTACTGACCATAGTTGTGGTAACAGATGTACTTCTTGTGTTCAAGGCAGATATGTTGCACATTTCCCAGTTTGACTATTAATACTGCCATTCTCAAATATATTGTCATCATCAATCATTCTCAAACCTTCTATTTGGCTAAGATATAATGATGTGTTCTGTTCTTTATTTGGCCACATGGCTCAGACACATTACTCTTCCCTCCTCCACCTTGACAGCCAGCATCCTAGAATCCAGTTCAATATAGAAAAATAAAATAACAATAGCCCACCTTTTCTAGATACTCTAATCATGTCTGCCAATGGCATGCTTTCTCTCTCCATTTACAGAAAACCCACCCTTACAAGTTGATGCATACATAAACTGTCCCATCACTCCCTCTCCACTCAACAGTGCAGTGTCATCACAACCCTTTCAAGAGTCTTTCACCATACCTTCCTGTCCAATGGTTACATTGCCAAAAAAGATGAACAAATAAGTTGTTCCTCACATCCCTCTGAACATACAGACTATTACATTACTATGAAAAATAGTAATGCTATTACTATTCTGTATATTTGGGACAACTTGGAAAAAATATGCAGAACTTTAATGAAATATAATCTCTGCACTGCTTTCAAATTTCATTTGAAGCTGGCTTTCTTTCTCTGCTATGCTAAGGATCCACTTCCTCCCTCTCTCTGTTCTAGGTGTTTACCAGGTTCCTTGTTCATGCAACTTATATTATAGCCAAGCTGGGAGATCTGCCCTCATAACTATGGTCAGTCAGGTCTAGCTGATCATGCCTGAGACCTTGCTCAGAATCAAATGGGGAGAACAGAGAAACTACTATGCTTCTCCATAACAAATACAAACTTGAAAGACTTTGTTTAGAATCAGCAACATATTTAAAAAACAAAACAAAACCAACCTAATCTAAATAAATATGGTTATGTTAAACTTCAAGTTGGAGAAACTCATTATTCAGCTAAGGTTGTTGGACAAGAGGCTAATCAGCACTCATAGGTGCATCTTGTAGGACTTCAGGCTTAAAATAGTCTAATTTCTTTTCCTTATTTTTATTTTTTTAATTATTTTTTTTTTTTTGTGTGTGTTTATGGATAGGTATTAATAATACAATTTTAATATTGTATTTGAAGATGTTGCTGTGACAAACAAAATATCAGAACAATCAAACCTGTTGTTTAATTATTTCCCTGTGCTGTGTTCATTCCATTAAATTTAATTATGAATATAAACCAGCACTTAAGCCTAAATATGCATTTACTGATTCTTCCATGCTTAGTGTGTTCTTGTATTTAACAATTTTAGAACCTGAAAGGAAATTATGATAAAATGCAGTAAGATAGCAATGTAAAAACGAGAGAAATAAATATATTTAAGTGAAACAATATATAAATTCCCAATAATCTAAATAGCTTGATCTAAACTTGATTTATTCCTGATTTTATAACTGTCTAACATACACAATATTTTGATGTGCTCTTATGAGTACTATGAAAAATTCTGCAGTGAAAATAGCATGTCTAATTATGTATCTCACACCAACAAAACATTACAAACCTATAGTACATTAGTACTGCAAGCGGAGTAAGAATTTTTTAATCTTTTTTTTTTTTTAATATTTATTTTTTACATAGTCTGGAACTCCTGCTCTAGAGACCAAACATAGAACTTTTTTCAAGCCACTTCAGACTTCCAGTAAGCTGAATAATCTCACACTGAATGATGAAATTCATCTCCCACCTAAAGACAATCATAACATTCCTGTCCATGGTGGGATTTGAACCTGCAGCTTGTTGCTTGGAGAGTAGGCATGTTAACCACTCAGCTAACCAGACTAAACTTTATTTCTAGGTGGATTAAAAATTTTATTTTTTTTCATGTTTTTCTGAGATAATTATCACTATTATGTGAACTGTATATGTTTTATTGTAATTTTTATTTATTTTTACAGACTCTGATCAAGGAGAAGGAGTTGGCTATACAGTTCCAAGTGTTGAAAGGACACCAAATGGAAGGTTGGTGTGTATAAGATAAAACTGGTGTGTGTGTGTGTGTGTGTGTGTGTGTGTGTGTGTGTGTGTGTGTGTGTGTGTGTGTTGATCTCTGGCATGGGCAAGCAGGTTTTTTCTCTTGGAAACTCAAGAAAATCGACTTTCAAACCCCCACACTATTTTCAGACATTAAAAATATTGTGTTAGGGACCACGAGATGGGGCACATGGTAGCCGTCTCTTCACTGCATGCCAATTGACTTAGTGATAGCCTTGAGCCAGCTATCTCTGATTGTCTGCCAGTGGAGATTGAACTGGCCACTCAGTCTCCAAAAAATTAGGACTAAAACGGCCTCTCCTGCTCCCTATATGGCAATAAAAGATGTTAGCTGAGTTTATTTATTTTTTTATTTCTTTTATTACAATATTCACCCTTCTTTTGGAAAGATCTGAATTTGAACCCTGAGGTTTTGAATTCAGGTCTGAAAGGTGGCTCTCTAAGTTCTGATTGTAATGTCATCTGTGTACATAAATTTCTGCAGGAGAGTGGTGTGGAGGTCATAAGTGTGAAGACTGAAGAGCAGTGAACCTGGCACAGATCCCTATGGAAGGTCCTTTTCCTTAGCTTATGGAATTTACTTTTGGAATCACTGGCACATACCTGAATTCATTTATTTGGAAGCATATTATTTACAAGATTAGCAATCTCGAGAGAAGAGGTAACTGACCTCTAGGAATTTTAATATTAGTACCTCTCTCCCAAAATAGTGTATCCACAAAATAGATTTTTTTAGACATTTATCTAAACGATTTTATACAGTTGGGAAGCACCCAATCACACCAACTTCTGTTGTGTCTAAATCCAACCTACAAGACCATTCAGGAGATTTGAAAAAGGACATTTATAGTTTTAAACAATAAAAACAATATCATATTGAAAAGAAAAATGTAGGAAAGTTTTACAAAGAATCAAAGGTGATCAAATATAAAAATATCAGGGGAATAAATGTCTGAATAAGAGAACCAAATGTTGAAAACTTGGTAGCAAAATCTGGAGGAGAGGGAAGGAGAGAATGATTGATATAGCCATTGAAGCATGTGGTGAAGTTGAAAGAGGAAATCATATTGAAAAACACTGGTAAATTAGTCAATGGTACTCTCATAGAAAATGTAGGAAAGTTGAGTTATGTGTAAAAGTAGATAAACAAATATACCCATAGCCAAATGAAGATAAATATCAAAAAAGTAGCAAAATGTTCTGGGGGATATTGTGGGAGGGAAGCTTAGAAATGGAGGAAAGACCACTGTATAAGGAATCTGAGATGACAAAGGTTACAGAAAAACTGAAAATATTCAGTATGTCTTAAGTAATTATTATTGTTACATGATACCGCTAGGGAATGAAGGACTCATCGAGAGAGGTCTTACATTACCCAAACCAGCTGTCGTTCCTCTTCTTAAATTCATTCACACTAGATGTACTCACTACCCCTAAAGACAAAATTCCACTCACTCACTGCTCGGTGAAAGAAAAACCTAGCTCTTACATCTTTCTTGACAAACAAACTACATCTTTCTTTCAAACAAACTTCAATTCCATGGATGCCCCAGTGTTCTCTCTCCACCTTTCATATAACAAAAAATTTCATCAGATAATATCCTATAACACCCATTCAGAACTTTATAGACCTCTATCATATCACCCCTCTTTCTCCTGTTAACCAGAGTCTGTAATCCACATATTTGAAATCTCTCCTCGTAATCTAAATCCCATAATCCTGATATAATCTTTGCAATTGTTCTTTGCACCCTTTCCATACCTTTTTTTCTCCTTGGAACCCAGGAGACCAGATCTGCACACAATAATCCAGGTGCAGTCTTATCAAGGCCTTGTAAAGAGGCAAAATGACTTCCTTATCCTTACATGTCAGGTTCGCTTCAACATCGCAATTATCCTCTGAGTTGTATTTGCAACTTTTGCTATGTGATCTTTGAACTTCAAATTCCTATCCACCATTATGCCAAGATCCCTAATTTCATCAGTTTCTTGTAGCATAATAGCATAACCCTGCTAATATAATATGCTGCTGGAAATGTCATCATGCCAAAGTGCATAACTTTATATTTACTAACATTAAACTAACGGTCATTTTCGTTTGCCCAAATTTCCAGCCTATTCAAATCATTTTGTAAGTGCTTGATATCAGTAGCATCCCTGATTGTCCTGCATATCTTTGCATCATCGACAGACGATTGCACATCTCCTATTAGATCTTTCCTAATGTCATTAATGTATAGATTGAACAACAGTGACCCAAGGATTGAAACTTGAGGTACACCACTCATCACCTCAAATCTGCCAGATTCACACCCACCATATACCACTTTTTGATATATGTCTGTCAACCATCCACTTATTCAAGTCAAGAGTTTATATCCAATCCCATATTCTCCAGCTTATTCAACAGCCTTCACATGCTATCCTATCAAATGTCTTAGCATAATCTAACATTATCATAGTTTATCCATTCCCTTTATCCAACTTGGCCTTAACATTGTTATAAAACATGACCTTCTTTTAGCAAACCCATGCTGCTCCTTGCAGAGTATAATTTGTTTTTCTGTCCATTTCTGCATATGAATTCTTACCAACTTTTCTAAAATCTTCACTACCACACCAGAAATAGTGATAGGTCGGTAGTTAGACACATCAGTTTTTACACCACCTTTGTACAATGGAACTATCATACATTCCTTCCATTCCTGAGCTGAGACTCAAGTTATACAAACATGTGAAAGGATTAGCCAATTTGGCTGTACATTGCTTTAGCAGACATGCTGATATTCCATCTGTCCCTATTGACAAATTCTTATCCAGGTTATGCAATAGCCTGGACCTATAGTACTTTAGTGATGTGTATGGGCAAGAGGAATAGAGGAAAGGCGGAATCTGTTCACATTTTCCTTGAACAGTTGAGGGATTGTAATCTTTGGGGAAGGCAGAGTGGAGGAGACTGTTCCAAAAGAGAGAAATAGATGGAATGAAAGAGGAGGCAGTAAAGTTGATTTGGTGAGTTTCAAGAGGTAAAAAGGGTGTTGGTTAACAGTGGCTCTTGTTTTAATGATTTTGGAGGAGAGTGGAAGAATAATAATGGCCAGTTCAGTAGTTAGAGCACTGTATCTGTAGAAAGCATAACATAGAAACTGGATGGCTATGAGAGAGGAATCATTAATTAGCCGGATTTCCCTCTTTTGGATAAAAGCAAGAAATCTTAGAGAGGATTTTGGTTGCAGTGGATGCAGTATTCCATGACTGGGTGGTTTTGGGCTTTGTATAGTGTTAGCAGATGTGAAGATCTGAGTTCAATTTACTGGTTGTGGTAGATCTTGAGTATTCTAATATTTGAGCACTTCAATGTTTGTCAAAAAGTAGGAATGGAGATTTCATCGGCAAAGCTATAGATAGGATTGGTAGTGCGTGAAAGCAGGTCATTTATATACAAGAGGAAGAGAGTGAGTGAAAGAGCAGAACCCTGAGGTACTCCTGCATTGGTGAGGAAATCTGAAGAGAGTAAATCATCCAGTATGACATGCAGTAAATGACCAGTGAGAAAGTTGGTGATCCAGTGCAGGGTGAGGAAGGGAAACCATAGGATGGCAGTTTGTTAAGTAGCCCCCCGTACCAAACCCAATCACATGCCTTTGAAATGTCGAGGGCAACCACATGAGTTTCTCCAAATTTCTCCATTGCCTGAGTCCAGAAGTGGGTGGGGAAAGTAAGAAGATCAGCTGTAGATTGCAAGTGGTAGAATCCATACTGCTAGTCACTGATTAGTGACTAACAGTATGGTGGTTCAAAAGTTGATTATTGATGACCTTCTCCATAATTTTAGAGAGAGAACAGAAGTGAGATCAATTGGATGGTAGTTCATTGGTTGACTTTTATTACCTTTCTTTGGAATGGGCTAGATGTGGTCCATGTAGGGTAGATGCAGTTGAATAGGCTAGATTCAAGAGGCAATGCAGGATAGTTGTTAGTTCTGGGGCATAATTTTTTAACACAATAGGCAGGATACCATCAGGACCAGATGCCTTGTTTGTGTTTACGTTATTAAGGATTCTTCAGATTTCTTTTTGTCGGAAGACTATGGGAGACATGAAGGGAGCCATTCTTTTGGAGTGGAGGGAATTTTGCACTGGTCATCATTGCAGGAATTGGAAGAGAAAAATGATACCAGTAAGTTGGCCTTGTCTTTAGGTGAGGTAACTCACCTAAAGACAAGGCCAACTTACTGGTACCATCCAGATGTGAGAGCGGTGGAAACCTGAATGGGGCAGAAGTTGCACCCAATGGCCTTAGTAAAGAACTAGAAGGGGCAATTGTCATTTGGACAGGAGGCAAGTTTGCAGCATTTGACCTTTTCACAAGATTTTCCAAACTTTTTCATAGTATCTGTCTATGAGGTGGATAACATAAGCAAGAAGATCCCCTTATGAGGATAGATTGAAAGTGTGTGGATTGCAGAAGTTGGTTGATAGGAGTAAAAGAGGGGGATATAATAGAAACATTTAAATTCTGTAAAGAATTTTATAGGATAGATGCAGGGGAAATGTTTCAGCACTTGGCTAGAGGAACCAGAACAAGGGGTCATCCTGGGAATTTGAATAAAGGTGGTGGTCAGTGGGGTGTGAAGACTAGATTTTTTGCTTGGAGAGTAGTGAATGAGTGGAATGGGTTGCCAGAGTCCGTGTGAGTGATTTTTCTGTTAACGGATTCAAAGAGAGGTATGATAGATTGTGTGGATAGATCGGGTCTCCTGCGATGAGTCTAGATGCCCGTATAATAATAATAAATTATCACAATTATGGATTCAACCACAGGTCACTCACCATCTTGATCACTTGCCTCTGAATCTTCTACACTGCTTCCTCATCAAGACCTTATAAAGAGGAATTACAACTTATCTCTACTTGTTAATGTGTTTTTCACTAGCTAAGTAATCTTATGGGCAATCTTAGCAATATGTCCTTCCTCTAAACTTTAATTCTGTCTACCACCACTCCCTAAATCTCTAGCTTCAACTATTTCCTGACATACAGTGCCATCAATGTGATACACAGCTTGTAATCTATTTATCCTAAAAGGCATAACTTTACATTTTTTTGACATTAAATTGACACCCATTAACTTTTGCCCATATTGACAGCCTATTTAAATCATCCTGCAAGGTTTCCGCATAGCCTTGATTAACTATTACTCTACTTAATTTTGCATCATCATCAGCAAACAACTGAATATTTCTTTTCAGGTTATTTCCAATATCACTTTACAAATTAAACAAGAAGGGTCCCAGCACTGAATCTTGTGGCACACTACTAGTCACCTGTTTATGCCTTGATTCTGCCCCTCCATATATCACTTGATATCTTTCAACAGCCACCTTCTTATCCACTTAACCAGTGTTATATTCATCCCCATTTGTTCTAATTTGTGTAATAGTGTTCCATGTGGTATTCTGTCAAATGCCTTTGCAAAACCCAGCAAAATCATCGTGTTACCATTTTCTTTATCCAACTCCGCTGTTATTCTATTGTAAAAAGTTGCTAAATTACTAAGGCATGACCGACCCTTCACAAAGCTGTATATATTTTTAATTACCCATTCTTAAATTCTCTTTTTTACCAATTTTTCCAATACTTTTATCACTATTGCAAAGGAACAGTTTTGTTCTCTTTCCACTCCCTGACACTTAAACAGGTTAGTCAAAGGTATTGCCAGTTCCCTTGCACATTCTTGCAAAACCCTAGCTGATATTCTATCTAATACTACAGCTGTATTTACATTGCGATTCTGCAGTAACCTAAGAACCTCCAATTCATCTATCCCACATTAGTGTCCATCACGTAGGTTAAAGCAGTAATCTCTTGGAAAATATATTCTTGCAAAGTGGTCACTCTGTGACTCAATCATTTTATCTGCTTCTGTCTCTTCATGACCATCATCACTCATTAAGGTTAATCTTCCATAGTCACTCTTCCTCTTACTTGCCACATAATGAAAGAACTCTGTGTGTGTGTGATTTCCTTTAGCCTGCTCTGCTACATTCTTCTCATAATCTAATTTTGGCTTCCTTGCCATGCTGGTCACCTTTCTCTATATATACCCTCCACAGCATTCTCTTCTTCTGCAGCTCATGCTTAATGATATTACTCATCCATGTAACTCCTACCCGATTAACCCTCCTTACTCTAGGTATACAATTTAATATTGCTTAACATTTAATAATGCAATTTAACATTCTTACTCTGCAGTGTTTTATGCCGTGGCACAGATTTAAGCTTCTTCCTAAGCTTGTCATAATCACCTGCCTTGTAGTTCCACATATACTACTTCTTGTCCGAATATTCCTCATGTTTTACCATCTCTCAAGTCAAGACCACATGGTCACTTTCACCAATCGGAGGCAATATAGCCACCTCGATTATCGATAGTTGTTTTGTTCCTTTGACCTGGTCCAATACTCTTACCTTCGTCACATGCTACCTCAAGTAATTATCTCTCAGTAGGTATATAAATTCCATTTCTTTCCTGCCATGTAATCTTTCTTCCTTCCAGTATGTGTATCTCCATAGTTGAAGTCCCTCATAATAATCACTTGACCTGTACTTGTTGTACTAATTTGCTGATGCATGTTTTTCAGATCATCTGTGGAACTCCCTAGCTTATAGCAACAACCAACTGTATATTTTTTCTTACTGGCCTTAATCCCACACCAGACTGCTTCAAATGAACAGTCACCCTCCTACCTATCTCTAAACACCTAATACCAAAACCATTTAGATAGTCTATCAGCATTGTGTATGTGATTTTATAAGATGAAATGTTTTCACATAATATTTATTAAATATACATCTGTTGCAGAAATAAAGAATATTATTATATTCTCTTTCTGCTGAATTTTTTATAGTGAATTTATTATGGAGCAAGGGAAAAATTCGATTGCATATTGACAGTAAAATGAATGATGATTTTACCCATTGCAGAAACAATCAATACAGAGCTTTACTGTGCAATATTAGACAAACTGAAATCCAACATTCGATGCAAATGACCAGGACTCTTGACAAGTGCCGTGATTTTGGTGCATGACAACACTACTTCATTGTGATTGGTTGTGCTGTAAATGTTGGGAAACTCTGCCACTTTCTACCTACAGCACAGACTTAGTGCTGTCATTTGTGTGTGAACAAATGATTTCCATTTGTTCACACACATCCCCTCCCTCAAGAAACACCTTACTGGAAGGCATTTCACTACGGATGAGGAAGTTCATCAGGCAGTGCAATGTTGGTTACTGGGTGTGGCACAGACTTCTTCAGTACTGGTATTGATAAACTGATCTGTCTTTGGGACAAGTGAATCAATAAATTTGGAGAGTTTGTGGAGAGGTAGTGCATGTTCACTTATTTCTCTGTGTATAATTTCAACTTCCTATTATTGAACATACTCAGAATAATAATAAAAAAAATGTGTTACCTTACTTTTTGGATACCCTCATATATGTGCCTTTCCTAATGAAATAACCAGTGTAGATGGCAAAATTGAAAACATTGATGTCAAGGGATGAGAAGCATTTTGCCTGTAAATTTTTCAGTAAATTAAAGTGTCAAAAGGGGAATATTGGTAAATAAATAATGATATCAATGGTTTCCATGATATCATCATCATCATTATTATTATTATTACATGACACCTCCAGGGAGTCTAAAGACTCATTGAGGGAGAGCACCTACACTGCAACTCTCTGTCTCCACCACTCATCCACCAACTACAACTACTTTTATCATCTACACCAATGCCATCTACTGCCGATCACCACCACTTTCGCATACAATAGAGATTGGAGAATCTGTCATTATTTATCTATATTTTGACAAATAATTTCACAATGCCACAAGGAAGATTACATGCCTAAATTAAATAGGAATGACTCCATCAAATTTTCACACTTTTGTGAAGTGATCTTATTAAGTGTACCTCACCATTATAGTTTTTTTTTAATTTATGAATTATTATTAAGAGACCTCAGTGTAGTCAAGAGATTCATCATGGGAGGTCTCACTCTCACATGCACAGTTCATCACACAGACTTAAATGCATTCACTGTCCCTGCACTCACCACACTCTCAGGCAATGCATTCCAATCACTCACCACTCTCCATGCAAAAAAAAAAAAAAAAAAAATCTCATCTCCATTGCTCACTTCCACCTTATATAGCTTCCAGGGATGGCCTCTTGTTCTCCACTTATTTCCAGATATTCTATGAAAAATCTCATCTATGTTAATCTCGTAAATATATGTTTTCATTATGTCTCCCCTCTTTTATCCACTAGGTTGTATAATTTTCATTCTCTCCATCTGTCCTCATATTCCATAGACCAGAATATTCAAATTCCTTAGTCCATCGTCTCAGAATTCTCTCCAACATCTCATCATTCTTTTGAAAACCAGGTGACCAAATCTGCACAGTAATCCATATACTGCCTGATCAATGTCTTGTACAACGGAATCAAAACATTCTTACTTCTACACATCAGTGTTTTCTGCATTATTTCTGTAATCCACTTTGTTGTCCTCACAATTTTAGCAAAATGTCCATGAAATTTCAATTCCCTGTCACATTACCCTCAGATCTTTCATCTCCTCCAGTTTCTCTAAAATATCCCAACCAATTATGTACTCTGCATCTCATCTTTTCTTCCAAAATTTTAAAACCTTACACTTTGCAACATTAAACTGACATCCCCCCCCCCCCCCACACACACACACTCACCCATTCAGACAGTCTATTTAAGTCCCCTTGCTACAACATCTGCTGTACTTCTCATAACTCTTCCCAACTTTGCATCATCTGAAAAACAACTGTATATCACCATTTCAGCCCTTTTTCAATGTCATTTACATATAAATTAAACATCAGTCGTCCCAAAACAGAAATTATGTATGGGGATATCACTCCCCCATACACAACCTGTTGATACCTATCAGACAGCCAATCCACAAGACAAACTATTAATTTGTCTTGTGGAAAGTCTATTGAAAGCCTTTGCAAAATCTAAATATACCACTGTATATGCATCCCCTTGTGCAATGTATTCATCACCTTATCACAATAAGGAAGCAGATTGCTGAAACATGATCTTCCTTTAGCAAACCCATGCTGTCCATTAATCACATTGATGTCAATGTGGATAAAATACATCACTCCTCATATCATTTCATATTCATCATATATATCATGGTATTACATTTTTAATATGCACTTTGCATCCATGGTGATTTTGTGTATGCATGTCATGGCTGTTTGGGTGGTTAAAGAGAATTCTACTGCTGTCCACCCAGTTCTGATTCCTTGTCCTCACTAGCTTCTCCAATACCTTGACCACAAATGCAGACAAGTGGATTGGCTTATAATTTGAAGCCTTATCACCCTCTTTATGAAGTGGAACAATTTTACTATCCTTCCACTCCTTTGGAACCTTATTACAATAAGTAAGCAGATTGCTGAAACATGCTCTTCCTTTAGCAAACCCACACAAAACTGGACTAAATCTAAGACTGATGTTTAAGAGATAAGTTAAAGCTGTTGTTTACTCCCTGGAACATTCCCTCAAGACACACAGTGATATACCATCAAGTCTCGTGACCTTTTTGACATCTGGTTTACTCATTTCCTCGTACACCTCCTGCTCACTCACCATCATTGCTTCCTACCCCATTCCCACTGCTCTCAAGTTCTGCATTATGTTACAATCACAAAGATAGAAATACTTTAATGAACTGCTCATTAAACACCTCTACAATATCCTCCTCAGTGTTTATCATTCTCCTATTATCACTAACCAACATCATCCTCCCATAATCATTCTTCCTTCTACTGGTCACATATCACAAAAAAAAAAACTACCTAGGGTTTCTTTTAATATCATTTTCTAACTGCTGCTCATACCACACTTTTGATGCCCTTAATGGGCATCAAAAGTGTGGTATGAGCACACTTAATGAGTCATCTTCCTTGCTTTCTCTTTGTCCTCCTCATATAACTGATTATCTCCACCCATCTTGTGCCACCTCTACAATGCCTTTTTCTTCAAAATTGCACACTTCACCTCTTCAGTCATCCATTTCACACCTACCTTATTTAATCTCCTGACTTTTGGAATACACTCAGAGGGCATGTTATTGCCTTTGCCAGATACCTTCTTGAGTAGAGACTAAGCAGTATTGATTTTCTTCCCATGTAATTCCTCATTCCATGATATTGCTGAAAGCCACCTCCTGAGTTTGCCATAATCACCCACATTAAAGTTCCACATATAACCTTTTCTCACAAGTGTGCTGATATGGCTGGCCACCATCCAAGTGATCACTTCATGATCACTTTCACCAACTGGAGGAAGATGTGACACTTCATTTACAACAGTGTCATCTGATGAGATAATCAAATCAAAGCTTACTACTCAAAGTAGTTATCTCTTAGAAACTTAAAAGAAATTCATTCTCTTTGTTTCCTGATGCTGTCTCTTCATTCCAGTCTATATTACCATAATTGAAATTGCCCATAATGATCACCCTTTTCTTATTAGCCAGACCAATTTGTCTAAACATTTCCTTCTCACTGCCTTCCACATTACCAGGTCTCTATAGCAACATCCTACTAAACATTTCATCCTGTCCATCTCCACTTCACACCATACCGATTTAAAACCCCCATCAGTATTTGCTCCTGGCATCTCCACCCTGAATGGGCACAACTCCTCTGCCATCATCAATAACACGCCTCCCTTTTTTGCTTTGTCTGTCTTCATGAAAAACTACATATCCCTCAATCTTTGTTCCTGTCAGAATGACATTCTTATTCAACCATGTCTCACTTATACCAACAATTTTTGGGTGAATGAACTCTATCAATGCTACAATTTCATTCCCCTTGTTTTGAATATTTCTAGCATTTGTAAATATAAACACTAGCTCATTTCTGTTTCTATAATAAGTCTCACTGACTCTGCTTCTCGGATATGACTCCTCCCCATTCCCCATCATCCATTGCTGTCTATCCTCGCTGATATTACACCCCTCCCCAGATCTAAATGCCATCCCCACATCCTTGACAATCTTAATCCTTGTGAGTTACACACTCACACAGCTACTCCTGAACCATCTACACTTTTCATGCAGTGTCCCCCTATCCACCCTGTTTCCCTGTCCACTCTGTGTTCCTTCTCTCATTCTCTTCACTTATGCCACTCACCTCTCCATTCACAAACTTTCCTACCTTTCTCTCCTGCTCTTCTACAACACTTCTTGCTTCCTTGGGTCTTACATTCACTTCATTCATTCTCTCTCTTGCAGTAAGTTTCTCCAAATGACTCTCCAAATCCATTCAAATGTAGCTTATCTCTTTTATACAGATCTATCCATCCCTCAAACTCATTGCACACATTTACAAAATGAATTCCTTTCTCTTCACCCTGCTCATTCTGCCTCCTGGAAAACTACCTTGTGCACCTTTTTTCACTCACTACCCCTCTTATTATTGAATCTCTGTACATTGTCATTCTCAAATCATTTGATATTTCTTTCAAATCTTTTGTCCCATTCTTTCTCTCTTTCCCATACAAATCCGTAATTCTCCTCAGTTCATTCCTCATGTTTAATCTCTTGCCTCAACTCTGCTTTCATATCTTCAATTATTTTTTCAGTGCCATTTATGCAAATCGCATCTTCACTACCTTGCATGTTTGCTGTCTTACTGCTCACTACCCTAACTCGCTGGTGGCTTTCTTACCACTGTCAACTTGCTGGCATGTATGCACACACTGTCCTACCAATCAACATCGCTAACTCATCACCACTTTTGCCCACTGTCTTATCGTTACCGTTCAAGCACTCAGCCGTACCATTAACTCTGCTTACTCCCATAACTACATCCATGATCTGTTGCCTGCTACTGCTTATAATCACTGATATTTCATAATCCATAAGTATGCTACACTTTTTACATGCCCAAACGTTCTCATTTCTCAAGTTAATCCTCTCCACATAAATATCTTCCATTTCTCCCCCAAATATACATACTGCATTCACAGCATCTCATCATTTTTGAAAAATCCATGTCACTTACATTCGTTTTTTACATCTTACATTTCACCACCATTTTACTTATGCTCAAACTTGCACACAAGAAACACAAAGAAATTTAATAAATACAGAATTATAACTACACCAAGCACCGCCTACAGATCACAGCTATCATACAACAAAGTTTAAAAAACTAATTATTACTATTGCCTTATTAAACTTATCTTTTCACAGTGATGTCGATGAGCACAGCTCTTCGCCCACTAGGTTAGTTACCTTTTCATTTTGAACTCTAATGGGACACAAATCTAGCTCTCATGCTTGTAATCTCATATTTGAAGCACTCACTTCTTGTTTTTTTTTTTTTAATTGTTTATTCTGTTCTTTTAAACCTTTCAGTTAAATAAGCTTATGTAAATGTTTGTTTTGTTATTTTTATTGTAATCAACTTAGTCATAGAAGAATGTCCTTGTGAATGCTACTTGGTAGCTTTAATTGTTGGATGGGATGCCATAAATCAGGGGTCGCCAAACTTCTTTGACCGTCGATCCCTTCAAGAGTTTCTTGACTTTTTATCGACCCCCCCTCTAGTTTACTATTACGTAATTATAATAGGACAAGCAAAAAAGACGCTTATGTGAGACTATTACACTTTTTTTATAATCTTTGTCAAGTAGCTTTATTTTATCCTCCTACATGTTTCGCCAATCTTTTTTCTATTGGCATCCTCAGGGAATACAAACTAGTAAGCTCAAATGAAGGTTACAGACTAGGTTATAACTGATAATTCTAATTCATACAAAAAATTGGTATTGTGCGTGTCTCGTTAACGTGATTTATTCGTTATGGCTCATTACGTAATTGTTATGAAAGTTCATTTCTTTGACGTTTAATGATCTGATAAAAGTTTTCCAAATTTCTGGTAAAATTAGACCTTGATTCTTGTTTAGGTTTTCAGTTTTACGGGCGACTGTAGCTGCTTCTTTAAAGGTTCTTGAATGGTAGTTATCTTCTATGTATGGCATAAGGCTCTTATCCCACTCAATATGATGGTTAGTAGAGGCAAAGTGGCATGAAAGGCCTGAAATGTCTTGTCTGTTATTTCTGACATATCCTATGTGTTCTTTCTTTCTCGTTTCAAAGCTTCTAGAGGTCTGACCTACGTAACTAATACCACATGAGCAAGGTATATTATATACTCCAGAGTACTTCTAGAATGGGTGAGGATCTTTCGGTGATCTTAAAAATTTCCGAATAGTGTTGATTGGTTTGAATGCCACTCTGATCTTATGTGGTTTTAAAAGGTTAGCTAATTTTTTGGAAAGGTTGCTGACAAAAGGAATCATAATTGTACTGATGTATTGGACGTCATCACGTTGTTGATGTGGTATATCAGTAAAGAGAATCTTGTTATAGAGTCTTTTTGGGTAACCATTTAAAGAAAGTTCTCTGGATATTGCGATATACCACATCAACAACGTGATGACGTCCAATACATCAGTACAATTACGATTCCTTTTGTCAGCAACCTTTCCAAAAAATTAGCTAACCTTTTAAAACCACATAAGATCAGAGTGGCATTCAAACCAATCAACACTATTCGGAAATTTTTAAGATCACCGAAAGATCCTCACCCATTCTAGAAGTACTCTGGAGTATATAATATACCTTGCTCATGTGGTATTAGTTACGTAGGTCAGACCTCTAGAAGCTTTGAAACGAGAAAGAAAGAACACATAGGATATGTCAGAAATAACAGACAAGACATTTCAGGCCTTTCATGCCACTTTGCCTCTACTAACCATCATATTGAGTGGGATAAGAGCCTTATGCCATACATAGAAGATAACTACCATTCAAGAACCTTTAAAGAAGCAGCTACAGTCGCCCGTAAAACTGAAAACCTAAACAAGAATCAAGGTCTAATTTTACCAGAAATTTGGAAAACTTTTATCAGATCATTAAACGTCAAAGAAATGAACTTTCATAACAATTACGTAATGAGCCATAACGAATAAATCACGTTAACGAGACACGCACAATACCAATTTTTTGTATGAATTAGAATTATCAGTTATAACCTAGTGTGTAACCTTCATTTGAGCTTACTAGTTTGTATTCCCTGAGGATGCCAATAGAAAAAGATTGGCGAAACATGTAGGAGGATAAAATAAAGCTACTTGACAAAGATTATAAAAAAAGTGTAATAGTCTTATGAATAATTGTCAAGAAAAAATTCAACACAATGACGCTTATGTGAGTTTTTAGATTGTTTATTTTATAGTTACGGTGTTTCTTGTATGTATAATATAGTATATATTATTATATTGGCTTAACGTCAAAGGGATACGTTTTTGTTTTTGATGTCCTTCTTAACATTACATATTTGATAGGTGGGATAAATAATATATAAAATATAAAATTTAATTTAGATAACAAAATAACAATAATACAATCTTCTTATAGGTATATATAGGATATACAAAACTACCAGCCCTGCTCAATTCTTCATCATTGAGAAATTTAGTTCGTGAATGAATAATGATTGAATTATAATATGTATGTTGATGAATTTTAGAACATTAACGCTCACTTGTATGTCGATGCACAAAAATGAGACTGGGATCGAATATGTGTAAGTATAAGTAAATAAGCAACCACGCACATGTTGCAATCTCGCTCCCGCCGCGCCGCCAGGCGGGAACCACCGACATCCGTTTATTGGTAAATACGTCATTTTGGCCTACATGATTGGCCTCCGTAACTATTTTCATGACCTTGCTTCATCTTAGAGGTCCTATTCATGTCACTGTTCCCACGATTCACTCTTAGTTGCGTTGTCATTCAGGATGGAGGTAATCCAAGTTAACCGAATTAAATATTACCCGTACAATGATGTCTTATATTTTTCTATCAACCCCTCAGCCTGAATCGATCCCTAACAATGTTATATCGACCCCTGGGGGGGGGGGTCGATATCGACCACTTTGGCGACCACTGCTCTAAATTATCTTTTTATATACTGGGGATTGTCACACATGTACATACTAATTTAGATATAGGTTGTTTTTTTACAAGCAGCTGTAGCCTCTAAAAAAAGTTTGGTGTTTAAACTTGATGCAATGATGTATATCTGTTTTCTCTATTTAATTCTGCAAAGTGTCTTTAGCTTGGTTTGGCGGTCCATAGCCGTGGTGACAGATGTATTTATTATATCTACACAAGTGTTTGCCGTTCTTTTAATTAATCCATAATAAGCCAACTTGCAGGATGCTCTTTCTAGGACTTTAAGCTCTAAGTTTAATCTTTTTTACTTCTACATGCATGCTATATTCTTATATTGTACCCTTGATAATATTTCTCATATAGAGAAGAAATATCAGAAACATTAATGTTTAATTTCATCCCTCCATACTGTGCTTCATTTCCGTTAAATATAGAACATGAAATCGATGCAGCAGAATAGCAAAGTTCTTCATAAACAAAATTATAATATAAATAAAAGAAATGCTATTATGAAATAGTTAATATCTGAAGATATGATTTTCTAACATGTCATTTTACAAAAAGAAAAAAAAAAGCAAAATGCACTTTGCTTATAGGTATGTATTTACTTGAATATAACTCATTCTCGTTTATCTTGCACCCCTGATTTTACTTTATGAAAAAAGAAATAAAATATTTCATATATACCTTGTACACGAAAAATGTTTAAAACTTTTATAGTGAATGTTGTTATGACAGTTTCAGATATTTTGGAATTTGGTCGAAGAGAATCGGTAATTCAACTCAACAATTGTTGGTTTGCCTTTGTGGTTGAGTAACGTGATATTTTGTTAATACCACATCAATCATATGCATGTCTTCATAGCTGTTCTATTTCTACTGGCCTACCTTTACAGTCCTTTCCTCCACTGCTTTCACTTCTCATTAGTCATTCATGAAGGACTGTTCATATTGTATTCCAAGTCTTGTAAATTATTGGTAATTTTTGCTTGAAATATGGAGAAACATTCAAGTTATAGTGCTGGTTTTAACCTCAAAGTTATGATAAACTAAAATATATGATTCTGAAATGAAATAAAATTGAGATAAAAGGATAAGAAATAACGAAATCATTTGTTTTTATTTAATTACTGAAGCATTGCTGCTAAAGATTCATATATATCATGTGATGAAGGTCAGCAGCCGATCGCGTAAATAACATTGATAATTAAAATTTAAATGCATTCATTTTATAAATAATGTGAGCAATTATAAATTATAATGAATACTGAGGATTTGATTATAAATGTCAATTTAGTTTTTTCCTGAAAAATTTTAGTTTCCGAAAATCCCTATATATATATATATCTCACACATGATTTTTTAACTTTCATTTTGGGAAAAAAACTGTGAGTTGTATTCAAGTAAATAGAATTTCATTTATTAGTCACATGTATTCTCAAAAATATAATAATTTTATTACTGCAAACATTTCGACCAGAAACTAACTGATCATCATCATAATCCATCAGCATAATGACAAGGTAAAGCTAAAACAAAGAATGTTATTCCTATTTATAGAGCAAAGCGACATGCTAGAATGCTACTTAGCGTTACAATAAAATAGATTACAATTAAGGCCCAAATTTAAAATTAAGTGTTTGAAATAAAATGAAATTTAATTAGATAATGAAATGAATGACAGCATTCATTAAATTAAATTAATTTTATTTAATTTAATGAATGCACAAAAAATGGCGAATGGGCAAATTCTCTTCTTGGTTACCATCTACGATATATAAACAAACCTGCATCCCTGAACTTGGTATACACCAGGGGGGGGGGGGGGGGGGTTGTTTATCTTTTGTGAATGGTTACCAAAGGTTGCAGGATCTTAGCAATTGTCTCAGACATGTATCGGATAGGGACTCACTGTAAAAGCTTCAGGGTTCATGGTGATGGGTTTGTAAGAGTTCAACATTCATTTAAAAATTCATCTAATTATCCTTCAGAGAGAAGAAATGACCGAAAAAGACTGGTAAACTGGGCAAACTTTCTGTTCATCAAGGCAAGCTATGAGTGAGGATTTCCTTTTTAAAATAACGATGCAACTTAAAGATAATTCCTGACTTTGCTAAATTCAAAGAAGCCATCAAAGCATTGGATGCTCATCGCATTTACATCAGGTGCTTGTTTCAATAATGAAACACCACGAGTAGGCATATTTAAAATAATTATAATACCAGATAAAAACTCATGTAATATATTTTATTAGCATAGAATTTTCGCCAATGATGGTACAACATGACAAAATTTCATGGCGGCTGGTGTGTTGCCCGGTTAAACACGGCCCCCGTTGTTTTCGCTAGGAAACCAGGGCGAACAGCGAAAAGTCAGCTACTGGAACAAATCTGAAAGCACACCCCAACTCAACATCACCAGAGTTAAAGATCGTTACTATCAACATAAGAAGCCTGAATGGCAAAGAAATGGAGCTAACTGAGGAATTAGATAAGTACCAGATCGACATAATAGGGGTGACTGAAACAAAAACTGGTCAGATCTTTCAGAACAATAAATACAAAATGTTATATTCAGGAAATGACAATCAAGGAAAAGAAGAAGTAGCCATAGTATTCAACACAAAATATACTAGGCTAATCTTGAATGGCAGGCAGTCTCAAGTAGAGTGATGTGGGCAAATATCAGAATGGGGAATTGGACAATGAGACTTATTTGTGCCTATGATCCCACAGAAGGGTCTACTAAGGTAGAAGTGGAGGAATTTTTAGATGCTTTAGAAAATGCAACTGATACAATGAAAAAGGAAAAGTTGGTCCTTGTTGGAGATCTAAATAGCAGAGTAGGAAATGATTGTCAGACATACAAAAATATTTTGGGAAAATTTGGAGAAAAGGGCAAAGCTAATAATAATGGCAAATATCTGTTGGATTTCTGCTCAGGACATGGACTGGTTATTACTAACACCATGTTCCAACATAAAAATGTGCACAAATTCACATGGAGAGAAGAGGCAAGGAATAAGAAAAGTCTCATTGACTATGTTATTGTTGATAGTGATGTTTTCTCCCTGGTGCAGGACACCAGAGTGTACAGAGGATTTGAAATTGGAAGCAATCACTATTTAGTCTTGAGCAGGATAAAATTGAATTTCATATTGAAAAGAATAACTTGTAAGAAAATAAAAGTTTAGCAGCTCTCAGATGTGAACTAAAATACACAAAGATTATTGAAGAAAAAATGAAAGAGTTTGAGAACAGGAACTGAACCTTGGAGATTCAGTGGCAAGCCTTGAAGAAAACCCTGATTGATTCAGCCAGAGGGTTTTGTGGTGAGGTTGTCTGCAACGATAGAAAAATCAGAACTCCATGGAAGTTAAAGAGGCAGTGAAGGAAAAGCAGAAAGCATATCAAAAGTTCCTAGCAAATAAGTCAGCTTGGGCTCTTAGAGAATACAGAGACAAATGTAAGAAAGCTAAACACTGTGTAAAATTAGCTAAACAAAAGTCCTGGGAGGACTTTGGCAAGAACATAGAAAATAAATATCAAGAAGGTGGCAAGATATTCTGGAGGTTGTTGAAGAAGCTTAAGAATGGAGGAAAGAGTGCTGTAAAAGAAGTTAGAGATGATAAAGGTGACATGAAAACGGGAGAAAAAAAGATATCCTTCAAGTAGGGAAAAATTACTAAATGAAAAGGGCAGTGATAACACAGTGGTAAAAAAAAACACTCAACTGGCATACAGTCAGGAATATATATCCTACTTGAAGTAGAAAAAGCCATCAAAGGCTTGAAATGTGGAAAGGCAGCAGGAGTAGATGATATTTGACCAGAAATGCTGTAATGAAGTATGGTGGTATAAAAGTCTTACAGTGGCTGCACTGCATTGTTCAGAAAGCCTGGATAGAGGGACGAATTCCCAATGATTGGAGTAGAGCTCTCATAGTACCCATATATAAAAAGGGAAATAAAACAGAATGTGAGAATTACAGAGGTATTTCCGTACTGAGTGTTCCTGGCAAGATCTATGTAAGCATACTTGAGAAACGGTTTTGAAGAATTATAGAAAAAAAGCTTGATGAAGAACAAGCTAGATTCAGGCCAAATAGAGGCTGTCAGGATCAGACCTTCACTTTATGACAAATAGTTGAGAAAGCATGGGAATATAACAAAGATCTATATTTAAGTTTTGTCGATCTGGAAAAGGCATATGACAAGGTGTCAAGAGAGAAGCTATTCAATATGCTACAGTTATATGGTGTCAATAGGTCATTATATCAAGCAATACTTAGTCTTTATTTGAGTTGTAAGTCAGCAGTTAGAATTGCAGGAAGTACAGGAAGATAGTTTAATGTTAAATTTCGTGTGAGACAAGGATGTGCATTACACCTCTGTTATTCATCATCTATATGGATCACATTATGAAGGAAAGTGGTATTAAACATGATATCAGAATTGGAGATGTTAATGTCAGCTCTTTGCTTTATGCAGACGATGTTATACTTCTAAATAAATCTGCTACAAGTTTGCAAGATTCCCTGCCTAAATTGAATAACTGTTGTAATAGATATGGTATGAAGGTCAGCATTAAAAAGACAAAGACAATGAAAATAGGTAGAATTGTTGAAAATATCAACTTTGTTGTGAACAGGGAACCTGTGGAACAACTAAAACATTTTGGCTACTTAGGCACGAGTTTTACTGGAGATTGTAAATTAAATACGGAAATAGACAACAGAATCAACAAAGCTGGTATGGTAGGAAGTCAATTGAATAAATTCATATGTAATAAGAGAGAAATTTGTCAGAACACTAAATTAGCTGTATACAAGACAGTGTTCAAACCAGTTTTAACTTATGAATGTGAGAGTTTGGTTAGAAGTAAAACACTTGACCAAAGACTAGAGACTGCAGATATGAGAGTCCTGAGAAAGATTAGAGGTGTGAACAGATGGCATCAATGGCAGTATCATATTAAAAAAGAGGTCATTAGTAAAGAACTTGACATTGTTGGCATCCAGAAATGCGTTAGCAGAGCTAATCTCAGGTGGTATGGTCACTTAAACAGAATGGGCGAGGTAAGATTAGCAAAACAAGTGTTCTCTTCCAGGTTGGCAGGAAAATGACCCAGTATTACCAAGATATAGGTGGATTGATATGGTACAATGTGCCTTAGACCAGTGGTCTCCAAAGTGTGGTACTTGTACCCCAGGTGGTATGCGAGTCAATATGTGGGGAGACGTCAAAAAAGTTTTATATTGATAGGGAAAAAATTAAGTAATTAATTAAAGATAAAGAATATTACTTTCTTTCATCAATTAAACATATATCTAATATAGACAAAAATGCTATAAAGATCCTGTAAACTTAAATTTGCGAGTAGTGCACATGGCAAAGCTGTCATGTTTTTTAAAACTTGGGAATAAATCTCTTACTTCTTATCATTGCCATTGCTTGTAGAGCATCCTAGTATTGACAAGCCCAACTAGAGAAGGAAAATTGCTTAGTTATCCTGCTATCTACAGATGACACCACAGTTGTATTAATTATCGAATTACCAAGTATCGAAATAAATTAAACTTGGAACCAGACCTTGGTATCACAGTATCAGAAGCCATCAAACCAGAATTTCAGGAAATTATGAAAGAAATGCAAGGCCATTGTTCACATTAAATATTGTAATAAATATGTTTGTAAGCTGTTAATAATAAAAATAATGTGTAAAAATATCTAGCTTTTTTAATTATTATATGATGATACAAGGCATATTTCCTCTTTATAATACTTATTACAATAGATTTTTGCTTAATCAATTGGGGTGGGGGGGTACGCGCTATTTATTTTTTCTGTCTTGGGAGTACATGATCAAAAAAGAGTTTGGAGACTACTTGCCTTAGACGATAGAAATATAAGATCTGATAATGGTAATATTGGAATCTTGACAAGTAACAGACTGATTTGGAGGAAAATTATAGATAAGAAGTTAGTAATGATGTAAATTTTTCATGTAGTACTATCATATACTGTACACCCCTTGAGGGTACATATCAGGAATTTGATGATGATGAGGATGAGAATTTTCGCCTAAGTATCATAGGCAACTTCAGTACAAGAACACATAAAGGCAATTAAACATTAACAGTCAATTCTAAAAAAGTGCCACCTAAGTAGCTAATGTGAGATAACTTAAAAGTTCAGTAACTTGTCTTACTTATTAAAAAAGAAGTACATTATTTACTGGTGTACTTCTGGCTGACACTCTCTCTCCAACTTATCAGATAAGTTCCTTCTAGACTGCTTGACTTTTCTACAAATAAACAGATTTTGGAAGCAGTTTGTCAGCTACACTTGCCATTTTCTACTTTTTAGAGCATCTTGGGGAATCGTTATTCTTTTCACAATACAACCCGAACTTTAAAAAAACCATAAATTTAGACAAAATAAAGTTAGTAATTTTTAAATCAGCTAATCTCCCACAAAGGGGATAAACATAGACCATCAGATCTGTTTAAGTTAGGAGGATTATTATTATTATTATTCCGGGCAACTTCAAGGAGTCGACAGACTCATCTAGGGAGGCCCTATCATCATGTCAAGAACAACTATTCGACATTCACACAGTATCTATCATATCTTGCCTTGAACTCATTCACGGTTGTAGCACCCACAACAGACTCTGGCAGCTTATTCCACTCATTCACCACTCTCCAAGTAAAAAACCTAGCTCTAACACCCTTGTCAACCACATTCTTGCCCAGCTTCCATGCATGGCTCCTAGTCCTCCCACCACCAGTCCTATTTTCAAAAATATCTTCTGGATTAATCTTATAGAAACCCTTCAGTAATTTGAATGTCTCAATCATATCACCCCTTTTCTGCCTATCGACCAATTTCTGCAACCCACAAATCTTCAACCTTCTCATAAGGTTCATTTCATAGACCTGCTATCATCTTGGTCACTCGTCTCTGGATCCTCTCCACTTCCTCCCCATCACGAAGAAACCCTGGTGCCCATAACTGGGCACAGTAGTCCAGATCGGGTCTTATCAAGGCTCGATACAGAGCAACAACAACTTGTTTGTCTCTGCATGTTAAAGTATTTTTCAGAAGCCAAGTGATTTGATGAGCTGATTTAGCCACTTTTGCAATGTGTCCCCTAAACTTCAATTCCCTATCCACCAACACTCCCAAATCCCTGGCCTCATCAATCTCCTGGAGTGCGGTTCCACCAATGTGATATACTGCTGCTATTCTTTTCACCCCAAAGTGCATAATCTTACACTTTGCCACATTAAATTGACATCCATTTTTCCTAGCCCAGTCCTCCAAACTATCCAAATCATCCTGTAAAATTTTGACATCCTGTGCACTCACAATTGCTCTACCCAACTTTGCATCATCAGCAAACAAGTGAACAC
Source organism: Typopeltis vanoorti (assembly GCF_054136105.1). Taxonomy (NCBI): domain Eukaryota; kingdom Metazoa; phylum Arthropoda; class Arachnida; order Uropygi; family Thelyphonidae; genus Typopeltis; species Typopeltis vanoorti. The sequence continues at coordinate 19,105,360 of NC_143561.1, read as the reverse complement.
TTCCTCTCAGATCCTTTCCTATATCATTGATGAACAAATTGAAAAGCAGTGGTCCAAGAGCCCTGCGGCACACCACTAGTCACAAGCCGTCTTTTAGCCTCAACTCCTGAATAAACCACTCTCTGGTATCTCTCCATCAACCACCCTCCTATCCATCTCACCAATCCTATATCCATCCCCATCTGCTCCAGTTTACTGATTAGGGTTCCATGTGGGCAAGGTCCGGTAGAATCACTGTAAACCCATTACCCTTATCCAGTTCAGCCGTCACTATGTTATAAAACGTGAGCAAGTTACTGAGGCGTGATCTACCCTTCACAAAACCATGTTGTCCCCCATACAATATCCCATTTTCATCTATCGAATCCTGTATTCTTTTCTTGACTCATTTCTCTAAAACCTTGACAATGATTCCTGATATGCTAATCGGTCGGCAATTTACAACAGCAGTCTTGGAACCACCTTTATGCAGTGGAACTATTTTCCCCTCTTTCCACCCCCTCGGGACTAACCCAGACTCGAGACTCAAATTAAACAAAATGGTCAAGGGTACTGACTATTCTTTAGCCGCTTCTCGTACGACATGAGCTGGTATACCATCCAATCCCACAGATGTATTGACATTGAGGTTATGCAATAGACTACTCACCTCCACTTCATTCACCACAATTCCCGTATAATCTACTGGTTCATTTGTTTCTGCAATGTCACCACCTGGATGATATATTCTTGCAAAGTGCTCACTCAGTAACTCAACTATATCAACTGATTCAGTTACCTCCCTACCATCGGCATTCTTTAAAATCATTCTGCCATATACAATTTTTCTTTTACTTGCAACATATCGAAAAAACTGTTGAGGATTCTCTTTAGCCTGCATGGCCAATGTTTTTTCGTAATCTTTTTTGCTTTTCTTACCACACTCGTTACCCTTCTGGCCTGTGCTTTATACCATTCATGTGCCTGCCGGTCACCTTTCTCCTTAAATTCCCTCCATAGTTGTTTCTTTTTTTGTTGCTCAAGCTTAATGGTGTTATTCATCAATTTAACCCCTACTTGATTTATTATTCGGACTCTAGGTATACAGTTAGCCATTGCTTCATGCAAACACTTCTTAACTGCCTCCCATGCGCTATAAACTTCTAGTCCTTGCGGTTGTACATGCCATGGCACTGAACCAATCAAACTCCTAAGCTTGTCATTACTTTCCAGCCCGATAATTCCACATGTATTGTAAATTCCACACCTTTAGCCATCTCCCAAGTCAAGACCCTATGATCACTCTCACCAATTGGTGGCAGTGTGGTCATATTTGTTACAGCCAAATCCTCAGATGTAATTACTAGGTCGAGCACTCTCTGACCCCAAGTATTTTGCATTACATGCTGTTGCAGATTGTTATCCCTTAATAACCGCATAAAATCCAGTTCCTTCCTCCCGTGTGTTCTCTCCTCACTCCAATCGGTGCGACCATAGTTGAAATCTCCCATAATAATTACCCTCCTTCCACTCATTTCTTCTATTTGCTTGTGCATACTGTCACCACCATCTTTTCCATCACCTGGTCCACCCAATTGTATATTTTGTTCTGCTAGCCACAATCTCACATCAAATGGCCTCAAATGTGCTCTTTTCTCTATCCTGCAATTCAACTTCTATTCTCCTTGGCTGCAGCTCATCAGCTATCATCAACAATATTCCTCCCCCCATTTTATTCTCCCTGTCATTCCTGAACACACCATACCCATCACATTCAATCCCACTAGCTATATCATCTACAGTCAGCCATGATTCACTAATACCAATAACCTGTGGTCTGGAAGTGCCAACCATGGCCAAAAACTCTTCCTTCTTGTTCCTAATACTCCTAGCATTAGTGTACATGAATTTAAGACCCCCCCCCCCATTAGCCCCAACCCTACCTTGATGCCTTATATTAACTATCCCATTCTGATTTGTTGTCCTTATTCGCTCGGGCATATTATACTTATTCATACATTCAACTGCCTCCCTAAGGACTGTATATCTACTCCCCCCCCGTTAATAAATCTAGTTTCCCTGATTTTGCACATCCACTACATTCCGCAACACTTTTTCGAGTCTCCTTACGCCGTATCCATTCAAATGCAAGCCATCCATCTTATATAGATCCTTTCGCCCATCGAACTCACTCCATGCGTCCACAAATTCCACACCACTCGTCATACATAACCCGCGCATAAAGTCATTTGCAATTAAGGCCTTCCTTTTAAGCATTTCACTGTCATACCGGGGCAAAAAACTAATCATTCTAACTCTCTCACTCTTTTCTTTTGCTACCTCAAACAATTCATTCAGGTCCTCTATCATTTCCATTTTATCTCCTTCCAAATCATTCGTATCTGCCACAACAATCATTTCTTTCACCCTTTCCTTTTGCTCTCTAATTGACTCAGTTACATCCTTTATGGTCGCACCAGGTTGGTACGATTTTGTCAAATCCTCTACTAACACACCTTGTACTAACGAGTCTCCATACAGCACTCTATCCTTCATTTTGTTTATGTTCACATTTCCATTTTATCTCCTTCCAAATCATTCGTATCTGCCACAACAATCATTTCTTTCACCCTTTCCTTTTGCTCTCTAATTGACTCAGTTACATCCTTTATGGTCGCCCCAGGTTGGTACGATTTTGTCAAATCCTCTACTAACACACCTTGTACTAACGAGTCTCCATACAGCACTCTATCCTTCATTTTGTTTTATGTTCACACTCATACGCTTATTTTTCCTATCATACTTTTTATTATTGGCTGGTTCACTCAGTCGACTTTTGTTCATACGCTCTAGCTGCCGTTTTGCCCTTTGTATCGCTCCACTCAACAATGCGATCTCACTCATTGCATCTATCTCATCTTTTTTATTCTCTGTAAAACCATTAATATGCTCTGAATTAATACTATCATTCACACTTTCTACATTCACACCCTCACAGTTCTCTGGTACAACCTCGCCATTTCTTGTCATATCACTATTTTCGTCATTCTGAAGTTTGACAAAAATATCACACTCACGACCCGAAATGCACTTTAATTCCTCTTTTCTACACACATTCACTCCTTTATTATCATCTAACCATACTCCGACCACACTCCACAAAGCATACATTTCGCAGATAGTACACTGAATCATCTGCTTTATATTACCGTTCTTGAATAAAGATGGCGAATCATCATTACTGGTCGCCATTTTCCTTCATACGGGAGCCATACTTACTTCTACGTATTTTATAAAATTATAAAATGAAACACCAAAAACACACAAACAGATGCACTAAGATACACAAGGCAAACAAAACTACGTAATATTCAAGTAAATTTATCGACGATAACTTAAAATAACACTTATCTTATCAGGAGCTCTCAAGAAGCACAAATGACTATGAATCCCTCCAGCGGCCATCTACCGATGAAGTAAAGTTTTACATGTTTCTTTATAAAGCCATTCCATGAGGAATCAACTTTTATGAAGAACAAAGAACTTGTGTCTAGTGTTGATATATGCTCTGCAAGTTCAGACCGTTCAGTCTCTTGATATTTAATATAGCACTTGTGTTCTTCATACATCTTCCTGCTTGTCCGAAATAAGGAAACCGACAAGAGCAAGGAATCTGGTAGACTCCTGGATCATTGAAGGTGGAAGCTTGTCCTTAGAAGAAGTGAGAATGGTAATTTTTCTGATGGGACAAAAGGAAACAAAAATATTCAGTGGTTTTAAAACTTTTGCTATGCATTCACTAATGTCTTGCACATAAGGGATAGGAATATTAGTTATTTCTTTTATATATAAAGAGATAGAGACCATGACTGTTAAAAGCTCTTTTGATAAAGAATCCTTAAAACCATTGGATAAAAAAAAAGTGGAATTAATATGTTGTAATTCTTCTGTAACAGTTCATTGGAAGAACATAAGGAGCTAAAATTCCTCCCCGAACTTATCTCTATCTGAATCAAGGCCCTAAAATCCTTGAGACATAATAACAATCTCACCATAATGAAGAGTACAACAAAAAAAAAGTTTCTCTTCTGTTACAAGATCAGTCTACTTACCAGGAGATTACTAGGAACCCTACCAACAGCTAACTTAACAAACTTAATTTCTTACTCAACAAAGATCAGTTGGAATGAAGGCACTATAAAAAAATTAAAGGCACATATTGCACTGCATAGACTCCCTCACCTATTGTTTAGCCATATTCTTAGCTCATCTTTTAAGCTCCTGTACTGACCATACACGTCTCTTTGAAGAACTTATCAGATTTTCTGACAAAAATAAATCTAACCCTTCAGTTTACAGACCTCATTGGTTAGCTTTGATATTCAATCCTTATTTACTAGTGTACTTCTGGCTGACACTCTTTCCAACTTATCAGATGAGTTCCCTCCAGACTGCTTGACTTTTCTACAAATAAACAGATTTTAAAGAACCACTATGAAGCCCTTTGTCACCTGCACTTGCGATTTTCTACTTTTTAGAGCATCTTGGGGAATCCTTATTCTTTTCATAATACAACCCTAACTTTCCTTTTGAGTTTGATATATAGATGTGTTTGCCATTTGGCCAGACTCAAAAGAATTTTTACTTTACCTTTTTAACCAAAATCAAAAACCTTCACCTATGCATCAACTTCACTATAGAAAAAGAAAAGGATGGGAATTTAGCCTTCTCGGATGTCCTGCTTTCCTAAACCCATTCTGGAATACTTGCTACTTTTGTTCATTATAAAACTACCTTCGCATGCTGCTACATACAACAAGATTCAGCACATCATCCTTCTCAAAAAATAGGCATCTCCAAATTTTTGCTTGACAGAGCACATGTTATCTAATTCCCAAGCTCTCCAACAAGAACTGAAAACCATCCATTGCATCTTGCTACAGAAATTTAAACACATCTTGGACTCTTACAAGTCCATTGCCAAGAATCCTGAACCAGTACAGAAAGTCCTATCCCATACATCACAGACATCTCTGAGAAGGTTGCTGAGATCCCAAAAAGATGCAATTTAGTTCCTACATTTTTCTCTATGAACAAAATGTCCTCTTGGTTACCATCGACGAAAGATAAACAGCTCCCTCTTGTGTTTACCAAGTTCAGTATGAGTGCTTCTGCTTGTACTTTGGATGTTCTGTTGAAAACAAACTACAAGAACACCAGTGTTATAAATAACAATAAACCTGAAAAATCTGGCCTTGTTCAGCATGGAGTGGACACTGACCACAATACTGTATGGTCCAACACGTGTCTTTTACATCGGTTTAGGTTTGAGCGGTTATTTAAAGAGAGTGCTGAGATACTTCTACAGCAACCAAATTTAAATCTGAATGGCTGCCTCACCAAGATTTGGGAGCGTCTCATCCTCATAAATGGCAAGCAATAGTGCATTCCCCTATTTGAATTAATTTTATTTTTATTTAATTTAACGAATGCTGTGTCATTCATTTCATCATCTAATTAAATTTCATTTTATTTCAAATAACTTAATTTTAAATTTGGGCCTTAATTATAATCTTATTTTATTGTAACCTCACTAGATGGCATTCTAGCATGTGGCTTTGCTCTATAAATAGGATTAATATTCTTCGTTCTAACTTTACTTGTGATTATGCTGATGCACTGATGATGATCAGTTAATTTTTGGTCAAAATGTTTGCAGTAATAAAATTATTATATTCTTGTGAATACATGTTATCTAATAACCATTATGCCATAAGTGCCATTAGAAATTTGTTATAGGTGTTTCATTTTATTTTGATGTTGATTAACCACTTTACCGGCCATTATGGATCAAATATGCATCCTCATATGCTTCGTATCTATCATATATTTCAATGTAATATCAGTGGTATTACAATTTTAATGTGCAATTCATATCCATGACATCTATAGACGTCTTGGCCAGTAGCCTGGTTAATAAATTTTTAAAACTAAATGTCATGCTTTAAATGTTTTTTGTTTGTTTGTTTACATGCATCTGAAGCAACCCTGATATTTTTTTCAGTACTCCTATTCGTCACTTCAGTTCTGCAGGAAAGCTGAACAGTCGACCCCATGCTTTTACATCAAAAACTGTTATTAAGCCAGAAACATGTTTCCCTTGTGGTCGACGAATCAAGTTTTACAAACAGGCTCTTAAATGTGTAGATTGCAAAGCCACTTGCCATCCAGAATGCAAAGATCAGGTTCCTCTTCCTTGTGTACCTACAGCTAACACCCCTTGTAATAAAGGCGTGATGGTAATTGTTCAACTTCAGATATATAGCATAAAATATTAAGTTGCATTAGAAACTAAATGGAATGGCTACAGAATATAGAGAATATGTAATATCTAATTCATTAGTACAACCATCACAAGTAATGTTTTTTCCTTTATCATTATCTTATTTCTTTTTCGTTTCTGGAGGTAATTCATTGTTTTTTCTAATTCATAAAGTCCTGCAACCCAAATCTTTGTTTGGGTTACATTTTAATTTACTTGAGGAATTACCAGAAATTCATAACTTAATTCACAACAGCAGAGGAATACATTAAATATTTATTTAGCTCTGAAGATTCTGGGCATTATACCCAGAATCTTCAGAGTACAAATAGTTTGAAGTTGGAATTGGTCATAAAATGACCACCTCCTAGATTTTTGATAAATTAATACAGCTGTATACTTATAATAAAGAGAAATACAATGTGTTTATTTTGATTGTAACAACAAAAAAAAATGACTATTTTTGCCATGGATACGTGTGGCTTCTTCTGGGTTAGGACAAACAAAAATACAATAAAAAGACTAACATGAACTATAACATTAATAAAATATAGAATAGGTATTAACCATTACAATATAAGTTAATACGGAAACCCCATGGAGCGTGGGACTTGGCACGGGTTAGATAATGTTCATTGATCTGTGCAAGATAGTTGTCTACAAAGTCTGATGTGGAGAAAGATCTAATGAGTGATTTCCAAATATCACACAGGATCAATCCTTGGTTCCTATTGAGTGTGTTTTATGAACGAATGGCCATAGCAGATTCTTTGTTGTTACAAGTAGTGAAGTTTTCCCTCTATGTAAGGCATTGAGCTCTGATCTCATCCAATGTTGTGTGTGTGTGGGGGGGGATGAAAAGCTAGGTCTGAGCTCTCTTTTCTGTCTTCGTTAACATTTCCAATATGCTCTGTCTGTCTAATTTCCAAACTTCTAGATGTCTGCCCTATGTAAGAAAGGCTACAAGAACATGGAATATTATAAACCCTAGGATGTTTGTAGAAAAGGTTGTGGTCTTTAGGCGAACCTTGTGTAGATAAAATGGGCTTGAAGGCCACTCTCATGTCACAATATTTGAGGAGACTAGTGATCTTGAGCGAGTCTATCAATGTAAGAGATGGAAACAGAAGTTCTGTAGAGAATGTTGGGATTTTGTTATGGAGCAGGAGTTTAGAATAGTATTTTTTGTTCAAGTTCCTTAGAATATTCATTACACACAAGTAGTTGGAGTAGACTGTAATTCTTTCTTTGGTTTTTCTTCATCTCTTGTGATAAAGATTGCTTTCTTTTAGTGTATATATAATACCTAGTTTTTGTGATGCGGTGCAATGAGGATGAGTGTAAATAACGACCTGTATGAGTGGGCTTGCGGCATACACCAAGAGAGAAGCCTCCTTCAGCTTTTTTGGAAGTTAAAACATCTAGGAAAGGTAAATTTCCTTCATTTTAAAGTTCTCCCAAAGTGAATTTTATTTTTTGTGGAAGGAGTTGATAGATGAAAGAAAATCATGGAACTCAGTAACACTGTATTTCCAGATGATAAAAGCATTACTACCATCTCCACCAAGTTGAAGTTTTTTTGTTTGTAGGTGTGAGGAAATGTTGTTTCAAGTTTTCCATGAATACATCGGCACATGGAGGAGACAGAGGGCTTCCCATTGAAAGGCTGGATAACTGCTTGTAAATTTTCCTATTCCATCTGAAAAAGAGTGGAAACAATGCCTAAAAAGTGACAGGTGTCAGGATGGAACAGATCATCTATAAATTTCATGACTTCATCTACTGGAACAATGGTGAACAAAGATACAATATCCAGACTAGCTGGAAATTTCCCATGGTTTTTGTACAAATGTTGTCAGTTTTTAATGGAGTTCATATGTTTGATGTGGATCTTTAGAAGATGGTAAGATGTTTTAAAAATAGATAAGTTGGTGAACATATGCCATCTGTGATCAGTCTAAGAATGCCAGCCTTGTATATTCCATATAGTCGTGTTGAGAGGCTTATACGCTGGTTAAACATGATAACTAATATTTAAGGAATTGACAGCGTATACTAGAAATATAGATTAAATAAACTTTAATATATACCTTCCGATATTTCGGCGAACGTCACGTTGCCATCTTCTTGGGAACTTACTATACAGACACGTGCACACAAGTACTAATAACAGCAAATGAGACTGAAGCTAGGAAGCTAGCGTTTCCTAAAGTCCTGATGGTGCCCCTGGCGGGCTATATTGGTAGTTCTTGGCCTTTGGGCTGAAGTTCTTCTGATAACAGTTTCCCAAATTTGGGGCAGTTTCATGCATCCAAATTTGTTGAGGTTTGGCATGTTCCTAAGGGCCGAGGCTGATTCCATGAATAGTCTTTCATACTTGAACTTGCTGCGGTGTATTACTGTGGCTTTCTTCCATCTTATTCTGTGGCGAGTATCCAGAGCGTGGTCTGCAAGCCCAGAGTGGCTGTACTGGTAAAATCGGATGTAATCCTTGTGTTCTGAGATTCTGATATTTGCTGTCCTGCCTGTTTGGCCAAAGTAGGACAGTTTACAGCTGCAAGGGACCTGGTATACACCAGGTAGGTCTAGGGGAAGTGGTTGGTCTTTGGTGGAGCGGATAAGGGTTGCCAGTTTTCTATGTGGTCTGTAACAGGTGGTCAAGTCGTGTTTTTTTAGGATTTTATTGATTTTTTCCGAAGTGCCTCTGATGTAGGGAATAGTGATAGATTTAGAGTAATCTTTTTTGTGAAGGGGAGGGGGTGGTGGGTTGTGGATAACTGGGTTAAGTATTTTTTGGATTTTTTGGAGGGGGTAGCCGTTGGCTGAGAAAGTGTCACGGATGTGATTTAGTTCAGTGGTTAGGGCTTGATCATTAGAACAGATTATTTTTGCCCTGTTGAATAATGTTTTAATCACTCCATATTGTTGTGAGGGGGGGTGGTGGGATTGTTGGTGAATGTATCTGCCTGTATGGGTGGGTTTTCTATAAACTGAGAAAACCAAGGTTCCATCAGGTTGGCGGGTGATTAGTGTGTCTAGGAAGGGGAGGTTATTGTTTTCCTCTTTTTCCAGGGTGAATTTGATTCTAGGGTGTTGGTTGTTCAAGTGTGTTAGGAAGGAGAGGAGTGAATCCGGGCCATGTGGCCAAATAGCGAAAACATCATCAACATAGCGAAGCCATATGGTAGGTTTTTGTGGGGCTGAGTTTAAGGCTTTCTCTTCAAACATCTCCATGAAGAAGTTGGCCAAGGGTGGGGAAAGTGGTGAACCCATGGCTGTCCTTTCTTCCATTTCTTCTATTTCGTTTGGCAGGAAAAATTCTACAAACAGATAGAGGGGACAGCCATGGGTTCACCACTTTCCCCACCCTTGGCCAACTTCTTCATGGAGATGTTTGAAGAGAAAGCCTTAAACTCAGCCCCACAAAAACCTACCATATGGCTTCGCTACGTTGATGATGTTTTCGCTATTTGGCCACATGGCCCGGATTCACTCCTCTCCTTCCTAACACACTTGAACAACCAACACCCTAGAATCAAATTCACCCTGGAAAAAGAGGAAAACAATAACCTCCCCTTCCTAGACACACTAATCACCCGCCAACCTGATGGAACCTTGGTTTTCTCAGTTTATAGAAAACCCACCCATACAGGCAGATACATTCACCAACAATCCCACCACCCCCCCTCACAACAATATGGAGTGATTAAAACATTATTCAACAGGGCAAAAATAATCTGTTCTAATGATCAAGCCCTAACCACTGAACTAAATCACATCCGTGACACTTTCTCAGCCAACGGCTACCCCCTCCAAAAAATCCAAAAAATACTTAACCCAGTTATCCACAACCCACCACCCCCTCCCCTTCACAAAAAAGATTACTCTAAATCTATCACTATTCCCTACATCAGAGGCACTTCGGAAAAAATCAATAAAATCCTAAAAAAACACGACTTGACCACCTGTTACAGACCACATAGAAAACTGGCAACCCTTATCCGCTCCACCAAAGACCAACCACTTCCCCTAGACCTACCTGGTGTATACCAGGTCCCTTGCAGCTGTAAACTGTCCTACTTTGGCCAAACAGGCAGGACAGCAAATATCAGAATCTCAGAACACAAGGATTACATCCGATTTTACCAGTACAGCCACTCTGGGCTTGCAGACCACGCTCTGGATACTCGCCACAGAATAAGATGGAAGAAAGCCACAGTAATACACCGCAGCAAGTTCAAGTATGAAAGACTATTCATGGAATCAGCCTCGGCCCTTAGGAACATGCCAAACCTCAACAAATTTGGATGCATGAAACTGCCCCAAATTTGGGAAACTGTTATCAGAAGAACTTCAGCCCAAAGGCCAAGAACTACCAATATAGCCCGCCAGGGGCACCATCAGGACTTTAGGAAACGCTAGCTTCCTAGCTTCAGTCTCATTTGCTGTTATTAGTACTTGTGTGCACGTGTCTGTATAGTAAGTTCCCAAGAAGATGGCAACGTGACGTTCGCCGAAATATCGGAAGGTATATATTAAAGTTTATTTAATCTATATTTCTAGTATACGCTGTCAATTCCTTAAATATTAGTTAAATTCCTTAAATATCATTCCATATAGTCGAGCTAAAGGGTGCATTGATTTCAACTTTTTCTTTTGACTGTAGGCTATGCAGGTATGTTTTGTAAAAGATTGTTGGTCTCTTCATGATTTGTTCAAGTAGGATCGTAATCTAATGAAGTATAAGTAGAGGAATCCAAGAATAACAGTGAAATTTTAGATATATAATCAGCTGTATCCATGATGACTGTTAACAGTTGAAAAAAAAAATGGTCATCTCCCACTTTTATGGCTTCTGGAGACAGTGTTCTTTCCAAGACATATCTATCTCCATAAAAATCATTTAACATATTAGAAATTCTTTCTTAAAAATTAGCATGTTTTTCTTTGACACGGAAAAGACATATAACAGTTTGGAAGTTCAGTGTACTAGAAGACCTACACAACTTTGGTCTTCTTCTTGGAAGGTAACTACATTTTTCATTAAAAAGTTTTAATTCCCTGTATGTTGTTGACTTTGTCATATGTTGTCATTTATGCAGTATGAGGATCATAAAAAGAAAGTGGCAGCAATCCATTTACCATCTTTGCACCTAGACACTAAATGGGTTTAGATCTTTACCACAAAAGGCTGTGTGAACTTCTAGCATATAGTATTTATTCTGACTTGCTATAAAGACTAGAGCGAACAATTTCAGTTACCATTAAAAAAAAAAAAAAAAAAACTTTCCTACCTCATGTGAAGAATAAGTGCTTTGCTCCCTGTCTTCCTTGGGGATACAAATCAGTGTGTTTTGCTCTATTTCTGTTAAGCACTTATCCAATAAACACTGAATTATGGATCACAGGTCTGTGCCTCTTCCAGAAAGCGTACCTTCTGCTGGTTCTAACCACCATCAAGCAATCAGCAACTCCTGTGTTTAGAACATCACCAATCTACATTGATGCAAAGCGTCATCTCTGTTGTTTCAATGCCATCAACTGTCTCAAACAGAATAAAGTCAAAATAAACCTGCCTGATTTTATCCATGTTGGGAAATCCTGTGTAACATCCACCAGACTATATACATCCCTTTGCTATGTATCTCAGAGAACTACAGTACAAGCACTGAACATCAGATTTACCAACTACTCCAATTTCATTCCTTCTATCTGTTCTTTGGAAAAAACCGTCTTTACTTTGATTTATTCAGAGACTACAACCTTTAACTATTTATAAGGCACATCAACAGGTTCCTTCTTCTCCTTAATAATGTAATTCCATGTTTGTGATAAAAAAATAATCATCACAATTTTTCTTTTATGTATTTAAGCCTACTACTTTATGTTGCACCACCCACAAAAGGTTATTTGGTAACCTATAGTACATTTTGTACCTTGGGTGGGCTAACAATTTTTTTCTATTTTTTTTTTATAATTTTTTTTTATTTTTACATAATCTGCAAAACCCTGCATCAAAGAGCAAACATGGAGTTTTTTCAAGCCACCTCAGGCCTCCAATAAGCAGGATGGTCATCTCATACCAAGCGATGAAAGTCATCTCCACTTAAAGACAATATATATAAATCACTTATATAAGCCAAACATTTAGGCAGCCAGGCTGTTGTGGCTGTGTAATTGTATTTCATAACTAAAATTTTTGATGTATTTTGGATGGTACAACATGACAAAATTTCATGCCGGCTGGGGCATCACCCCGTTAACCAAGTGCCCCCGTTGTTTTCCCCAGGGAACCAGAGCGAACAGCAAAAAGTCAGTTACTGGAACAAATCTGAAAACACACCCGAACTCAACATCACCAGAGTTAAAGATCAATACTATCAACATAAGAAGCCTGAATGGCAAAGAAATGGAGCTAGCTGAGGAATTAGATAAGTACCAGATCGACATAATAGGGGTGACTGAAACAAAAAAAGACAAAACTGGTGAGATCTTTCTGAGCAATAAATACAAAATGTTATATTCAGACAATGACAATCAAGGAAAAGAAGGAGTAGCCATAGTATTCAACACTAAATACGAGGCTAATCTTCTTGAATAGCAGGCAGTCTCAAGTAGAGTGATGTGAGCAAATATGAGAATGGAGAACTGGACAATGAGACTTATTTGTCCCTATGATCCCACAGAAGGTTCTACTAAGATAGAAGTGGACGAATTTTAGATGCTTTAGAAAAAGCAACTGACACAATGAAAAAGGAAAAGTTGGTCCTTGTTGAGGATCTAAATAGCAGAGTAGGAAATGATTGTCAGACATACAAAAATATTTTGGGAAAATTTGGAGAAAAGAGCAAAGTAAATAAAATGGCAAATACCTGTTGGATTTCTGCTCAGTACATGGACTGGTTATTACTAACGCAATGTTCCAACATAAAAATGTGCACAAATTCACATGGAGAGAATAAGAAAAGTCTCATTGACTATGTTATTGTTGATAGTAATGTTTTCTCCCTGGTGCAGGACACCAGAGTGTACAGAGGATTTGAAATTGGAAGCAATCACTATTTAGGCTTGAGCAGATTAAAATTGAATTTCATATTGAAAAGAATAACATGTAAGAAAGTTTTAAAGCGAATAAAATTTGAGCAGCTCTCAGATGTGAACTGTAGACTAAAATACACAAAGATTATTCAAGAAAAAATGAAAGTGTTTGAGAACAGGAACCAAACCTTGGAGATTCAGTGGCAAGCCTTGAAGAAAACCCTGATTGATTCCGCCACAGAGGCATGTGGTGAGGTTGTCTGCAAGGATAGAAAAAATCAGAACTCCATGGTGGACACAGGAAGTTAAAGAGGCAGTGAAGGAAAAGAAGAAATTATATCATAAGTTCCTGGCAAATAAGTCAGCTTTTGCTCTTAGAGAATACAGAGACAAATGTAAGAAAGCAAAACACTGTGTAAAACTAGCAAAACAAAAGTCATGGGAGGACTTTGGCAAGAACATAGAATATAAATATCAAGAAGGTGGTAAAATATTCTGGAGTTATTTGAAGAAGCTTAGAAATGGAGGAAAGAAAGAGCTGTAAAGGAGTTAGAGATGATAAAGGTGACATGAAAATGGGAGAAAAAGATATCCTTGAAGTATGAAGCATTTGCTAAATGAAACAAAAAGAGATAGCACAGTGGTAAAAAACACGAGGCATACAATCAGGAATACATATCCATACGTGAAGTAGAAAAAGCCATCAAAGGCTTGAAATGTGGAAAGGCAGCAGGAGTTGATGCTATTCGACCAGAAATGCTGTAATGAAGTATGGTGGTATAAAAGTCTTACAGTGGCAGCACTGCATAGTTCACAAGGTTTTGGACCGAGAGACGAATTCCCGATGATTGGAGTAGAGCTCTCATAGTACCCATATATAAAAAGGGAAATAAAACTGAAAGTGAGAATTACAGAGATATTTCCCTACTGAGTGTTCCTGGCAAGATTTATGCAAGTATATTTGAGCAACGGTTGAGAAGAATTGTGGAAGAAAAGCTTGGTGAAGAACAAGCTGGATTCCGGCCAAATAGAGGCTGTCAGGATCAGATCTTCACTTTATGACAAATAGTTGAGAAAGCATGGGAATATAACAAAGATCTATATTTAAGTTTTGTCGATCTGGAAAAGGCATATGACAAGGTGTCAAGAGAGAAGCTATTCAATACGCTACAGTTATATGGTGTCAATGGGGCATTATATCAAGCAATAGTTCGTCTTTATTTGAGTTGTAAGTCGGCAGTTAGAATTGCCTGAAGTACAGGAAGAAGGTTTAATGTTAAATCTGGTGTGAGACAAGGATGTACATTATCCCCTCTCTTATATTATCTATATGGATCACATTATGAAAGAAAGTGGTATTAAACGTGATATCAGAATTGGAGATGTTAATGTCAGCTCTTTGCTTTATGCTGATGATGTTATACTTCTAAATAAATCCACTACAAGTCTGCAAGATTCCTTAACTAAATTCAATAACTGTTGTAATAGATATAGTATGAAGGTCAGCATTAAAAAGACAAAGACAATGAAAATAGGCAGAAACATTGAAAATGTCAACTGCATTGTGAATGATGAACCTACCTATAGAACAAGGAAAACATTTCGCCTACTTAGGCACAATTTTTATTGAAGATGTTATATTAAATATGGAAATAGACAATAGAATCAACAAAGCTGGTATGGTAGGAAGTCAATTGAATAAATTCCTATGAATAAGATTGAAATTAGTCGGAACACTAAATTAGCTGTATACAAGTGTTCAAACAAATACAAGTGTAACAGTGTTCAAACCAATTTTAATTTATGGATCCGAGAGCTGCGTCAGAAGTAAAACACTTGACCATAACTAGAGACTGCAGATATGAGAGTCCTGAGAAAGATTAGAGGTGTGAACAGATGGCATCAATGGCAATATCATATTAAAAATGAGGATATTAGGAAATAACCTGACATTGTCAGCATCCAGGAATTTGTTAGCAGAGCTATTCTAAGGTGGTATGGTCCACTTAAACTGAATGGGTGAGGAAAGATTAGCAAAACAAGTGTTCTCTGCCAGGTTGGCAAGAAAACGACCCAGAGGAAGACCAAGATATAGGTGGATTGATACTGTACAAAGTTCCTTAGATGATAGAAATATAATATCTGATAATGTTGGCATCTTGACAAGTAACAGACTAATTTGGAGAAAAATTGTAGATAGGAAGTTAGTAATGATGTAAATTTTTCATGTAGTACTATCATATCCTATACACTCCTTGAGAGTACATGGCAGGAATTTGATGATGATGAAATTTTTGATGCATTATAGTTCTTTTGCTACCCTATTATGTATACAGATTCAGTGTAGTAATATATAAATGTTATTAAAAATTTGACTGACTAATATAATTTTTCAATTACATATTTGGTTTAATCCTTTATCCAAGTGTAAGCAAAACACATATCCTAAGAGTATGTGCTTTTCATTATGGGATACTAAGGCAAGTGATTAGAACTTATACCACCCGGTGCAAACTTTGTTTTCTTACAATAAAGGATTAAACCAAATATGTAATTGGTAGCATAGCCAAGTGAAAAAACTTCCATCGATATAATTTTTCCTATATTCATTAACAAGAATCATTGTCAAATTGATATATAAATTTCAGAAACACTTGTGTTGTGGCTGAAACCCATGTGTACTCTCTGACCAGTTGTTAGAAATTATATGTAGTTTGAAAGGTTTAGAAATTTCTTTCATCATAGAATTTGAACCTAGATTCTTTTCCAAATAAATGACACACAATAAAATAAACATGGAGACTTACTACAGCAAACTTGTGGGGACTATAGTAATATTTGTTATAGCTATATAGTAAATTTTCTTCAGAAAGCATTGTGCCTATTGCGATCTAGTTGAAACTTTTCAGTAGTTATAAATAATAACTACTTAATTATTAATAAATAATAAATAAAAAATCATAATATGGAGTGTATGAAATTATTTATGATTAGCTGTGATGTTATGATAAAAATATAATTTGAATTTAAATTACACTTGGCTTGCAAGCATTATCTGGCTAACTAATATAATCCTTTTTTTTTTTTTTTAACCACATCAGGGTACTATAGCTGATTACACTCCTGCTTCTTCGCCTATGGTTCCAGCTGTGCTAGTTCATTGTTTCAATGAAGTTGAATCTCGAGGTGTTACAGAAGTTGGCCTTTACAGAATTTCAGGGATGGATAAAGATGTGAAAGACCTGAAAGAAAGGTTTCTAAGAGGAAAGGGAGTGCCTAATCTGGTGAGTTTCTCTGTTTCATATATACATCTCATCCACGACAGGTTGAGAGCTAGAAATGGGCTAGAAAGATAGAAGAAATTTATATATTTATCTTTTGAATATTGTTAGGTTAGTTGGTGGAAAATACTGATACTGGGAGCTTGTTTTCCACAATATGGAAAACTAGGAATGGAGGGTGGATAGTTTGTGTAGCAGGTTTAAAGCTGCAAATTGGTGGTGACTAATTATAGACGTTGGCTATTATAGATAATAGCTCAAAAGAACATTTCTCGAAGTTCTGTTAGAAGAGGCATAGAGCAGAGATCCTCCCTTGATCTCCAAATCTTAAGTGATAAAGGAAATTAGCAATTACTTGGCATATTAAGATGGCCTGATATGTTTTTTTAATGATGATTTCATCCATGAAAGGTGTCAGCTTATTGTATATTAATACCATAGGCGGGTTACAATTAAATAATTTGAAAATCTTGCTGACTCTAAACATGATTCATTTTTTCAAGCTACTTTAGATCTTCATTAAAAGGAATCATTTTAACATATTGAAATTCATTTGCCATCTAAAGACATTCATAAGCATTTGTGTTACTGTGGGATTTAAATAAATTTAGAGCCTGTTGTTTGGAGAGTAGAGCCTTTATCCACTTGGTTAACCAGTCCACCCACCTGGTTGTTTTTATGTAGCATAAGGACTTCTGACTTATTCATACATTTCATACATCAAACAACTTTGCAGATCAGCTGATCATTTGAAGAATGGTAGTGTACTTGGTTAAAAATACTTGGATTCAAAGCAGGTCAGTGCAGCTGTGTACTGCAGTCAGAAGAATATGTTTTTGGTTGAAACGATCTCTGTTTGAATATCTAGCACATGAATTTAATGATAGCATTTCAATTCATGATGAATTAGTTGGTCATATTCTATCTCATGCAAGTTTTCTCTCTCAGAATGCTTTCCTGCCAGCCACTCCTAACTTTGTGTTCTTTAACACTATAAAGGTGCTAAGTGTGATGGCCACTTAGCACCACAGAGCATCATTTGCCTCTGGAACTTCTGCTCTTCCTTTCCACAGTCAAACTACTACTTCAACTCTTCTGATCCAGACAGCTGCTCTGAGCTAGTTACAGAAATTATCCTCACCTGCATGAAGGCCTTCATTTTCAATTGCATCCAAAATTCCTGCCCACCTTCCAAGCCATTGTTCAACAAAAGATGTACCAAAACAGTTGAAACAACAAGTTCTGCATACCACAGGCAGCTTGCACTAATAAAAACCCCAGCTTCATATTCATCCTATGATGAAGCACATAATAAATGCAAAATGGCTATCAGAAAATCCAACTCTGACTTCCTGAGGGTCAATAGCAGAAAACTTGCTTCCTGTCCAAATGGAAGTTGTGCCTTCTTTAATAGTACCTGAAGCTGACCTTCTGCCTCACTTTTCTTCCTCCATCTCCTACATGGATGACCAGGGCAAATTATCTCTTACCATAACAGAAACAGAGCTTCATATGCCTTGATTTTTCAGCAAAAAGACATCAGAAGAATGCTAAATAGAACTTGTCTTCTGGTTTTGATGGCATCTCTCCAGTTGTACTCAAACATTGTGCTCCAGAATTTATACCTGTCATTTATTATCTCTTCAATCTTTTGTACTCAGTCCGCACTTATTCCAGTGCATGGCAGCAAGCATATATTCAACTTATTCCAAAAAAAGGGAGATAAAACCTGCTATCAAACTACTAACTGATCTTACCTCAGTCCTCCAAACAGTGGAAAAAGTCCTCAACAGTCAACTTCTGCAATATTTTGATCCCTCTCAGATAATCAGTGACCACCAGTAATGGTTCTGCCACTCTAGATCTACAGCTGACCTCTTAGCTTACCTCACCCATCACTGACCATGCCATGGAAAAGTTTGAAAAAATGTGCTGTTGCTCTTGACATTTCCAGAACATTTGAGTGTGGCATTGAGACCTATTTAGTAAATTGCCATCTTGTGGTGTGGTACCTGTCACCATTTATAACTGAGTAGCAAGCTTTTTCATTGGTCATCCGCTCTTTCTCCTTGATCTACTCTTACTCACTAGTAATCATAACCATGGCCCTTGTTGATGACATTACACTTCATTCATACTTCTCATAAGAAATACAGTACCAAAATCTCCTAAGCTACAGGATAGTCTGCAACAAGTGCTCTAAATTAGAGAACTTTTACAGGTGGATGAATTTTATTTAGTTCATCTAACAAAAGGGAATCAGCAGCTACTGAACTCTGTGTACAAGACTCTTGATAATACCTATCATCTAAAATGAATGATGGTGAAAGTTGGTTTTTGATAAACCAAAAATTCAATATAACTATAGGATTTCAAATTATTAAGATATCCAAAAAGGAAAGACAGTTGTTGAATTCATGTTCAATAGTGAACGTGATTCAAAGAGTTTATTTTTTCCAGGAATTAAAGTAATTCTGTTTCCAAATAGCATCAACTGCAATGGCAACATTGATGAAACAAACCTATATGAGAATGATAATACCTATCATCTAAAATGAATGATGGTGAAAGTTGGTTTTTGATAAACCAAAAATTCAATATAACTATAGGATTTCAAATTATTAAGATATCCAAAAAGGGAAGACAGTTGTTGAATTCATGTTCAATAGTGAACGTGATTCAAAGAGTTTATTTTTTCCAGGAATTAAAGTAATTCTGTTTCCAAATAGCATCAACTGCAATGGCAACATTGATGAAACAAACTTATATGAGAATTGAGGGAAAATGGTATGGAAGAGTTGATTTTTTTTAGATGCTCCATAATATAAGCTAAAGCAGGTGAGATAGGACTGCCCGTTGCTGTTCTTTGGATTTAAATGCACGATGGTGGATTTAAATAAGTTTACAATGTCTTCAAAATCGGACTGCAAAAATTGAAGTCTTGTGGTGGAATGTTGGTGAATAAGGGAGACATTTAATGAAATCATAATTCCATTATCAAGCAGACACAGATCTTTAATTATTAATATTTAATAATATTCATATGAAACACTTCAAGCGGGGTGCTTAAGGATCAAATATGTATAACTGAGAGGAGACCTCCATATCGCCTTTAAAGAAATGCAGAGAACCGACCAGGGCTTCTGACCTAATATCATTCCTCACCTTCTCGTGGTGCACCCTGTTGGGTATCTTCCTGGATACCGAACGAATGAGGATGGGCTGGCAATTTGGGATTTAGCCGACCAAATTGTAATTCTTATTGGCTTAAACCAAATTATAAAATGATGGTACAAATGACAAAATTTCATGCTGGCTGGGGCTTTGCCCGGTTAAACAAGGCCCCCATTGTTTTCACCAGGGAACCAGGGTGAACAGTGAAAAGTCAGCTACTGGAACAAATATGAAAAAACCACCCCAAATCAACATCACCAGAGTTAAAGATCAGTACTATCAACATAAGAAGCCTGAATGGCAAAGAAATGGAACTAGCTGAGGAATTAGATAAGTATCAGATGAACATAATAGGGGTGACTGAAACAAAAAAGACAAAAACTGGTGAGATCTTTCTGAGCATTAAATACAAAATGTTATATTTAGGCAATAACAATCAAGGAAAAGAAGGAGTAGCCATAGTATTCAACACTAAATACGAGGCTAATATTCTTGCAGTCTCAAGTAGAGTGATGTGGGCAAATATCAGAATGGAGAACTGGGCAATGAGACTTATTTGTGCCTATGGTCCCACAGAAGGTAATTCTACTAAGATAGAAGTAGAGGAATTTTTTAATGCTTTAGAGAAAGCATCACACAATGAAAAAGGAAAAGTTGGTCCTTGTTGGGGATCTAAATAACAGAGCAGTAAAGGATTGTCAGACATACAAAAATATATTGGGAAAATTTGGAGAAAAGAGCAAAGCTAATAATAATGGCAAATATTTGTTGGATTTTTGCTCAGGACATGGACTGGTTATTACTAACACAATGTTCCAACATAAAAATGTGCACAAATTCACATAGAGAGAAGAGGCAAGAAATAAGAAAAGTCTCATTGACTATGTTATTGTTGATAGTGATGTTTTCTCCCTAGTGCAGGACACCAGAGTGTACAGAGGATTTGAAATTGGAAGTGATCACTATTTAGTCTTGAGCAGGATAAAATTGAATTTCATATTGAAAAGAATAGCATGTAAGAAAGTTTTAAAGTGAATAAAAGTTGAGCAGCTCTCAGATGTGAACTGTAGCTAAAATACACAAAGATTATTGAAGAAAAAATGAAGGAGTTTGAGAACAGGAACCAAACTTTAGAATTCAGCCAGAGAGGCATGTGGTGAGGTTTTCCGCAAGGATAGAAAAATCAGAATTCCATGGTGGACACAGGAAGTTAAAGAGGCAGTGAAGGAAAAGAAGAAAGCATATCAAAAGTCCCTGGAAAATCAGCTTGTGTTCTTAGAGAATACAGCGACAAATGTAAGAAAGCTAAACACTGTGTAAAACTAGCTAAACAAAAGTCATGGGAGGACTTTGGCAAGAACATAGAAAATAAATATCAAGAAGGTGGCAAAATATTCTGGAGGTTGTTGAAGAAGCTTAAGAATGGAGGAAAGAGTGCTGTAAAAGGAATTAGAGATGATAAAGGTGACATGAAAACGGGAGAAAAAGATATCCTTGAAATATGGAGTAATTACTTCGAGAAATTGCTAAATGAAACAAGCAGTGATGACACAGTGGTAAAATCACTCAACAGGAATACATATCCATACTTGAAGTAGAAAAAGCCATCAAAGGCTTAAAATGTAGAAAGGCAGCAGGAGTAGATGATATTTGACCAGAAATGCTGAAGTATGGTGGTATAAAAGTCTTGCAGTGGCTGCACTGCATAGTTCAGAAGGTGTGGACAAAGGGACGAATTCCCAATGATTGGAGTAGAGCTCTCATATTACCTATATAAAAAGGAAAATAAAACTGAATCTGAGAATTACAGAGGTATTTCCCTACTGAGTGTTCCTGGCAAGATATATGCAAGTATACTTGAGAAACGGTTGAGAAGAATTGTAGAAGAAAAGCTAGGTGAAGAACAAGCTGGATTCCGGCCAATAGAGGCTGTCAGGATCAGATCTTCACTTTACGACAAATAGTGGAGAAATCATGGGAATATAACAAAGATCTCTATTTGAGTTTTGTAGATCTGGAAAAGGCATATGATAAGGTGCCAAGAGAGAAGCTATTCAATACGCTACAGTTATATGGTGTCAATGGGGCATTATATCAAGCAATACTTAGTCTTTATTTGAGTTGTAAGTCAGTAGTTAGAATTGAAGGAAGTACAGGAAGATAGTGTAATGTTAAATCTGGTGTGAGAGAGGGATGTACATTATCCTCCTCTGTTATTCATTATCTATATGGATCACATTATGAAGGAAAGTGGTATTAAACATATCAAAATTGGAGATGTTAACGTCAACTCTTTGCTTTATGCGGATGATGTTATACTTCTAAATAAATCCGCTACAAGTCTGCAAGATTCTCTGATAACTGTTGTAATAGATATAGTATGAAGGTCAGCAATAAAAAGACAAAGACAATGAAAATAGGCAGAATCATTGAAAATGTCAACTGCATTGTGAACGGAGAACCTGTGGAACAAGTAAAACATTTTACCTACTTAGGCACGATTTTTAGTGAAGATGGTAAATTAAATATGGAAATAGACAACAGAATCAATAAAGCTGGTATAGTAGGAAGTCAATTGAATAAATTCATATGGAATAAGAGAGAGAGAAATTAGTTGGAACACTAAATTAACTGTATACAAGACAGTGTTCAAACCAGTTTTAACTTATGGATCTGAGAGCTGGGTCAGAAGTAAAACACTTGACCAAAGACTAGCGACTTCAGATATGAGAGTCCTGAGAAAGATTATTGGCGTGAACAGATGGCATCAATGGCAATATCATATTAAAAATAAGGATATTAGGAAAGAACTTGACATTGTCAGCATCCAGGAATGTGTTAGCAGAGCTTATCTCAGGTGGTATGGTCATTTAAATAGAATGGGCGAGGAAAGATTGGCAAAACAAGTGTTCTCTGCCAGGTTGGCAGGAAAACGACCCAGAGGAAGACCAAGATATAGGTGGTTTGATAGGGTACAAAGTGCCTTAGATGACAGAAATATAAGATCTGATAATATTGGAGTCTTGACAAGTAACAGACTGATCTGGAGGTAAATTGTAGATAGGAAGTTAGTAATGATGTAAATTTTTCATGTAGTACTATCATATCCTGTATACCTGCTTGAGGGTGCATGGCAGGAATTTCATGATGATGATGAACACTTCAAGCTGTAGTGGTGACTCAAACTCTCATGATGAAGTAATATCGCAATACCTAGCAATGGTAAGTCATATAGCTTGCCATACATACTCTTTGCAGCTAGTATGGGAACTTTTGAGTGGCATCTGATATAATAAAATAGTTGGTCGACCAAGTTTAGATGTGACGTTACTTTTGTGTTTCCATAGCAAAATGTTCTGCTAATATACATCAGTAGCACAGTACTGTCAGTAAATGTTAAGCCATCAGAAATAATATTGAGCATACTGTGTGAACCATTGAACCATAGCTGTAGTAGTAGCAGCAGCAGTATGCAGATTTTTATAGTTGAATGATGAAGTTATCTTAAAATAATTGCTCTTCAGCATCATAAAACATTAACCTGAAACATGCTTAAGAATAAACATGACTCATGGCTATTGAATATGACTATTCAACATTTAGTTGAATGTTGATAAGAAAGATTATTCTTTCCTTTGTCACATTGTAAACTATATGATATGAGTAGAAACTGGTCTTATGTCTTTTTAAAATAGCTGCTAAATATGATGGTGTGTGTGGATGACAGTTTTCACTGTTGGTTCTTACTTTTTTATTATGTCATTCCATTAGGAAAACATTGCTTCAGGACATTTGGTAATTATTTTGATCAAAAACTTGACAGTCATATCTTGGAATAACAGAAGCCAAAGAAATGTCTACTGAGTGAAGAAGAAATTATATTCATAGCTACCATGTAATGACATGTCACATTATATTTAATGTCTGATTGTAGTGATTCTCAAAGACATAACATATTACATCCACTCCAGCATGAAAAAGGAACTTTCAGCATTTTGTGTATGGTTATTTGTTTGTTAACTAATTTATAAAAGTAATAAATGAATTTTCCAAGTTTTTAATTTTACAAATTATTTCACAAATTGCACATTACTTTATAAATTAGATAATTTCTAAATTAATTTTGAAAAATTATTTTACTTTTTTTTTTTTTATTAGTCAAAAATTGATATACATACTATATGTGGTGTAGCAAAAGAATTTTTGCGTTCGCTACAAGAACCTCTCATTACCAAAACACTATGGAAGGATTTTGTTATGGCTGCAGGTGAGTGTTTCAAGTTTTTATGCATTTCTGATTGTTATTATTTATATATTATATAATTAAATTGTTTTGCACTTGGTTCCATTTTTTTTTTTTTTCCTTTAATTTTGAATAACTGATCAGAGGAAGGAAGCTAGCTTTAGTATCTGCTTATGTTATTTTTGTTCGTGTTATGGACATCAAATGATATCGAAAGTTCCTAGAAAGTATATCAGCATGTGCTCTGAGAGAGAAATATAGAGGAAAATTCATGAAAGCAAATTATTGATAAAAGTATCTTAATAAAAGTCATGTGAAGACTTTGAAAAATAAAAGTACTTGATAAAGCTTAGAAATGGAGGAAAGAGTACTGTAAAAGGAATCAGATGATAAGAGTGAATGAAACCTGACAATGAAGATATCTTACATAATTGTAGCACTTACTTTGAAAAATTGCTATATAACACAAGAAGCAATAGAACAGTGGTAGAAAATATTTCAGTGGAATGCGTTCAGCATTACATATCAATACATGAGGTAATAAATCATCAAAAACTTAAAGGCAGAGATTGAATAGATGATATTTGACTGAAAATGTTTAAATATTGAGGTATAGAAGTTTTTATTGTGGCTGCACTGCGTAATTCTGAGGGTCTGTTCAGAGGGTTGAATTCCACATGATTAGAGCTCTCTTAGTACGAATTTTTTTTTTTTTTTTTCAAATAATAATAATGAAATAATGTAAAAATTGCAGACGAATTTTGCTATTGAGTGTCCTAGGCAGGGCCAGTGAGAGAAATTTTTGGGCCCATGACAAGTCTGTGGTCCGGGCCCCACTTAAAAAAGTGCATCACTTTTGTTTAATAAAAACAAGTCATATAAAACATTAAACATTTATTTAATGTTATTAAAAACATTAATTATTAATTAGTTATTAATTAATGTTATTAAAAACAGGAAGATGATTTGTGTTAAATCAGGTGTGAGACAAGGGCACACATTTTCCCTATTCCTGTTCACCATCTATATGGATCATGCTATGAAGAAAAGTAGTATAAACCTGGTATTAAAAAAAAAACTGGAATGTCCTCTTTATGCAAAGGTCATACTCCTAAATAAATCCAGTACATATGTGGATGATTCCATGTCTAAATTGAATAACTGCTGCAAAATTTGATATGAAAATCAGTAATAAAATAATAGCCAGGAATACTGAAAGCATAAGCTGTATCCTACATGGGAAACCTACTGAACAAGTAAAACATTTCAGCTATTTGGGCACAATTTTTTAGTGAAGATGGCATGAATATGGAAATACACAGCAGAATTAGCATAGCTAATTTTGTTGTCTGGTATGGCAGGTTGTCATCTGATAACTTTATATAAGAATAAGAGAGAAATTAATCAAAACACTAAACTAGCTATATAGAAGCTGTGTTCAAATTAATTTTTAACTTATGGATCTGAGAGTTGGGTTAGAAATAAAGCACTTGATCAAGTGATTTATTTCTAACCCAACTCTCAGGGATAAAGCGCTTGATCAAACTACACAGATATGAGAGTTCTGTGAAAAATTGGGGATGAGGGTACAGATAGCATCAGTGGCAGAATTGTATTAAAAAATGAGTATGTGTGAGCATAGCTAATTTGTGGTCATTTAAAACAGAATGGGAGTGGAAATGTTAGCAAAACAGGATGTCAGCAGGAAAAAGTCCTCAGAGAAAGACCAAGATCTAGGAGAGAAGATTAGAAGACTGAAATATAAGATCTGATAATATTGGGGTCCTGACAAATAACAGATCAATTTGGTACAATACAAATACAAAGTTAGAATTATGTAAACTTTCATGTAATACTATCACAGCATGATGTACACTAGGGGTTCTTAACCAGTGGTACGTGTACCCTTTGGGGGTACGTCGTGAGAGCTCAAAAGTTGCTAGATCTAGTAATAAAGTAGCTAAGTTGACAACACTGATACTGACCAAATGTTATGTCAAGCTCCTCAACTTGAGGAGATAGTAGACTCAGCACTTTGTTCAAGTTAACATGGAAGAGTTTGATGGTAAATGCTATAACAATTTCTTTGCTGCCCAAAATGGAATCCATCTGAAACTGAGATTCATTTGGGGGGTGGGGGAGAGAGAGAAAAAAAAAGAGAAAATTAATACTTACATTTCCTAATTGTTCTTTGAGAAAAAACTCCACATTCAACTAACCTTTATCATGTCACAGTTTTGTAGTGCAAAACAATTTTAAAAGTTTTGTGAGCAGAATATAAAGTATCAGAATGATGAGAAAATTACTTTTATCTTCTGCTAAAATGTTACTGAAGATTCCAGATTTAGTTTCTCCTTATGGTAAAATCATCTTTTATAAAATTAAAAAAAAAAAAAAAAAATCTTGCTTCAGTCTATATCTATAAATTAAGCCAAAATATTTTCCATCCTTGAAAATTCCAAATTTCAATATGTACTTCAGAGAATAGCTTGTGATGATCACTGTAATTTTATTAAAGAAATGAAGGAAAGTCAAGACCAAATGAGTGCCATTTATCAAGCCATTAGCCAGTTGCCTCAGCCCAATAGAGACACTTTGGCATATCTTATCCTTCATCTGCAAAGGTAATGATTTCATATTCTTTTTCCAACTTAATTAGATTATTGCAAAATAGTTTTTGAATGTTTGGTTAGTTTTGGAGGATGCAATTATTCTTGAAACTCTAAGAACTAGGATTGTAAATTTTTAAACAAAAATTTAAAGTTACAAGATTATGTATCAGCTGTAGATTCACTGATTTTTTATTTATTTTTTTTATTTATTTTATTTTATTGAACTAGTAGGGTATCATTCTTAAAAATTCTATGTAACATTCTATAGAATATTTAGCTTAATTTCTTTTCATATCTCCATTTTTAACATCATATCTTGTATGAGCTTCTCCAAATTTCTGTTCTACCGTGTTTTTAGCATACCTGAGAAGAACCCAAGAAAAATTGTAGAAAAGAAACTTCTAAAAGAACAAGTTTGGTTCATGACAATGGGATTGTCAGGAACCAATTTTTACTTTAAGACAAATAATTAAGCAATTATGGGAAAATAAGAATAATTAGTTTTGATCTGCAAAAGGTATATATTTAATAGGCACCTCCGTAGTACAATTGGAAGAACAATGGTACGTTGTGCCCTTCGATTGGAAAAGGTTCCTGGCAAATAAGTCAACTTGTGCTCTTAGAGAATACAGAGACAAATGTAAGAAAGCTAAATGCTGTGTAAAACTAGCTAAACAAAAGTCGTGGGAGGACTTTGGCAAGAACATAGAAAATAAATATCAAGAAGGTGGCAAAATATTCTGGAGGTTGTTGAAGCAGCTTAGAAATGGAGGGAAGAGTGCTGTAAAAGGAATTAGAGATGATAAGAGTGACATGAAAACTGGTGAAAAAGATATCCTTGAAGTATGGAGTAATTACTTTTGAAAAATTGCTAAATGAAACAAGCAGTGATAGCACAGTGGTAAAAAGACACTGACCAGGCATGCAGTCAGGAATACATATCCATACTTGAAGTAGAAAAAGCCATCAAAGACTTGAAATGTGGAAAGGCAGCAGGAGTAGATAATATTCAACCAGAAATGCTGAAGTATGGTAGTATAAGAGTCTTACAGTGGCTGCACTGCATAGTTCAGAAAGCCTGGACAGAGGGACAAATTCCCGATGATTGGAGTAGAGCTCTCATAGTGCCCATATATAAAAAGGGAAATAAAACTGAATGTGAGAATTACCAGAGGTATTTCCCTACTGAGTGTTCCTGGCAAGATCTATGCAAGCACACTTGAGAAACGGTTGAGAAGAACTGTGGAAGAAAAGCTTGGTAAAGAACAAGCTGGATTCAGGCCATATAGAGGCTGTCAGGATCAGATCTTCACTTTATGACAAATAGTTGAGAAAGCATGGGAATATAACAAAGATCTGTATTTAAGTTTTTTCTATTTGGAAAAGGCATATGACAAGTTTGTAAGTTGTTCTGTTCGCTACAAACTTGGTATTAACTAGGTCTACCTACTCACTAATGAGACCTCAATAAAGGTTGAAACCGGTCTGGATAGTGACCTTCTCTCATAATGTAGAACAGTAATACAGCTCCTAGGAGCTAAGTTTACATTATGGGTAAATATCGAGAATAGTGATCGGAGCTTGCTCCACCTTTGACATGAGTTGCCTCAGCTTGCACTACCTTAAGGGTCAGTTGCTGCAGTATCCAGATATTTGCTTGCGCTTGGAATCGCCGAACTTTATATAGTTTCTACTATATTCGGCATGAAACTCTTTGAGTTTCTTATTCGGCTGAGAAACGATATGGGATGTAATATCCCTTAACTTAAACAAGGCATATGAGAAGGTGCCAAGAGAGAAGCTATTCAATATGCTACAGTTATATGGTGTCGATGGGGCATTATATCAAGCAATACTTAGTCTTTATTTGAGTTGTAAGTCAGCAGTTAGAATTGAAGGAAGTACAGGAAGATGGTTTAATGTTAAATATGGTGTCAGACAAGGATGTACATTATCCCCTCTGTTATTCATTATCTAAGTGGATCACATTATGAAGGAAAGTGGTATTAAACCTGATATCATAATTGGAGATGTTAATTTCAGTTCTTTGCTTTATGCAGATGATGTTATACTTTTAAATAAATCTGTTACAACTTCAAGATTCCCATGGTATGAAGGTCAGCATCAAAAAGACAAAGACAATGAAAAAAGGCAGAAACATTGCAAATGTCAACTGTATTGTGAATGGAGAACTTATACAAGTAAAATTTCGCCTACTTACGCACAATTTTTAATGAAGATGTTAAATTAAACATGAAATAGTCAACAGAATCAACAAAGCTGGTATGGTAGGAAGGAAGTCAACTGAATAAATTTATATGAATAAGAGAGAAATTAGCCAAAACACTAAATTAGTTATATACAAGACAGTGTTCAAACCAATTTTAACTTATGGATCTTAGAGCTGGATCAGAAGTAAAACACTTGAGCAAAGACTAGAGACTGCAAATATGAGAGTCCTGAGCAAGATTAGGGGCATGAAAAGATGGCATCAATGGCAATATCATATTAAAAACGAGGATATTAGGAAAGAACTTGACATTGTCAGCATCCAGGAATGCGTTAGCAGAGCTATTCTCGGGTGGTATAGTCTCTTAAACAGAATGGGCAAGGAAAAATTAGGCAAACAATTGTTCTCTGCCAGGTTGGAAGGAAAAAGACCTAGAGGAAGACCAAGATATAGGTGGATTGATACAGTAAAAAGTGCCTTAGAAGACAGAAATATAAGATCTGATAATACTGAAGTCTTGTCAGGTAATAACAGACTCATTTGGAGGATATTAGATGGAGGAGGAGGTAATGATGTAAATTTTTCATGTAGTACTATCATATCCTATACATCCTTGAAGGTATACAGGGTGTTCGGGATAAATTTGACAGTTTCGTAAGGAAAAAGAAAATCTTCTTTGTATCTATTAAATTTAATGAATTGACAAAAAAACATTACAGGCAGAGTTAATTACAATACTATCAACAAGATTTACTCAAAATAACCACTATTAGCATCGATCACAGCTTCAATTCTGCTTCGGAACCTCGAACAAGCTGATGCTACAGTCTCCCTGGGAAGGGCCGCAAAAACTGTTTTAATTTTATCCATTAACTGGGCTTTTGTATTACTGGAAGTGCGATTGGTGTGTTTTTCAACTGCGCCCCATACAAAATAATCCATGGGGTTAAGGTCTGGGGAGTTTGGAGGCCAAACATTTGGACTGGTGAAGTCGTAGAA
This sequence comes from Typopeltis vanoorti, assembly GCF_054136105.1. NCBI lineage: Eukaryota > Metazoa > Arthropoda > Arachnida > Uropygi > Thelyphonidae > Typopeltis > Typopeltis vanoorti. The sequence goes on along the minus strand of NC_143561.1, from coordinate 19,075,482 downwards.
ATTTTCAGACAACCATTTTTGACTTTTCCCAGAGGTGTGGCAAGGGGCCGAATCCTGCTGCCATACATACGGCCTACCATTGGCTACCATTGTTATCCAGGGCTTGACTACAGTTAGCAACTCCACGAACAAAGCCCGAATTCCAATGCCAGGGTTCTTCAACACCTGTTCCTGCAGATTTGCGAGGAATTCTGCTGTACGAACGCAATCAGATCGTCTGCTAGGGATCTTTCTTCTTGCTACATCCTCGTAGTCATCATTGCAAGTCTCTAGTTCATGCCTGATTGTTTTTACTGTATTCAGGGAGCATTGAGCAGCAGTCGTAATATCCTTATTTTGATGGCGGGCACGAATAATCATGATACAAGTTATTCTCTTCCATGATTCAGGTGGGTTCCAGCTATCCATCCTTTCTGACATCTTGTATATGAATGAAGAAGGGTCCAAACTTTTAAATGAAGAGAAGTGTGTGTTAATACATGTAACTTACGGAAAAATATAATTAATTATAAATATGTCAAATTTATCCCGAACACCCTGTATATCAGGAATTTGATGATGAAGAATATCATGAACGATTTCCCAGTATGAATGATAAAGCTCAAAATATGAGCTTTTTTATCTTCATTAATGATGTCGTTTAGCTTGAAAAACCTGGGTTTGAATCTCATCAAGGATGGGAAGAACCTTTTAAATGGGTTTTTCAGCTGAAGGTATGTTGTTTGCAATGTATTGCAAAATAGACATTGCAACTAGAACAAATACAATTAAGGTATATATGTTGACTTTATAGCCTTAGTTGCTTCTGCCATAATTCCAAATCAATAGATTTTGAAAAGTTTTGTTGGATTCGACTTATATATATATGACAGGAGTTTTTCTATATGTAATTTCACTTGTGAACCAAACACCAAAATTCTAAAGAGATTTTCAAAATACCACAAAGGTTCCATTTACCTCATTAACGTGTACACACGCACATACATACATACACTCAATGGACAAAAACATTAGAGATACTTACCTAATAGCATCTCGGTCCTCTTCTAGTGCGAATAACAGCTCTGAGGCATTGACTCGACCAGATGCTAGAGGGTTGCCAGTGGTAATTCCAGCCATGCTTTTTGCAGCGTTGTCCTCAACTATGCCTTAGACTTCAGTCCTGGATACATGAATGTGATGTCTTGTTCTACGGCATCCCATAGAGATTCGATCTAATTTAAATTTGGGGACCTTATACGGAGGGCACTGAATGGTCCCAAACTTGGATGAGTGTTCCTCGAGCCATGCCTGGGTGGTTGCAGCCTGGTGGGGTGGTGCATTGTCCTTCTGAAACAGATCTTTGGCTGCGGGATGCACAAAGGCCATGAAAGTGTGCAGGTGATCAGCCAGCACATTCTGGTAGATCGCAGCGTTTAAGGCCCTCTCCAGTCACACTAAGGGACTTAATGTGTCACATGAGAAGGCTCCTCAAACCAGGTTGGCACTGTTGGAAGAGAGCTGACCTGGCACGATGGGGCCATGCCTTCATGCTTTTGATGCCACACCTGCACCCTCCCGTCAGCTCAGAATGACTGATAATGGTATTCACCAGACCATATGACTGGTCCATTCTGCATAAGTCCAGATATGTTGATCCTGACACCAGGTGAGGCACAATGCCCAGTGACGAGCTGTCAACAGTGGTAAACTATAAGGGTGTTGTCTTCCATAGCCTATGGTATGCAGACTATACTGTACCTTTCTCTTCAAGCTTTTGACACCACACCTGCACCCTCCTGTCAGCTCAGAACAACTGATAATTGGATTCACCAGACCATATGACTCTGGTCCATTCTGCATAAGTCCAGATTTGTTGGTCCTGACACCAAGCGAGGCATAATGCCCAATGATGAGCTTTCAACAGTGGTAAACTATTAGGTCATCGTCTCCCATAGCCCATGGTATGCAGAGTATGCTGTACCTTTTGCTTGCTGATGCCTTGGACTTCATACATTGAAACTGGATGTGATTTGTGATGCTGTTGCCCTGTAGTTGGTTGGTTTGTATGGGCCTGGACAATCTATGTCGATCCCGGTCATGATGGTATGTGGTCGGCTACGACTTGCTCGCTAGAAGCTGGTACATCATTGATGGTATATTTGCAGTAGACCATTGATATGGTTGCCCTTGAGAACCCTAAGGTTTTTACCACTTGGGCGATAGAATGATCCATCTGTCTTGCGCCGATAATACATCCACAATCAAAGTCACTAAGATCGCCACATTTACTCATGTTCGTCTATTGCAATGCCCCGATATTTGGTTTGGGTGTGTTTCACTCTGTACAGGGATGCCAGTGTCAGCTTCTCTTTATCTCTAATGTTTTATCCATGGAATGTATGTGTATAAATCAAACTTGAGAATTTCAAATAAGTTTAAATAAAAATTTGCATAATAAGCATCTGCACAATTAATAAATTGGAGCAGAACAGAAGCACTCAGATTGCATTTCAACACCAAACTAACAATATACATGGTAGGTTTCAAACCTGTTTTAACTATAAATCGAGGAGTTTGGTTAGAAGGGGAGTGAGCAGATGGTACCATCAAACATAAATCCATCTTAAATTATTATATGATGGATTTGTCTCAGATCAGATGAACTGTCTTGATAAAAGTCAATGTAATTGCCTATCTTGCTTTATATAAGTGGGTTCAAGAAAAGATCATAGAGTATGCATCTTTTCACAAATATTTTCTTGAATTAGTATCTCGAGGTCGGCAGACCTTCAAATTTAAAGAGAGTTACACATTTACTTTGAATTTATTTAGTTTATGGTTAGTAAATTTTTAGTACTTTAAAGCTTTTAGTAAACTATGATTTACTGTGCTGCATTTTTGCCACTTAATAAAACTAATAACGTTTTAGGAATAACTTGTTAACTATGGATTTTGTTTTTGATCTAAATTATTAGAATTGCTGAAATTCCAGAATGCAAGATGCCTATTAGCAATTTGGCTAAAGTATTTGGTCCTACGATAGTGGGATTTTCTTCACGTGGTCCACCGACCATTGAAATGATTGCTGAAACTACAAAACAAGCAATGGTGAGTAAGTTACTATAAAATTTGAAATTAGAAGCTAATTGGAAACAAACAAACAACAACAACAAAAAAAAGAAATGTAATTATAATAATATGCATTACTGATTCTATAATTTCTCTGTATTTGCATTGTATTTAGTTGAATCGCTAATCTGTTTTCTCCTCTTTTATTGAGAGTTTTATAAAAATGATTGCAATGTAAAATGGAAAAAAAAATTGCACACCTTTCAACATGCACTAGCATCAAAGTGCAACAGATTGCTTATTAAAAATGTTGCTACAAAATGCATCTTGTAGCAACAACTCAAAACTTTAGACTTACTAATGAATTACTAGGGACATACCAGAAATCAAATGAAGTACATTAAACTATCCGAACACAGTACACAACTTTTTTAAAAAAAATTTTTTTATAGACACAAAGCTGATTTTAATAAATTATCAAAATGTAATATATTTCTGATCTGAATCTATTTTCTGAAAATTGGTTTTATAAAATGTGTAATACTAATAATTATTGTTTCCAGAGCCTATTTTATAAAGTATAATACATAATACTTTACGTATTATAAAGTATTATGAAAGGCACCTAAAAAGGTTACATTTCATAAGAGCATATCTTGTATATATAATGACCACACATGTTATTTCTCACCTCTGACTGAATGGATTTTATTGAATTCAGTATTTAGAATCTTTATGAAAATTTTATTAAGCCATCCTCAGTATTCATTTCACTTCTCACCATTTGTATGAACATTATTTAGCAGAACACTTAAATTTTGTATAAAGCAGTGACTCTGCTTTGGCTGGATGGCATTGAGTGAAATTTGGTATTTAGAATCTCTACCAGCAAAGTTTAGTCATTTTAGTTTTAGTTTCAGCTGGGCCATTGTTGGTGGAAAAATTAGGCAACCTGAAAGATATTGTTTTATTATCAACCTTCTACTAGGAAACAAGTTAGTCCACAGTGACAATTGATTCTATGAATTGTCCTAATTCTTAACATTATTTGCTTCAGAAATTTCTGCCATGCACTCTGACTGTGCACCACTGAGGCCCGATTACATCAGGAATTACAAACATTAAATCTATGTTCATAGCTAATGGTTTCAACAAGCCTTCATTGACAAAGCCGTCTGTAATTACAAATATCTACACTCCATTGTCATCTTAGAAAAAAATTACACATATTTCCATTCCTTATTCCAGAAAAATATCCAAACTTATCTTTAAATTCTTAGGCCCCTCAATATTTCAAGTAGCATTTGCTTTCTTCACAAAATTTTCTTTTTTTTTGTTTGCCAGGTAAAGGTAGCTTTTTTTTGTGTGTGTGTCAGCATTCCACTTTTGGACTTCTAGATTCCTTGTCCTATGATCTATCATATTTTGGTCAATCTGAACATCCACTTCTGTTTTGCTCTAAAGAACATAAAAATTACATCAAGTACCATGAATTGGAGCAATCTGACCATGATGTGCTGCCCCCTCGAAACAGTCCATTGGAAGAAAAATAAAGTCACTTTAAATTTAGAACAGATTTCTTATGAACTTTATGAACAGACTTTACAAAGAAAGTCGAGACATTGAGTTGTTCTAATCTCAACGGGTCTGATGGACTAAGTTTATCCTCATTATGGGAAATAATGCTTTGACTTTGTCATAATTAAGCTGCAAATGCCTAACTTTTGATATCAAATATGTTCACGGTCACGGTTTCTGAGTAGAAAACTAGAGCATTCAGAAGAGCAATATTGATTTCTGTTATCCTTAATCCATTTTATATATCTATAAAAATCTTTTTCAAATTAACCTCAGCTTTTGTAGTTGGATATAATTCAAATTTTTCTTTTGATTGCTCTGGCTAGGGACAAGACATGATACTAGGACAAAATTTTTATACTAATAAAAATATATGTATAAATTAATCCATTTTATGCTATTATCAATAGGCATCTTCAGTACAGGATTATAGAATAGTAATCAAACAATAATGGACAATTCTAAAAAGGTGCCGCCTTAGTAGCTAATGTAAGGTAACTGAAAAGTAATTTCCTAACTTAAAAAAATAAATAATGTTAATACTTTTTAAATCTACTAATCTTTTCCTATTTCCTATAAGTGGAATAGATGTAGACCATTGGATCTGTTTGTCAGGACAATGGAGTAAAATTTCCCATATGTCTTTATAAAGACATATTCTATGAGGAAATGACTTTTATGAATGACTCTTGTCTTGTTCCAGTGAAGCCTATGTTTAGTGTGAAGATAGCATGCTCATCAAGTCCAGACTGTTTAGGCTTGTGATATTTAATATCAGGAGCCTAATAAAGAAACATGTGAAACTTTACTCCATTGTCTTAACTTAAATAGATATGATGGTCTACATCTATCTCCTTTATGGAAGATAGTACTTTTTAAATCTGCTAATCTTTCCAAACTTTATTTATTTTCATTTCATTTTTTTTTTTTAAGTTAGGAAATTATTGCCTTTTAGTTATCTTACATCACTTACTAAGGTGACACATTTTAGAATTGTCTGTTATTATTTGATTGCTGTTCTATAATCCTGTGCTAAAGATGCCTATGATACTTAGACAAAAATTCTACAATAAGTAAGTTTTAACATGAGGTTTTCTCCATTTTTATAGTTGTACTTAATACCCGATTTATCAGACTTGTATTCTTCCTATAGCTGTTCTTACAACATATTTCTTTAAGAACTTGATTATTCATCCAGCCAGTGTATCCAAGTTTATGATGAAATTTACATTTTGCATTCAACTTAAGAAATTAAATTATACAAGATATGCTTTACTTTTGCCCATTTTGTAATGTGATTTTCATGAGAAATGTCTACCAGTTAATTCCTATTACTGCTTTCCTCCATCTTAATCCTCTGCCTAGGTCAAATAATTACTAATTATCCTTCAATCGAAAAATCCTGATAAAGATTCTTTGCATTCTAGAGATGATTTGAACCCAGGTCTTTCTATTTGAAGGGCATCAATGATACCGACTAAGAGCTGTGGAGACTTCAATAGGAATTTTAAGTAATAAAAATGATCCATCACCATTTCCTCTGACATTACTAAAAGAAGAAATAGTGATGGATCGTTTAGATTCAATCTCTTCTGATAAGGTCATATACATGTTGCTTCAATAACTGTCATAGATTCCCTCCAAAAATGTCTGATCTGATTTTCCCTTTCAGTTGTTTCCAACCGTAGGTGACTTTGTAGGCATTGCACACAAAGTATTCTTGGTAAGATTTTTTTTTTTTACAGGGTAGTTCACCATTGCTTTCCCCAACCCCCACAATTTTATTATATCATGAATATGTCCCAGCCATATGCTGGTCCCGAACCTGGGACCGCATATGACTGGACGTATTCATGACTGTAATCCATGTGTGTGTGTGTTCTGGGGGGAAGAAAAGCCCAAGTTTCCTGGTGAAAAAACTCCCTACTGCTGTATGAGGCCAGCTAACTCACTTTTTTGTCGAAAGAGACCAGATGAAGGTTCCTCAAGGTCACTGATGGGAATCAAACCCAGATCTTTCTGACTAAAGGGCTTTGTCTATACTGACCGAGCTACAGCGGCTCCTCCAAAAACGTAACACCTGTTATATTATCAGTTGTTTCATTTCTCATTCACTCTCCCATATTAAAATCATCCTTATGTTATCAAATTTTTTTCTATTAAGTAACTGACCCATAGTAATGCTACAATAAAACACTCCCACCCACCCTCAGTGGTACAGCCTTTTTTGCTTATTCAGCACTACACTTCCTCAAACTCCTGCCCTGAATAACAGAGTGTATCACTGATGTTACTGTCTAAATCTTTATCTTATGCATAAGCATACCATCTTTCTCACTTCTGACAACATTATTAATATTATGCAGTTTGGCATTAAGAATATTCTCAATTAAGCTAGGATTAGATATCACCATAACATTAGCTTAATTCATTGAAGTTTTGAGTATTTTTATTTTTATTTATTCCTAAAAGGTCGAGCTCTTGGAGCTCTAACATAAAAATCGATAGGCAGCCTAAGTTATGACCAAGTTCCTGGGTACTGATTTCAAAGACTTCAGTGAGAGCACAGCATATAACTGCTATCATCTTGTGTTCCTAAATCTTAAGTGGCATTACTATCTGAAGTAGTATAAGTTCTTGTTTGATTTTTCTGATTTGCAGGATTACAAATCTGAGTTTCCAGAGGAAAAAGCCATACTTACCTCTGCCTTGCCTGCCTTTCTTTCAGTTGATTCCTCATTCATGAACCAGCTGAAGAAAGGTCAGGAAAAGTTCTAGTCAGCAACTTCAGTGGGTTCATATCTGGCCATTGGCAGGGATCTTTTTGAATATCTTTTGGTGAGAGATGCATTTCATTGCTTGGTGTGAGACTGCTTAGCAAACTGATTATTGGAGGTCTGAAATGATGTGAAAAAGTTCCACGTTTATTCTCTAGAGTAGGATTTCCAGGTTATTTAAAAAAATACAAAAAAAAAAATAAATTCTTGGACCACTCTTGGTACTAGGCTTACAAGCTATTGTGATTGGGAACTACAATGGGGAAAAAAAAAAAAAAACTTGAAAATCAAACTTATTAAATAGTTTTTCTTCTGACACTAGCATTATGGAACCAAAAACATTTTTACCCTTTGGCATTTGATAAGTTTAATAACCAGTACTCACTTTTAAAGAGAACTGACTTTTCAGTTCTCTTTAAAAGTATGTGTTTGATAAAAAAAAAATTATCACAGATGCATAATATAAACAAGGAATACTAAATTTTCCAGACTGAAATTGATTTTGCCACAACACTGAAAATACCAAAATAAACAAATTATTAGTGTTATTGGACTTGGCAAACTGTATTAAGGACACTGAGATGCATCCAGAGGTTGATTTGGCATTTTTTTTTTGTGTAAGACCCTTGTGCACAACCAAAAATGACAATTCAAGTTATTTGCATTTAATAGGACTATTAACTTTGAAGTTAGTTATGAAGTTTAATGGCTAGAAAATTTCTATCAAAATCTCTAATTTTCTTATTCAAATACACAAAAGCATATAATTGAAGCCTTTAGAATACACATAAGAATACATTAATTTATCATGGCATTAAACTTATGTTTAACATATCATATGTGAACTCACTAGTAGTCATTGACCCATTACAATTGATTGTTCACTGTCAGTCATCTTAGCATGCCATGTCAACCCTGATTAGTGCCCATTTCACTAGTGGTCTTCTTGTATTTCTCTTTCAAAAGAATAGGTCAGACTTGAATCATCATATCTTCATTGATTAAGTGGACAAAAATATCACTTCTTATTGGGATCAAAATAACATTTTGTTATCAGCTCCTAGTAAGAAACAGGGCTTCCATTGATTATTATTATAATGATAGCATAATGAAGCAGAAAAAGCTGGAAAAGTGCTCTTGAAGTAGAATTAGAAGCACATCTAGAATTGCTCAGAAATCCCATGCTTGCTTATCATCAGATATTCCACATGCTGGATAGTCTGATACTATTTCTATTTAATAGAATTTTCCTTAGAATTGCAGTTAAATACCTTCAGAAATAAAAATGAATAATATTAGTTGCTTTTTTAAAAATATTCAATGCTGCATGTTGAAGTATTTTCTTAGTTAAATTGGCCACATTAATTGAAATATTTTATGTTATTAAAACACTGAATAATCATAGATTTTTTGAATAACATGATAAAGATTAAAAATGTTTATTTCTATTACCATAATGAAGAATGTTTTATAATGAATTTCTTCAAAGCTCTCTTTGTTATTACATGTTATATATTTAAATTTTGTATTACTTTCAAGTTTGGAATTTCATATAAAGAACATAAATAACATAATGTTATGCTGTTTTTTTTAATAGGTAATAGAAGTCCTGTTAAGTATACCAAGTGATTACTGGAACAGATTTCTTGATGTTGATCCAGATGTTTTTCCCAAGACACCAGAAGCTAAACCACGTGAGTTAATTTGAAATAAATTTTAATATTCTTTAGATTAAGATAATCTAATCTTCCCCTTATGAACTAGGCTCAATGGCCTATTGCATATAAGTAGCTTGGCTTCATAGAAACCTTCTTTGGCCCAGTTTCATTGTCTTGCATGATGGGAAAAAACTCCTGTTTCTAGGAGGGGTAAACAATTCCATCTTCATATGAGACTGGCTGTCTCACCTTAGTTGAAAATCCCTTATAAAGTAGATAGGATGCAAATCCAGGTCTTTCTGTCTAAAGGACATCATTAATGACTGAGCTATATAGCAGTTCTTAGATTAAGATGAATCTATTAATTTTAGATTTTAGAATTGCCTCACTAGCCTGTTTGGTTAAAGATTCTGCCTAGTCACCAAAAAAGGTTAGGGATCCAACTCTTGCAATTAGGCATGTGTATATTTAAGTCACACTCTAAACCAGTGCTCCCCAAACTTCTGGAAAAATTAAAATATTTCATGGCCCCCTCTCAAAAAAAAAATCGTAATATAGACATATATTATTATAATATTTATTGTATTTATATTCAATACAAAACATACACAGCGAATATTGCAATAATCAAATGTAAATATTACATTTTTAGCATCTTACATACACATTTCACATGGCACATTATCTCATATTTTTATATAGATAGATTTATTGTTATTGTACATTTTCAGTGCAAGCACATGAAACATAAAACGATTAGTAATAAAGAAAGAATTAAAAATATAAAAAGTTTAATAACAATTTAATGTGATGGATATGTTTCAATACTGCTACACAAAAAGTAAATATCAGGTGAAATATTTGAAACTGCAATTCTTAGATTTCTGCTTTAAAATGAAACTTATATAAATAAGCATATATTTACTAATATTCATTAAGTGCCGAAATACACAGGAAGCAAAATTTGTGAACCAATGTGTGATTTTTTCCATTAAAATAACAATTAATAAAAAAGAAATAATAAATAATAAAAATTAAATATTTCTTTTAAGACAAAAAAAAATCTACTTAGTCTTAAAACATTTTAAATTTGTTTTCATTATTTCATGTCCCCCCCCCCCTCAACAAAACCTACAGCCTCCAAGGGGGCCGCAGCCCACAGTTTGGGAAGCGCTGCTCTAAACAAATAATAACTTCTTGAATTTAAAAAGATTGGCAAAAGGGAAGGTGATTGGATAAATTATAATACCAGTTTTGTGTAAAAGCAGGGAGTAGTATTCAAACCTAGAGCGTATCAGGGCAAAAGTGCTAGCCACTCGGCCAGCCAAGCTGGCTTACCATTATGTTGATGTAGTTTTTGGTCTAAGAATTAGATAATCTGGAATCCTGCTCTAAAGATCAAACATGAAACTTTTTAAGCCACTTCAGGCCTCCAGTAAGCAAGGTGGTACATTGAATAATGCAAATAATATATCATCTAAAGACATTCAGAAACATTCTTTGCTTTCGAATCTGTAGGCTGGGACTCATTGTGGCAGTTCATTACAACCAAGATCAGTACACTAGGTCTGATTAAACCATTCTAACAATAAGCATCCTCCTAGTCTTGAAATTTTTTGCAGAGTTTGCTTCATTTTAAATCAGTCACAAGCAAACAGAGTTGCATTATTTTTGGCATGGACTGTTTATTTGATACAAGCTGCTTCATATTTTCAGAGTGGAATACTTAATCTCCCATTTTTTGTACTACTTAATTGGCAAACACTATAATCCTGACTTATCTGAATGTGTAGTAGACATCAGTCCTAGAACCATACTAATATAGTACAACGATTAGATCGTTGTACTATATTAGTATGGTTCCTTATTAGATTCCTTATTAGATTTTTTAAAAACTTTTAACCTTTTTTTTCCCCACTAAGTAATCACCTTTGATCAAATACAGATGGATAGGAACATAGTACGATAATTCCAGTACTGAGATTTATCTTTTAGAAGATATCTGGCATTTATTTGAATCCTGGTGTTGATAGACATACATTGAATGTTGAGGTTTGATTGTGGAATAGATGGATTATGGTGAAGGTGAATTATCTACATTAGCCTTTGCTTAGATGTTGGAAATGTTCAGAGTTGTGATAGGAAGATTCAGTATTCCTTAAAAAAATTAAAGTGATGACTGCACTTGGAAGCCCATGAATTAACTGGTTAACATTCATGAACCTGAAACAGCATTTATATTTTTAATTTTACTAGTTCTATGTTGATATTAAAGATTGCTGATGACATTTCTATGGCTGTGTAGCATTTTGGTTTCTCTACTATCTCATCACCTTTATCTTTGCCTTATATACTTTGAACTCCATATCTTCATTTGATAACTCACTCCACTAAACTCTTACATGTCTTTCCTGTAATTCTAGAGTCACATTTCCTGTTCCCTTAAAATACTTCAGATAAAACTTCAGATATTTTCACTCAGGCTATAATTCTATTCCAGATAGCTTAATACATACTGAATTCCTTCTAGAATTTTTGCATTATCTTCATACTTTTTTGCTTGTACTAAAGTGATAGATTGATATTATGCATCTGAAGGAGGTAACACTTTGATCCATAAGTTGTAAAAGTGATTTTTTTTTTTTTTGGTTGAAGAAACACATTTATGTTATGATTGAAATTGTCCAAGTGTGCTGAGGTAGTCTGGGAACTTATTATCAAACAAAATCTTGAATGGTAAGTCTAAGTAGGATATATATATTTTCGCATACACAAAAAATAAAATAAACTATAGGACATCAGTACTGGGGGGGGGTTACAGATGAGGGTTGAAAAAGTTTATTGTTGAAGTTGTAGTTGTCAACACTTCCACGGGGAAGGCTGTTCCAGAAGACATAGAGGCAGATGGAATATACTAGGAAGAGAAGCAGTTTCAGTGTGTTTCCAGGTATACTGAAAAGGGATGTTGAACAGCTGCTGCACTTGTTTTAGCAATCCCAACAGAAAGTGAGGAATGATAGTTGCCATTTCAGGGATCATATGTGAGCGAAATTGTTCTCTTCTGGACAGTAACTTCACATCTGGGGCACCCTAGATGTGGAGATATGAAGCCCCCAGTAATCATTGATTTCTATAAATTATAGAAAATTGTTTGCTGTGATACCCTTCATAGTATTTATCCCAAAAATAACAAACTAAGAGACTTTTGAGCTTATAGCCTGCAGCAACATTACCCACAAGTAAAAGGATTAAGTGGTCCTTGGGTGCCTTAAACTTGGCATTGTTTTTCTTCTTTTGAAATATGGTCAGACATTCCTTCCAGAAAATACTTGATCGTATATGCATGCAAATTCTTTCATAATCCAAAATAGCCTGCTCTATTGTTGTCAAATTAAAGATGCTTGAGCGTATATCAAAAATCCAAACATGTATGTTCTGAGGTATTTTCTTTTGTCTTTACTTGGCTCCTAAATAAAGGCATTTCTTCCAGAAGAGACCAGTTTCAGCTGTTTTTAAACAGTTTCAACTGTTTAAAAATCTTCTCTGGCAAATAGTTCCTGCTTCAACAAAGAAGTAGGAACTATTTGCTGAATCAAACTAATGCTAGTAGCATTAGTATGCTTAGAATCACCTGATTAGGATATAGAATTATTAACTGCTTATGCAAAAACTAGAGAAATATCTGGAGAATGCCACATGAGCAATTTTCCACAGAAGAAATTGGCACACTGTTTATACTTATCTAAACTAAGTTTGGCATATCATTAAACTTTTTTTTGTAGGTGATGGAATGTTTCATGTAAAGATGAATTTATGTAATCATTTTGAAAACTTGACTATTAAAAGCTATCATCATATCCGGTATATCACTTTAGTATGTACCAAATATTGTGACATTCCCAGAAAATATCTTTCATATCCTCATAATGCCATCATTGTTGATGTTATGCAAGATATTTTCTGCATCATTGCTGGTAATCATAATCTTATAACAAAACAAACATGACTGTTGAAAACTTAGGTATTAAATGAATTTAGAATTGCCTGTAGGTTAAAACTTTTCAAATGGCATGTCTAAAACTTCTTATTTAATTTCTAAACAACACTTTGAGCTCACATCTTCAGTCCAATAATCAGTGGCTTGACTTCAGAACATTCATGTTTTACTACTCAAAAATAAATAAAAAAGAAACATATGGTCCTGTGAAATCAGGTATTTTGGTGTTCATGCACTTAACAAGAAAATAAGGAAAATAAGACCTAATATAAGGGATTATATATTGAACTTATATAAAGGAATATATAAGTTTAATAATCAGGCATTTTGACCTGATCAGAGTGTCTGTGATCCAAAATAATCTGTACTCCGTGGCTGACAAAGTAAAGATACTTGACTCTATGTTAGTAACCCAAAATGCATGCTCAGATATTTTCTTTGTCATTACTTAGCTCCTGAAGGTAGCATTCTTGGTCCGGTATCAAGCTCAAATCGACGTTCCTGGTCACAGAAATCACGAGGAATGCTTCTTGGAAAGACACCATTAACCCCAAGGTAAGATTTCTTCTTAGCTAATAGTTATTATCTCTTTGTCTTTCTAGGTGACACTATTTCGTATTTAATTTTGATGAGGCATATGAGACATATTAAGCTGTGGTTGTTATACCTTGATAATGTTTTTTAAAATATACCACAATGATACGCTAGCTTTTAATTTAACCACTAAAGTTAAAAAACAAAGGTGGGGGGGGGTATTCTGCTTCCCTAAAAGTTGACTATATCGGCACTCTCTCTCTCTCTGTTCAGGTTCTTTCAAGTAGTAGTTAGAAGATTGTATGCTGAATTTTTGTCAATCCCATATAAAAAGGTTAAAACTTATGACACATTTTTGTACCATTTTGTGCATGGATACAAATTAGATAATACCAAAACTCTACTCGAGAGAGCAAACATGGAACTTTCTCAAGCCATTTTCAGCCCCAAAATAATCTGCCTTTCAGATTGTAATTAATTTTCACTAGGGAGAAGTAGCTGGCTATTATTTGCATGTTATTAACTTCATGCCAAAAAGAATGGAATTTTGGATCCAAAATAAAGCCCTTCCCAAAGGAAGGGTTTTAAATGTCAAAGCCAGATAACTGGGATAAGACCTTTACGTAGTCTGTGGTATGTGAAGTATGTGTTAAGTATGTGGAGGACTGACTGGGCTTCTGACTTAATGTCCAATCTTCATATGTTGCACCCAGTTAATAGGTGTCCACTGTGGGTGAATGAATGAGGATGGGCTGGCAATTTTGGACTTAGCTGACCAAATTGTATTCTGTATTGGCTTAAACTGAAAACAAACATTTAAAGTATAAAATGGTCATCACTTTTGGAAATGATGATCAGTTTAAGTGGGATAAAAATATGACATTGACAATAACAATATTTAACAAATTTTTAAAAAGAATATACAATCATTATTAAAAAAAAATTAAAGAATTTAAAAAGAACTAAACCAGAGACTCTATGACAGACTCTGAAGAAAATGTTTAGATTGTTTCAGCTAGGGAGGCATATGTGCTGAAAGCATCTATGAGGATAGTAAAATAAGAACTCCATAGTGGACACAAGAAGATTTAAAAAAGAAAAAAAAAGCAATATTCAAAATGAAGCAACAAGCATACTGAAAGTTCCTATCGTTTAAGTTGTCAGATACCCTAAGAGATATTTTCTCTATATATAGAAAGATAAGCTGTGTAAAAATAGCTGGGGAAAAAAACAATTGGAAGACTTCAGTAAGAATTTGGAGCATACACATCAGAAATGTGTCAGAATATTCTGGAGGATATTGAAAAACTTATAAATTGAGGAAAAGGAATTGGAAAGCCAGCTGGAGAGATGATATTCAACCAGAAATGCTCAGATATATGGGTATAAAAGTTTTTGCAGCAACAGCAGCAGCAGCTACTGCATGTACTTCAAAATGTTGAATTCTATATGATCAGAGTAAAGCTCTTATAGTTCCATCTATAAAAAAAAAAAGAAATTATTATTCTCCATGGAGTCAGAAGACTCAATGCAGGAGGCCCATACTGTCCACACAATCTATCATACGAGGTAGATGGCAAAAGTGTCCAGCCTGACATACAAAATTTGTGCCAATTTTAAAACAGTGTGCATGACAGATAGCACCATCTATGGGAAGGTTCATGTACCACTTTCAACTCTATCTGCGTCATTCAGTTGGAGGCACTCGTTTGACTTACAAGTGGCTGTAACATTAAAAATTGAGTACCATGCTGTGATAAAGTTTTTCACCAAAGAAGGGCTTTCACCAAGTGCTATCAAACAGCAATTGAATTGGTGTTTATGGAAAAGCTTCTTCTTCGTATTCCACTTTGAAGGAATGGGCTAAACAGTTTCACCTAGGAAGAGAGAACATCGAAGGTGATTCGCATCGTGGCTGGCCTGTGGAAGTAATGACTGAGGGAAATGTCTCTCTTGTTGAGGAGGAACTACTCAATGACAGAAGGATGATTTCACTGTTGGGAAAGTGGGACTGGAGAAAATCAATTTTTAAGGAGAGAGAAATTAACCCCTTCATTTAAAGGAAGCACTTTACAGCTTCTTTTTGACATGTGCGAATTGCCAGCATCACTACTCTTGCATTTTGGGGCCATTATTAAGTAAAAATTACTTGAACACAAGCACTTCACTACCACGATAGTTAATCTGATAACCAAGGCAGCTGCTAAGTAACTAACAGGTGGGTAGCATTTTCAGTACAGCATAGATATGCTGGACAAAGGGATGATTCACTATACCTGGGCAGGACGACGTAAGATTTCTCATGCTATTCAGAACGGTGCGCAATTTAAAACTTATGAATTATTTATTTGACCGCAGGTAGCAAACCATGGAAAGTGAACCCACTGATGGGGGGGGGGCTACTATACTTCTACTTACCTTCCAAGATGGCTATTAGTAATGATTATTTCCACACTAGTATTTCTCTTTTGTGGTCAATATTTCACATTTTGTCACCTACTTTGCTGTTTTTCTTCCAGTTGCTGAAGTCACTGACCTTATTCAGTCTCTGGCTGAATATAAGGTTAGGCTGTACTCATGTACATGATTGAGGAGAAATGCCTTTCAGGTCATTCACACACACCATTAATTCTGATTGCTTATCATCATGTCAAAAATTACTTTCATCAGTTGTGGGAAGTTCATTCCATCTCTTTTGTTTGTGGATCCAAAGCAGTGGCATCTGGTGATTTTTCTAAAACTGAAACCACGTTTTTCAGTTCATTTGGGGATGTCATCCTTCATCGTTTTGATATTGGTGTGGAAATTTAGGATGAGAGCATTACGTTTTTTTTTTTTTTTTTCTCATCAAGTCTTGCACCATCCGTACAATGGAACTGGATGATAGTAAAGTGTTAGTAAGGGTAATAGTAAAGTGTGATTTTTTTTGTCAAGACACTGATTGTGAATCTGTTGTAGTGTTGATTTGATTTTAAGGGAGAAAGTTCAATAGCAACAAGATGCTGCTCCAGACTTTAATGCATTTTCCAAAATTCAGGAGCTGTTTTACTGAAGAGAAGCATATTAGGCAAAAGAAAGGCCTGTTCATGTTTGTGAGAATTTTGTGCCAGTTCATCAATTTTTATGCAGTAAGTACATGACCAATGGCAACAAAAATTGCACAGAAGACTGCTTTTGGTGTCACTAGTATACATCTGCAACACTTGATAGAATTGTTGGATTTATCAGTGCTGGTCAGCTTCACTATTTAACTATGTCTGGAGTGCTCTGCCATGTTTGCTTCTTGTAGTAGGCATTACCAGTTGCTTTCATGTGGCTGATTCAACCCCTTAAGAGCTGCTGCAGTTTCATTTGGTGAAATTTATGGAGGAAATTGATAAAATGAACACCACACATTTAGGTCAGCTTACTCCAAAGCACTACCTATTAGATAATTTTCTTCAATTTTGGAACCGTTACTTCCGTTCCAAATGCTTTCTGCATAATTTACAGCATGGCATCCAAACTGCAAATAAACTTATTTACCTATCATGATGTAAAAGTAGTAGTTTGACATCATGATAATAAATATAGCAAACATTATTATAATGAACTTTAATGATTATAATGAACTTTCTAGTCATTATAATAATGACTAGTCATTATTATAATGACTAGAACAAACTACCAGGAAGTCATGACCCAATCCCAATAGACAGACATAGTACTAAATTGGTTTTGTTTGCTTACACTTGGATAAAGGATTAAACTAAATTTATTATAGTACTAAAGAAAATTCACTTCAGCAAATTATCTACTATAACAAACTATTCCTACTGTCTTTATGTTTGCTATATGTGAGTTGTCTATGATGTAATCTTTTTGTGTTGGGTTCTCATAATATTTTGTCGTAGAAATGAAATGATAGCAGTGAGAAGTCGCTATTATCTTGGCAGCAACTTCTCACTGCTATCATTTCCAGTATCTCAAGAAAATCTTCTCTCAAATGGCAGAAAAGTTGTCATTTGAAAAAATTAAAATGTTCTTTGCTTGCACATATTTTTCACAATAACAGGGTTTCCAAGGTAGTGACCAAATGTGATAATAACTCCGTGTGCAGTTGCTTTTAAAATAAAATGATTGGAAAAGACCATAATGCCACTTCTTCAGAGGCAGCGGTAAATATATGCATAAAAGCTAACTTGCAACAGCAGTATCTCCAAGAAAATTATATTGGGAGGTATATTTCGGAGTGTGCCACTATAGTGCAGCATTAAATGAATAACTCCTCTAATAAATGTTATGCTATATTTAAAAAAAAAAAAAAAAAAAGAAGCTGTTAGATTGCAGGTTTCATCTCCTTAATAACAGACAGCTGCACAAGAAAATTAATATGAACACTAAGATTGGAAGCTAGAGAACACAATACTTATATCACTGATATAGTTCATCACTCTCAAAAAATATAGAAAAAACCTTCCCATTCCATCTTCCTTTAGGTGTGAGGTCAGTGACCTGTTATATGATGAATAACTTGGCTTTTTTTTTGTAGGCCAAATTTTGGTAATAATAAGAAAATTTAATCTTCTCTCAATGCTCTGATATGTCACATCATTCATGTTTTTTTATTTTTATTATTATTATTATGTGACTCCTCCAGGGAGTCCAAAGACTCACCGAGGGAGGGCACATCTACAACTCTGTCTCCACCACTCAATAATCCACCAACAGCATCTACCAACCACCATCACCACCAGTGTTATTTTCACAGACAATCACAACCATCCATGCCCATGGCACGATTCAAACCCGCAGCCTTTTGACTGGAGAGTGGATACGCTAACCAGGCCGGCCAGGTTGTTTATTTTTCAGTAGTACAACTCAAGTTCTGGAGAAAAAAGTACTGCAATGTGAAACTGTAACTTCCTCAGTTGAAAATCCTTTATACAGGTTTCTTGCATTTTAGATGAAATTCAAACCCAGACAAAGGAATCTTTGTTGCTCCAGAGGCAAAGTATAAAACTTGGTAAACATAAATGCATCATTGTTCTCCACAGCACTAAATTATCAGATTTTGAAAGACTGGATTATTCACTAAATTTCATAGATTATCAGCATTAGAAATGCAAGAAACTTTTAGTTTTATTTTATTAGATTTTTTTTTTCTTGATCACATGAAGAAAAATTTATTTTTAACTGTATGTACTGTGTTAATATGTGCATGCATATATATATATATATATATATATATATATATTTAATTTTATTTTTGTTCATATTAATAGAACCTCTGGAAGTGGCAGTCTCTCAAAACGAAGGAACTTTTTCTCATCTCCTATGCTTAAATGAAGCACAAAAGAAGATCAGGTGTTGAAATAAATACATCAAAAAATAATGTTCTTGGTTGAATGACAGTAGAATTGCAATTTCATAAATTAGTTTATTTATAAATGAGTACAAATTGAAAATTAGTATTAAATTTTCAGTTCTTTCAAGCAAGAAATTAAACAAATGGATCAGATGTTGTATACTTTAAGCTACCATTTCTGCTTTTTGTAGAATACATAATTTTTTGAGATCTTTTGTCACAGAGATTTTTATCACTTAAATCTTTCAATTGCAATGGCTACATCAAAATGAAAATGGAATGATTTCAATTAGTATAGGAATATGAATTGTAAATCGGTTCCTTATTTAAAAAAAAAATAATAATAATAACAACATGGAATATGCAAAGTACATTGGTGATAGAGGAGCATCCTTGAAATGTTCACGAAGAAAAAGTATGAGGGAAGAATAATAGATACAGGAACACCAATCTTATTTTGGATTTTCTTATTCATTTTCATGTGCATCTTCAACTAAAAAATAGGTTTATGAATGATTATTTGGTTTGTAAATTGAAGCTGAGTTTGGTTAGTGACAGTTCCTGGTTATTTTCCTTTTTTAGTTATCATGAATTAGTTGTTTCTCTCTCTCTCTCCCTCACACACACACACACACACACACACACACACACACACACACACACACACACACACACACACACACACACACACACGTGGGTATGTGTATATATATCCATTGAGGGAAGGGATTACAGAGCTGTGAGACAGAATCTAAAGCTATATAAATAAATAAAAAAAATGTGGTCTTACAGATGAAAGAGAAAACATTTAACACCTCATATATATAGAGGGCGAATAAGGTCTAAGTGATAGTGACTGCATTAAAGGCAAGAAGACTTGAAAAAGCAAATGTATAATGGTTACAAACAAAATTCCAAACAAGCAAGTTTAAAAGTACTTGATACAAACCACATATGGTATGAATCTTTATTCTATGTTTTAGGCTCTGTTTTGATTCCATCATCTAATAATTCTACAGTTTATTCCTTCTCTCAGTGGACTGCATGCGAAAGTATTCACGTCATGCTATCCATATAAAGAAAATCACCTAAAACATTCTTCATAATTAACGTTTGTTTCAATTTTACAAGTCATAATTTCATTTTAATTGAAAATACACAGCAAAAAAAGTAAAGAGGACTCAGGTAAGCTTTCTGTTTTCTAAACTTGTTTCTGTATTCTTAACCATTATACCTTACATTATTATTACTGCCTGTACTCTGTGGAAGGATATCATGGAAGTTGCTGTTTGTCAGTACCTCAGTGACATCAATAAAGTGTATATTTTAGTTATATTAACAAATCATTTTATTTTTCTGTATTGGTCAGAGATTTCTGACAGGTTTATGTTGTTCATCCTTTTAATGTTTAAATAATGACGATTCACAGAAAAACTGTTTTTAAAGATCAAAACTTAGGGATTTCTTTCGGGTATTAAATTTTCAATTGTGAATTTTCTCTTTTAATGTAAGTAAACAACTAGTCATTTTTTTTCGTTTTTATTATTATTGGCATGTACATACAGGGTTTAGCTTTTCAAAAAAAGCAATAATGTATATTTATAAATATCTTGTGTAGTTGTGATTTGGGAAATGAAAGACTGTGATTAACTTGCATTATTATTAACCTAATGAATAAAGGCTTTTTTTTTCCTTTCTTAAATGTTAAAAGAAGTGACTAGGAGTAATTTCAATGTTTGTAGAAAAAGCTACAGTTTGAAACTGAAGTCTTTTTAGCTGTTTTTCTTTTCTTTATTTATATTTCATTATGAAACTTACAAAAAAAAGAAAAAAATCCGTTTGATTTCAGTAATCAATCTTTGTTACTTGGTTAATGTATTCATTTACTTCAGTGTTTTTAGATGACTTTGTAATATTTTTAATGTTCTGATATACCTATGAATAAAAACATCCCAAATTGTAGATATATATATATTATATAAGTGGTTTCTGTATTGCTATTATTTGATGTAAAATTCACAAGACCTTTGTAATCCATAATATTAATTTAGAAAATTTTAGGAGGACAAAACACATCTTACAATTTACATCATGCAGTTATTGGTTGATAAATGTTACCTAATTAATGTCAAAATGTCCATGCTATTCAGGCATATCTGTTAAAATCAGGAGCTCCCACAATCTCAAGAATCTGAACAAGCTGAATTTTCTTCAAGTTTTAGGTTTGGTTTTTGTTTCAGTTCACAATAATTTTAGTTTTGGTTTTAGTTCACTATTTGGATTGAGTGCATTTTCACTGTCTCTATGATGTTTATTAACAGTGTCGTGCATTTTTCATAGTATAAACAAGTTGACATTTGCAGTGTTTTATTCATTTTGTGTACCTATAAAATGGATACATCTCCAAAGAAGTGTTCAAAAATATTATTCTTTCTCAGCACATATCTATGACTCATAGATAACTTACCAATGAGTGTGGGTCATCATCAAATTCCTGACATGTACCCTCAAGGGGTGTACAGGATGTGATAGTACTACATGAAAAATTTACATCATTACTAACTTCCTATCTACAATTTTCATCCAAATCAGTTGTCATGACTTGTCTATTATTGGAGTCATGACTATTACTTGTCATGACTCCAATATTATCATTATCAGATCTTATATTTCTATCATCTAAGGCACATTGTACCATATCAATCCACCTATATCTTGGTCTTCCTCTGGGCCGTTTTCCTGCCAACCTGACAGAAAACACTTGTTTTGCTAATCTTTCTTCGCCCATTCTGTTTAAGTGACCATACCACCTGAGATTAGCTCTGCTAACGCATTCCTGGATGCTGACAATGTCAAGTTCTGCATCTCCAATTCTGATATCATTTTAATACCACATTCCTTCATAATGTGATTCATATAGATAATGAATAACAGAGAGGATAATGTACATCCTTGTCTCACACCAGATTTAACATTAAACCATCTTTCTTTACTTCCTTCAATTCTAACTGCTGACTTACAACTCAAATAAAGACTAAGTATTGCTTGATATAATGCCCCATTGACACCATATAACTGTAGTGTCTTGAATAGCTTCTCTCTTGGCACCTTGTCATATGCCTTTTTCAGATCGACAAAACTTAAATACAGATCTTTGTTATATTCCCATGCTTTCTTAACTATTTGTCCTAAAGTGAAGATCTGATCCTGACAGCCTCTATTTGGCCTGAATCCAGCTTGTTCTTCACCAAGCTTTTCTTCCACAGTTCTTCTCAACCGTTTCTCAAGTATACTTGCATAGATCTTGCCAGGAACACTCAGTAGGGAAATACCTCTGTAATTCTCACATTTAGTTTTATTTCCCTTTTTATATAGGTACTATTAGAGCTCTACTCCAATCATCAGGAATTCGTCCCTCTGTCCAGACCTTCTGAACTATGCAGTGCAGCCACTGTAAGACTTTTATACCACCATACTTCAGCATTTCTGGTCGAATATCATCTACTCCTGTTGCCTTTCCACATTTCAAGCCTTTGATGGCTTTTTCTATTTCAAGTATGGATATGTATTCCTGACTACATGCCTGGTCAGTGTTTTTTACCACTGTGCTATCACTGCTTGTTTCATTTAGCAATTTTTTGAAGTAATAACTCCATACTTCAAGGATATCTTTTTCTCCTGTTTTCATGTCACTTTATCATCTCTAACTCCTTTTACAGACTCTTTCCTCCATTTCTAAGCTTCTTAACAACCTCCAGAATATCTTACCACCTCGTGATGTTTATTTTCTATGTTTTTGCCAAAGTCCTCCCATGAGTGTTTGGCTAGTTTTACACAGTGTTTCGCTTTCTTACATTTGTCTCTGTATTCTCTAAGAGCAAAAGCTGACTTATTTGCCAGGAACTTTTGATATGTTTGTATTTTTCCTTCACTGCCTCTTTAACTTCCTGTGTCCACCATGGAGTTCTGATTTTTCTATCCTTGCAGACAACCTCACCACATGCCTCTGTGGCTGAATCAATCAGGGTTTTCTTCAATGCTTGCCACTGAATCTCCAAGGTTTGGTTCCTGTTCTCAAACTCTTTCATTTTTTCTTCAATAATCTTTGTGTATTTTAGCCTACAGTTCACATCTGAGAGCTGCTCAACTTTTATTCGCTTTAAAACTTTCTTACATGTTATTCTTTTCAATATGAAATTCAATTTTATCCTGCTCAAGACTAAATAGTGATCGCTTCCAATTTCAAATCCTCTGTACACTCTGGTGTCCTGCACCAGGGAGAAAACATCACTATCAACAATAACATAGTCAATGAGACTTTTCTTATTTCTTGCCTCTTCTCTCCATGTGAATTTGTGCACATTTTTATGTTGGAACATGGTATTAGTAATAACCAGTCCATGTCCTGAGCAGAAATCCAACAGGTATTTGCCATTTTATTTGCTTTGCCCTTTTCTCCAAATTTTCCCAAAATATTTTTGTATGTCTGACGATCATTTCCTACTCTGCTATTCAGATCCCCAACAAGGACCAACTTTTCCTTTTTCATTGTGTCAGCTGCTTTCTCTAAAGCCTCAAAAAATTCCCCCACTTCTAGCTTAGTGGAACCTTCTGTGGGACCATAGGCACAAATAAGTCTCATTATCCAGTTCCCCATTGTGATATTTGCCCACATCACTCTACTTGAGACTGCCTTCCATTCAAGAAGATTAGCCTCGTATTTTGTGTTGAATACTATCGCTACTCCTTTTCCTTGATTGTCATTTCCTGAATATAACATTTTCATTTTGTATTTATTGCTTAGAAAGATCTCACCAGTTTTTGTCTTTTTTGTTTCAGTCACCCCCTATTATGTCGATCTGGTACTTAACTAATTCTTCAGCTAGCTCCATTTCTTTGCCATTCAGGCTTCTTATGTTGATAGTACCAATCTTTAACTCTGGTGATGTTGAGTTGGGGTGTGTGCTTTAATATTTGTTCCAGTAGCTGATTTTTCACTGTTCGCTCTGGTTCCTGCGAACAGCAAGTTTGTCTGAGGAGAGCGAAAACAATGGGGGCCTTGTTTAACTGGGCAATGCCCCAGCCAGCATGAAATTTTGTCATGTTGTACCATTATTTTCTATATTGGTTTAAGCCAATAATAATATAATTTGGTCGGCTAAATCCCAAATTTCCAGCCCATCCTCGTTCGTTCAGTATCCAGGTAGATACCCAAGGTGAGGATTGGACATTAGGTCAGATGTCCTGGTCAGTTCTCCGCATTCCTTTAAAGGCTATGTGGAGGTCTCTTCTCAGTTATACAGCTTTGACCCTTAAGTGAGTGTGGGTTTGGTTTGTTAATGTGATTTTAAAGAGGTTTAGGGAGACAGATACCTTTTCTCCTGACAGAAAAGGAAAATGTGGGCAAAAAAAGGAAAACTACACTTACTCAAGATCATTTACTAGTTAGGAAGTTAAAAATAAATCCAAGATTATCTGCTGTAGATTTAGAGACAGCAGCTAGTGGGATTAATGTTTCTGATATGATAGTCCATTGAAGATTGTTGGAAGCAGAGAGGACTGCCCACAAACCAAAAAACTGTTGATGAAGGCTATGCAGAAAAGGCAGTCCAGTGGGCAAGAGTGTACAAAGACTGTTAAGACGTGGAAGGTCATGTTCTCAGATGAGAGCTATTTCTTTGTCCAAGGAGAGTAAGTACCCTATGTTCCCAAATCACTGACTGAGAAGATTTCTCCCGCTACCTTCAACAAGTTCCTAAAATCCCAGAAAAAGATGTTCTGAGGTTGTTTTACACATGATGGTCCAGGATCATTTGTGCCTGTTGACAGTATGATGAAAAGTGACCAATACATAAAAATATTGGAGAAGAGAGTGGTCCCACAGATCCACAAAGACAAAGAACTCATCATTCAACAGGATCTTGCTCCATGCCACACTTAGAGAAAAAGAAAGAGTTCCTCAAAAATCACAACATCCAATTGCTTCAGTGGCAGGTAACTTTCCTGACATTAACCCAAAATAAAATTTTTGGACCATAGTGAAAAAAGAGACTTAGAAAATTAAATTGTGATACAAAGGATAACGTAATACAATCCATTATAAAAGTATGGTTTTGAGATGCAGAAATAAGAAAAATATGTTCTTCATTGGTAGAATCCATGCCTAAGCAAATTAATGAACTTATTAGGAACAGAGGAGCACATATAAATTATTAGGTAAAGTTGGAGTTTAATTTTTGTACTTATTTTCTTATGAAATTAAACTTTAAAATGTGTCTCTCTCTTCAGATTAATTTGTTCACTACTGTATTTATGTAAATGACCTAAATAAAGCATTCATTTACATCAGATATGCAAATGAAAAATTTAGAATAATTTTCACAGAAAGTTATTCTGAATAGCTTAGCTTAAGAAAGATGCTAACTAGTTTGATCAGCAATCTACATAATTAAAATTTTTGTCATTCTGGCAATGACTGCCACATTTATGGATAACTGTAGTATTAATTGGTGTTGTACTTTTCACTTCACTTAGAACATTATCTTTGTTTTTAACAATTGTAACAACAGTAGTGTGAGATAAGTTTAGCTTACCACACACTGCTGTCTCAGTATTCGATATACCATCATCACTAAATTTAATCATTTTAACCTTAGTCTAATGTAATAGATTTACATGTCTTCTTCTTTTCACTAGAGCAACAGCACCCTTACTTTGAATTTTATCTGCCATTATTAAAAAAAAAAAATAGTTATAAGCAGCTTATAATTCATGCCAAAAGATAGAGGTATGCAGCAACCAAACACTTCACAAAAACTTTGCATTGGTTGATTCACGGGAACATCATTTCGCTAAAACCATCATGAATGAATGCAGCATCGTATAAATGGGAATTGGTCATAATTTCAAAGCATTGTTTGAGCAGATCATCATAAGGCAGGGTATTACTCTATTCTGTATGTACAGGGATATAGAGAATTTGGGTTCTTTAATGTGGTCATATAAAATTATTATCATTTCTTTCTGATGCATCTTAACTTCTTGCATGAATTAAGCACTTTGGAGTTGTAGTAAACAACAGACATTATTATGTGCGTGAAGCCTTTTAATGCTTTTAAAATTTTTCCTGTGAGCTGATGGGTCCAATGCAGATTGGACCCATCAGCTCACAGGAAAGTCAACATCAAGGCAGACAATTTCTCCTTACTCTTCTTCTGCCTTGATGTTGACTTTACTGTTCAAGCAGCTTGTAGAAGAGCATACTAAAAGACAGGACTATTTTGTGAAGATTATCCATTTGAAAATGAAATATGATTGTTATTTCATTAAGTTTTTTTTTCTCTGAATGGCTTTAAATGTGATCATTTACCTTTGCTAAATTGCCACAGCCTTTCTGAACTGTGATTAAAATTCATTTGCTACATGAAGGCCACTCATGTCAATACTGTTAAGATTGTTGTTGCCTGTACCATTTATATACAGCTTCTTCAAACACCACTTCTTTTGGTTTCTGTAATGTTTGCCTATTTGATATACTGTTTATATCACTCTCTAGTGAAATTTTAGAACAAATTCCTGTTTTGCCCGTTTTTATTTTTTTAACGTCTGACACTGCCTTTGTCATTTTAGCAATTTTTCTTCTAGACAACAACCTTTTTTGAGGTGTATAACTTAAAACATCTTAAAAACCAGATTAATTTTTTTTCTGTTTTTTAACACCACTTTTCATCTGTTCAAGATCCATAATTAATATTTTCACTTTACACAGCTGGAATGTACACAAACTACTCTGAACATTTGTTCATCACAGAATCAATAACAGCACCTGAGAAAATGTTGGGGGGGGGGGGTGATAAGCATTTGGTCTGCACAGTGAGTAATAAATGTCTATAGATCTGGAATAAATTGCCAGCCTGGTTAGAGTAGTTAGTGTACCTGTTCTCCAACCAACAGGCTGTGTGTTTGAATCCTGCTGTGGGCATGGACTGAATGTTTGTGATGGTTTTTAGGTGGGAGATGAAATTCATTGCCTGTTGTGAGACCACCGTCCTGCTTGTTTTTAGAGCAGGATTTCAGACTATATTAAAAATACTATATATATATATATATATATATATGGCATAACAGATTTACTCAGCTGAGAGACATATTTTTAAAAAAAGATTAAATGACTGTAAACCGAGAGATAGGTATAAACTATTCAACATGACTAGTTTCGTCTTCAAGAAAACTTCTTCGGGTGCACAATAAGAGAGAACAACCAACAAAAAATTGTGAAAGAATAAAGGCTAAACATCACAAAGTGTTAGCGTAAAAAGTCTAAACATTAAAATATTGGCATATTAACAGTTAGCTATTCTCTGTATTTCTTCATTGTTGGGTGTGTGGATGCTTTCAAAATCTTGTGATCTAATGCCAAAGTTAGATGGCAGTCTGAGAGATTATAGCTGAGGTTAAGGTGTATTTCATTAAGGATGATTTCTTTCGATTCCACAATTCTTCTTTCTAGTTCATAGCAGCGAAAGATATTTTCAGGTTTGTCCCTTAAGACTGGATGAACAAGGTTTTCCTCATTAGTGTTAGCAGAATTCAGAACATGGTTCGACAAACCACTAGCTCTTGTTCTGCCATATGTGACATTTCTTTTTGGAGCCATGGTCCTGAATCCCTAAAGAACTTCCTTGACCACCTCAACAGTCAACACCCAAATATCAAATTTACTGCAAAATTAGAGGTTGATGGCACTCTCCCTTTCCTGGATGTTACTCACATTTCTGAGAAATTTAAAATCTCAATTTACAGAAAACCAACTCACACCAACAGATATCTCCATGTACAATCCTATCACTATTCATCTCAAACATTTGGTATTATCTCTACGCTAGGCAAACATGCTCGATCACGCCTGTGTGAAGAGGAAGATATTAAACAGCTTCAGTTTCTTACTACTTTTTCAACAAAATGGTTATTCGAAACAATAAGTTACTTTCAGTTCACCGTACTGAAGATACAAATAGTGAAAAAGGCCACATTTCCCTACCATATATCAGCTCTGTTTTGCCAAAATTGGCCAAAGCTCTTAAGAAATACAACATGCAGACTTCATTCACTCTTCTGAACCTCCATTCCTTGCTAAGTAGGCTCAAACAAAGACATGACAGCCTTAAATATCCCAACGTTTACCGATTTTGGTGCAACTGCGATAAACCTTATTTTGGCCAGATGGAGAAATCCATCGAATTACGTCTTGAAGAACATAAAAGACATCATACAGAACAAGAGCTAGTGGTTTGTCAAACCATGTTCTGAATTCTGCTAACACTAATGAGGAAAACCTCGTTCATCCAGTCTTATGGGACATCTGAAAATATCTTCCACTGTTATGATGAACTAGAAAGACGAATTGTGGAATCAAAAGAAATAATGAAATACATCTTAACAACAACCTCGGCTATAATCTCTCAGACTGCCATCCAACTTTGGTGTTCATGAGATTTTGAATGCATGTGCACACCCAACAATGAGATACAGAGAAGAGCTTCAAATGTTCATATGCCAAAGTTTTAATGTTTAGACTTGTTACGCTATGCTTTGTGATGTTTAGACTTTTTATTCTTTTGCAATTTTTTTGTGGGTTCTCTCTTTATTGTGCACCTGAAGAAGTAACTAGTCATGCTGGAATAAAAGCAGTATTTTTTGCCTATCTCTCGGTTTACAGTTATTTAATCTTTTTTAAAATATATAATTGATAAAAATAGAAAAAAAATCCTTAGCTTACCTGCAGTGCTATAAGTTTGTAAATAACCTTTTATGGGTGGGAGCAACATAAATAAAATGTATCTCGGTACATTTTATGTTGTAACTCTTTTCTTAAATCTTGGTGTTCTCCAGTCAAGCTTTAATGATATCAAAATTACATTCTTTAAAGTCCCCTCCTAGCTTTAACTTCCCTATTTCCAGCACCTATGAATGGAAGTGGGAAAAAAATTGTGCCTCGCTAACAAATAGTAGGATTCATTTAATAACTTTCAGGAAATGAACCACCATAGCTTTGTTAGTAATGAAAAAATTCATTTGGAAAGACCCGAATTCAAATCTCTTGCTAAGATGCAAAGAACTTGTATAAGAAATCTTTTCTAATGAAGGTGAGAGAGAGAGAGTTCACATGGAGATGCAGGATTTTCCTCCCGACAATTCTTTTTTTTATCACACAAAAAGGTCAGATAACATGTAGTGAACTGCCTCATAGTCTCAGCCCTAATTCTCAAAACAACAATCTCATAAATTGTTCACCTTGATTGAATAATGCATAATCATTCTTCGAATAGTTTAATCTTTCCCTTACTAATAATCCTTGATTAAAATTAATATATTCTAGATATTGATTTTATAGGTATCACAGATCACATGAATTTTTCAAACAAAGAAGACATTTGGTCAGTTTTAATGCATCAAGATAATTGGACTGGTTTATTTGTTTAGGTAGGAAAATGTTTTCTCAAAGAGAGAGAGGGAGGGTAAATTAAATCGCAAACCTGTTGATACAGCTTATTTGAGGGGGGGTTAAATACTTAGATTTCCAATCCAAATTCTCCAGCCAAGCTGTTTCATGCAATCGACAGGGTTACGGATTTTTTATTATTTTAATCTTTGCAGTCAAGTAACCTGGTGATGATAGAATGTACTTTAAGTCAGGTAACATATTTGCTTAGCAAGTTAATAGGAGAATTGGAAAGCTTAACTATAAAATATATCACCTCGAGCAACTCTTTGTTTTCAACAATTATGGGATATTCGGAAAATTTGTAAGGTTGCATTTAAGAATGATTTGGTAATGCTAAACCATTTTGGGCATTGCCTGAATATGTGGTTTTTACTTTTCAAGAAATATTTCATATAGCTTGGAAAATGCTATATCTAGTTAACCAGTGGCAGCCTGTACATAAGCACTGCAGCACCCCCAAGGAAGAAATTAAATTTTGTTTGTGTTTATAAATAATAATGCTTACAAGATGTTAAAGATTACAGCTTATGTTTCGACATTGAATAGTTAATAATTGGAATTGTTCGATTAATGCTTTTGATTACGAAACGAATACACTGCGATCTAATGAGTGTCCATATTATCACATTAACCAATTGCAGCCAAACTCGCCGATATTCGTTTGCCTTCTCATTGCACATGACGTGAATCCGACACTGCTTTTTGAGCAGTGTATGCTTGCGCGCGTTAATTCTGTGAGATACGAAAGGGTGAACTATTTTTTGCAATCTTATTTTATTTTGTTAAAATAACATTTATTTATTATAGATACAAGGCTGAATTATGACGAGTGTCACTGTTCAAAATATGAAAAGAATTATATATTTTCAATTATGGTTACACGAAACAAATACACTGCGATCTAAAGCAGCGTGAGAATGTTCGCGCCAATTGCAGGTAGATTCACCGATATTCGTTTATGCTTGATACTGCTCTTTGGGCAGTGTATCATATGCTTGCACTCATTATTTCTGTGAGATACGAAACTTTTATTATTGGTGTTTGTTTGAGGGTGAAATATTTTTAATAAAGCATTTTTTAATAACATGTAAATTTATTTATTAATAAATTGGTTACTGATTAGGAAAAAAAGAATTTTTTTAAAAATTTTATTTTGTATATATATGCAGCATCCCCACTTAAAATTTTCACTGGCCGCCACTGTAGTTAACACTTTAAAAACCACAATGATCATAAAAGAAGTTAATTTTCTGCCGTGTAATAATAAACAACTCATCCCACTATACGAATTGATTACCCTATTATGGGAATGGATTCTCCTGTTGATATGCACGGAAGTATCGAAGGGTCTGGAATCTGTGGATGTACTATACTAACCATGCATTTATTCAAGCTAGTCATGCAAGTTATTTTACATTCTTAGAATTACTGAAAAACCAAATGAAGACTTAATTACAGATTATTCTTCAAAATCACTCCCCTTGCCAATTTATACACCAAATCTCAGCAACTGGATGGAGATGCCCTAAAATCTGCACTCTTCTGCAATTTCATTTTGGGGAAAAAAAAAAAAACTTAGGAAAACCAACTTTAGGGAATAAAGAGGTTGAGACAATTCTCTGTCCTACACGTGCTCATAGGGTATTGTCATTCTAAATACTCGTGAATAACCAACCTACAAGAACGAATTCTTGATGTACAGCTTTATATTCAAAGAATTTATCATGCTCAGTTAACATTCACCCCTTTTTGAACATTAAAAATATTCGGGGTCTATATCCCAACCAACTTCTTTCCAAATGTAGTTTGCAGCATTTTGAAGGTGTTCGTGAAGCATCTACGGATTTTAAAAGAAAACTTGCAAACTTTTTCGGGTCAGTTATTTTGAAATTGTAGAATAAGCAAACACATAAACTGCATTTACACAAAAATAACGCAAGCTATAACAACAACAACACAAAGCTAATTCATAACAGTAATGCATCAATACTCATTGGTGATTAATGCAACAGTATTTAGTGGCAGCATTTTGTAATATCAACTGTGTGTTTCTTGTGATCAGTCCTGTAATTTTTGCCATCTTATCGTATTTATGAATGAGATGTTAAAAAATCATCTCATTCACATTGTAAACTTTAGCTCATAAGCACTGTTTTCTCTCATGCGAAGATTGCGAGGCACGTGCTTTTAATTATGCAGTAGAGCCTCTGCTACTAATGGCTTGCAAAAAGTTAAGCAAGTTTGAGCGCGGTTAGTAGTTGGAAGGGAAAAAATCGTTCGATGCTGTTGGTACACTCCCTCAATGAGTCTTCGGACTCCCTCGAGGTGTCACAAAAATATATACAGTAAATCTGCTAAAGCAATAATTAATGCAAGTAGATAATATTATTACAATTATGTGTGTTCTATGGTCTGTTTATCTATTTTGTGGAAGAAAAATTTTAGAAATAAAAAAAATCAGCTAACGCCTTTATAATCCCGTATAGGGAGTAGACGTGGCTGTTTAGCCCTATCTAACTTTTGGAGACTGAGTGGTCAGTTCAATTCCCACTGGCAGCCAATCAGAGATAGCTGTTCCAAGGCTATCACTAATTAAGTGTGGCACGCAGTGAAGAGATGGCACAGCAAGTGGTGCCTAACCCCTAACAATATATTTAATGTCTGAAATAACGTAGGTTCTACGGTCGATTTTCTTGAGTTTAAGGGACGAAAAACTCGATTTTCCGGGAGAAAAAACCTGCTTGCCCATGCCAAAGATCGACTAACTCGGGAACCGGTCGAAAAAAGGCTTAGAAAAATTTCTTCTAATCGACGACTAGATTCGAAATAAAGTCTTCCTTCTTGTGGTCAAGAGCCCTGGTGTGCAAATGCCTTATCCACTGAGCTACACAGGCTCGAATTTTTTTTTTAGAAATAATGCAATTAAATTATACATTAATTAAAAATGAAATATTTTGCGCAGGAATGTTTCCAGTTTCATGAAACGACTGCCAGAAGTAATGAAATAAATGAGTTTAGTTTTATGAAATCATTACATTCTGATCACTTAAATAGGAAAATTAACTTTTTCAGCTTTGTCCCAAATTAGTCAATCTTTGGGGGAAGTGAGTTTTTTCATCCCCCGAAACTCGGAGTTTGTAACTGCATAAGTTAGTAAAACCCATCATATTTCAGACCATGGTACTCTTGGTGTTTAAGGGTGCGAGGTGATCGCAACGGTCTACTGTACTCTTTCCTTCCAAAGTCTTCAAAAATCATCAGTAGCCATGAACTCAGCTATTGAGTAAGGGTGGATCCTGGCTGAAAAAGTTAATTTTCCTATTTAAGTGACCAGAATGTAATCATCATCATCATCATCATACGTATCAAGGATTTAGGCCTAGTATGGACTGTTCCGGCCTTAGAAGTCATCGTTTAAGAGGACGTCCTGGTTTTCTTTTTCCTAATGGCTTGTTTTGGTAACCTTTCTGTTTTTATTCTTTGAACGTGTTCCATCCATCTATGTTTATATTTTTTAATTTTTTCAATTACTGGTTCTTGGTTTAATTCTTTCATAATATCTTCGTTTCTTTTGTGATCAAATAGGGTATACTTTGCAGTTTTTCTCATAAACTTCATTTCTGCTGTTGTTAATCTTTGTTTGTCTTTTTGTTTTATTGTCCAGATTTCGCTTCCATACATTAAGACCGGTAGGGCTAATGTATTGTATACTTTTAGCCTGGTTTGTTTTTGAACTAGGTTTGGTTTAAATATAGAGTTAATTACTCCTGTTATTTTTAAATATTTTGCAATTTTTATGTTTATATCTTTTTCATTTTCATAAGTGATCATACATCCTAGGTAGTTAAATGAATTCACCTGTTCTAAGATCTTGTTATCTAATACTATTTTAGTTCTTGCTGGATCTTGTCCTTTAAAGGCCATAGTTTTTGATATTATCATACCATAATATTTGGATATCTCATTTAGATTTAAAATAGCTTTCTGTAAGTTATCTTCAGAATTTGTAATTATTATTTGGTCGTCTGCAAAGAGGAGAGTGTTTAAGTTAACTGTAGGTGAAAGTTTAATTCCTTGATGTAAATTTTTACTCCATTTTATTATTATTTC
Source organism: Typopeltis vanoorti (assembly GCF_054136105.1). Classification (NCBI taxonomy): domain Eukaryota; kingdom Metazoa; phylum Arthropoda; class Arachnida; order Uropygi; family Thelyphonidae; genus Typopeltis; species Typopeltis vanoorti. The sequence continues at coordinate 19,041,926 of NC_143561.1, read as the reverse complement.
ATTTAAGTAGATATTAAAAAGAGTTGCTGAGAGGGGACATCCCTGTCAGACCCCTTGGTTTATCTCTCTTGTATATGATAGCTCATTATTTAATCTTATTTGTATTTGATTATTTTCATATATACTTGTGACAGCTTTTAGGATATTATTTGGTATTTGTCTTTCTTTTAATATGTTAAATAATATGTTTCTTTTAACTTTGTCAAATGCTTTTTCAAAGTCAATAAATGCAATATGCTAAATTATATTCTCTTCTTTTCTCTATTATTAATTTTAGGCAGAAGGCTGGGTCTATACATGATCGCCCTTTTCTAAATCCATTTTGTACCTCTAGAATAAAGTTTTCGGAATATTTCATTAGTTTGTTATTTAAGATTCTGCTGTATATTTTGTAACATGAATTTAGTATACCGATACCTCTATAGTTTTTAGGGTCATCTCTATTAGCTTTCTTAAAGATAGGAATCACAATTGCTTTTTTCCATTCTATTGGGGGGATACCAGTTGAGTAAATTTTATTTAAAAATAATATGAGTCTTCCTTTGAATCTTGTTCCTGCGTATTTATATAGTTCTGAACCTAGCTTATCTTCTCCAGGTGATTTTCCGTTTCTTGTTTCTTTCAGGCTGATTTCTAATTCTTCTTCAGTTATTTCCTTTTCATTTTCGTTAATTGTTTGCCAGTTGTCTTTTTTAAAATATTTGTCTGTCCACAGTTCTGTGTAGTAATTTAGAAATTCTTCTAATTTCAATTCAGTGTTTAATTTTATGTTTTCTTTGGTATCTGCATTTAGGTGTTTCAAAATCTTATATACATTGGGTCTTATTTTATATAAATCATGTTCTAAATTAGAAACAAATTTATTCCATGATTCTCTATGTCTTTTTCTGACTTCTCTTTTAGCTGTGGCTCTTATTCTTTTATATTCTATTTCATCTTCTAATCTTTTACTGCTTAACCATTTGTGATAGGCTTCTTTTTTCTTTTTGATTATTTCTTTGATTGTATCATCCCAGATCTTCAGTTTTTTTCTTTTATTGAATTTTTTGGTCTTTCCTAAGCTTTCATTTGCTGCTGCATTTAGTATCGTTTTTATATTAAGCCATTCTATTTCTATTTCTTCATTTTGTTTTATTTTATCTAGATACTGGTTAATTCTTTGTTCATATAGCCATTGTACATTTGTGTCATTCAATAGTCTAGTTTTATAAACAAATGTTTCAATTTTTCTTTCTGTTCTTGTTACTTGTAGCCATTTAGGTGGTAATCTTAATTTTATTTTAACAAGGAAGTGGTCACTGCTTATTTCATATCCTCTGTGAACTCTAACATCTAGTGAAAAATTTGATGTCTTTTCATTTAATATGAAGTAATCTAATATTGATTTCCATCCTCTTGCTGCCCAAGTATATTTATGTATGTCTTTATGTTTATAGAAGGAATTCATTATTTTTAGGTTATTATAAACTACAAAGTCAATCAATTTTTTACCATTTCTGTTTAGAGTGTGTTCTCCATGTATTCCTATATTATTATTAATTTTCGTGTTTCCAATTCTTGCATTTAAGTCTCCTGCTAAAATTATGTAATCATTTTTATTTATTTTATTATATATGTTTTGTAGCTGATTATAAAAATCAATATTATCCTGTTCTCTTCCTTCTTCTGGGGCATATAAACCAATTATTGTTAAATAGCTTCTATCTATTTTTATTCTAGCTTCAATTATTCTTTCATTCCATAATGTATAATGTTTTAACTGTTTTGAAAGGGAGTTATGAATCCAAATCATGACTCCTGCTTGTGCTCTTTGGTCTCTGTCGACTCCACTGTATATCACATTAAAATTTTCAGTTCTCATAGTTCCTTTTAATTTCTTTTTTGTTTCAGTAATTACTGCTATTTTAAAATTTCTTTCATTTAATAACTGGTCTAATTCTATTTCTTTATATGCTATTCCTCTTACATTCCAGTTTGCTATGTGTATTATATTTTGTCGTTTCCATTTTCTTTTTCCCTTTTCCATTCCAGGGTCGTTCCCCATAGATTCAATCCGATTATCTTTTTCTGTCAGCTTACAAGTATGGTTATGTTCTCCATGTCAGGGGAATAGCGTGACGATGGAATAGTTCAGTGGTAGGGCTGCTACCTTAAGGCTTCTCAACTCGCCTTCTTCCGAATTTAAACCCATAGGAGGAATAGGGGATATTGAAGGGGAAAGGGTAGATTATAGAAGAAATATAGCAAGGTTTATAGAGAGGACATATTTGTAAGGCCAGCAATGAAAAGACCCCCATGGCCCTCGAGTACTCTAATAGCACAAGGGTCATAAAGTAAGAAGAGTTGGCTGATAAGGCCTTATAGGAAAGATTAAAGTAAGTGGATCTTCCTCAAAGTAGAAGAAGGAGAGGATAGATCCAGCTAGGGGTCTATGGGAGTGCCGCTTCCCTTACAATCAAGATGATTGCCCCTTATGGCCCTGTTGGTCCACGAATCCTTATTCAATATATTCGGACCCCCCCACCATATATATATACACACACGCACGCACGCGCATGTACACACACACACACGGTGGGCTCCCCAATCCGCCACCCAGGGAACGCACTCTCTAGGGGTTACAGGGTCCCCTGAGAGACCAGAATGTAATGATTTCATAAAACTAAACTCATTCATTTCATTACTTCTGGTAGTCGTTTCATGGAACCGGAAACATTCCTGCACAAAATATTTCATTTTTAATAAATGTATAATTTGATTGCATTATTTCTAAAAAAAAAAAAATTCGAGCCTGTGTAGCTCAGTGGATAAGGCATTTGCACACCAGGGCTCTTGACCACACGAAGGAAGACTTTATTTCGAATCTAGTCGTCGATTAGAAGAAATTTTTCTAAGCCTTTTTTTCTACCGGTTCCCGAGTTAGTCGATCTTTGGCATGGGCAAGCATTTTTTTTCTCCCGGAAAATCGAGTTTTTCCGGGAGAAAAACTCGATTTTCCGGTGTGCAAATGCCTTATCCACTGAGCTACACAGGCTCGAATTTTTTTTTTTTTTAGAAATAATGCAATCAAATTATACATTTATTAAAAATGAAATATTTTGCGCAGGAATGTTTCCAGTTTCATGAAACGACTGCCAGAAGTAATGAAATGAATGAGTTTAGTTTTATGAAATCATTACATTCTGGTCACTTAAATAGGAAAATTAACTTTTTCAGCTTTGTCCCAATTTAGTCAATCTTCGCGGGAAGTGAGTTTTTTCCTTCCCCGAAACTCGGAGTTTGTAACCGCATAAGTTAGTAAAACTCATCATATTTCAGACCATGGCCCTCTTGGTGTTTAAGGGTGCGAGGTGATCGCAACGGTCTACTGTACTCTTTCCTTCCAAAGTTTTCAAAAATCATCGGTAGCCATGAACTCAGCTATTGAGTAAGGGTGGATCCTGGCTAACCCTATCTGTTTCCAGTAGATAGGTCTAAAAGTTCTTATTTACCTGGAGAACAAAAGACGAAGGAGGATTTTATTTAAATATCTGGCGCCTTTCATAAAACGGTGCCGCAGTCAGTTGAAGAAGCCCTTCTAAAGTTAGGCAATACTCAACCGCGAACATACAAAGGAAAAGAATTAATTATAATTATATGTGCACAGTATTTTCTATTATAAAATATTCCTGCATTTACAGGGTGAATTAAAAAAAAAATAAAGATTTAGTGTGCACAATTTGCTTTTTATTAGCATTATCATAACCGATTTTATAAACAAAAACCTGCCTGAAAGCTTAACATCTGCCCCACAAACAAAAAAGTGAGAAACAGATCTCTAGAGTACTTGAAATGTTTCGCTTTCCTATTAATAAATTACACTAATTAATATGAATTATTGATTAAAAAACTTTACACCTAATTGTAAACTCTCCGATTAAGGACAAACGAAGCAATTAACAAGTTTCGAATTCATTCCCTAATTATTATACATGTTTTACAGATGTAAAATAGCAAGAGAGCAACAGATTAAAAAAAAAATTGATTATAGCTACAAAGTTATTGACTAGTGGGAGGACTTTGACTTCGTAGATAACATTTGCTTATTGCCTCATAAATATATGTAAATAAGTTGTAGTTGATAAAGTTGAGTTGAACGTAAATAGAATAACCCTGGAAAGTTTAGAAAATAAATACTAAGACTCAAAAAAAAAAAAACTGCAGAAAATAGAGTAAGTATAAGCAAATGCTGATACGCGATGGAGTTATGTATATTGAGTAACTTCAAAGTGCCATATTTAATTAACTGCGTTAAGCTACGCCTAATGCAATTAATTCTAAACATGAAATGACAGATGATTTCAAAGTATATCATTATGAATGATAACTGTTATTACGTGACACCCCCACCCCCACCATGCAGGCCGATTTGCTTGTATGTAGGATGAAAAACCAGTTTCTAGGAGAGAATCTTTCTGCTACCTCTGTGTGAAATCAGTTACTTTCAACTGAAGAAGCCGATATGAAGATTTTTCCCGTCACCACGATCATTGACATAAATTTGCAAATGGAGATTAAAATGCCATCAATATAGTAAAATTCGAATAATTGTCCATCAGAAATTTGTGAAAATGAATAAAGTATTAAATCGATCAAGTTTATTCGTAACGATATCTTATCTGTTATGGGAAATTATTATTGTTATTACGTGACACCCCCACCCCCACCATGCAGGCCGATTTGCTTGTATGTAGGATGAAAAACCAGTTTCTAGGAGAGAATCTTTCTGCTACCTCTGTGTGAAATCAGTTACTTTCAACTGAAGAAGCCGATATGAAGATTTTTCCCGTCACCACGATCATTGACATAAATTTGCAAATGGAGATTAAAATGCCATCAATATAGTAAAATTCGAATAATTGTCCATCAGAAATTTGTGAAAATGAATAAAGTATTAAATCGATCAAGTTTATTCGTAACGATATCTTATCTGTTATGGGAAATTATTATTGGGATACTCCAATAATTTTAGGATTCATCGTGCGAGGTCACCATACACCTCTTGAAACGACCCAGTCATTGATGATGCACTCACTATTCCTTCTGGAAATCATTTGCGTCAGTTACTGTATGGCTAGACTAGGTAGTGTGTTTTATTTCCAAACAAAAGGAAGAAATTTGGAACCAATAACCGAATGTACGGAGAAGAATTTGATTTGGATCCATAAATTCATTAACAGACAACTCTACCGAGTTTCGGTGGGTTTAGACGACCCGTTTTGAATGGAGAAACCAGAGTTTGAATCTTGTCTAGGACGCGAGAAGAACCTTCACATCCAGAGTTTTAACATTGAAGGTGAGTTAGCTGGTCTCGTACGGGATGGATGGGTTCCCTTCCACGGAAACTCTTAGGAGAAAACATGCAATTTACAGACAAAAAACACGGTACAACCAATAGCCCAATATTGGTTCCATAAAATGGTATCGAACCTGCGGGTCTCACAGCCTTTGTAACATCATACGCTCACTAATAGAAAACACCAATCTCCATCTTCCCTTTCATGTGGGGGACCAATGGTCTCTTACAGCCAAGTAGGTTGGCTTCAAGAAAGTCTGCTTCTGATAAGATAATTAGGGCGAAACAATCATAAGTGTGATCGACGAGAGATAAAATTCTTCTTTCCGGATGTGAAAATTGATGTTTGTGAGGCTATTAGAGCACAAAAGGGTAAGGTGAAAGAAATTATATAAAATATTTCTTGCATCTGAATGGATTTGGTGTTCAGAGACTCGAAAAAGTGTTAATGAAGTGAAAGTGGATGTGCAAAATCACAGAAACTACAGCTTTGGGGGAGGGCAGCTGTTGAGTGGACATGCAGACATCAGTGAGGCAGTGGAGTGTAAGAATGTCAATTAAATGCCTAAGTTAGTACCACTGGTAACAAACCAGAATGGGATCGTATAAAGCGTCAAGATAGCAGTGGGCCAAAGGAGCTTTTACACTTTATGTACACTAATGCCACGAGCATTCGAAATAAGCAGGAGGAAGTTTTGGCATTAGTGAGACATGGCTGATGGAAGGTGATATATTTAGTGTGGTAGAATGTGAAGGGTATAGTGTGTTCAGGGAGGACAGAGAGAAATGAATAGGGGAGGAGTGCTATTGGTAATAGCCAATGAACCAACCAAAGAGAAAAGTTCAACTGCAGGCCAGTGAAAATAACATAAATTTGAGGATATGTGGTGTGGGGCCAGCAGAATGAAATATACAGTTGGATGCTGCTATAGACCAGGGGATGGAAAAGATAAGGTATAGTATGTATCAGCAAATAGACTCGCTGAGTGGAGGGCAGCTATGGATTTCAACCATGGGAACATAGATTGGAAGGATTAGAGGACGCGTGGGAGGAACGAAATGGAATTTATGCAGTTACTAAGGGATAATTACCTGAGGCAGAATGTGATGGAAAGTATTAGGGGATCGAGAGTGCTTGATCTAGTAATTGCATCTGAGAATGTGTCTATAACAAACATGACCACGTTGCCACTAATTGTCAGTGACCATATGGTCTTGACCTGGGAGGTGACTAAAGGTGTGGAATTTTCAGTTAAGACAGAGTATATATGCGGAATTACAGGACTGGTATGAAAAACTTAGGAGATTGCTTGGATCGGTGCCATGGCATGTCAAACTGCAAGGGCTGGATGTTGATAGTATATGGGAAGTGGTAACGAAGTGTTTAAGGGGGTAATGGCAGACAGTATACCTAGAGTCAGAAGAGTAAATCAAGTGGGAGTTAAATCGATGAATAGCATCACTAAGCTGGAGCTGCAAGAAAAAGAAAATTGTGGAAGGAATTTAAGGAGAAAGGTGACCAGAAGGCACACAAACAGTACAAGGCACAGGTAAGAAGGGTATCCTGCAATGCAGGATAAAGATAATCCCAAACAGTTCTTTTGATATGTTGCAAGTAAAAGAAAAAATGGTTTTAATGAATGCCGGCTGTGGGGAGGTAACTGAATCAGTTGAAATAGCAGAATTACTAAGTGAACACTTTGCAAGAGCATATCATTCAGGTGGTATTGCAGGGACGATAGAGGCCAAAGCTTATATGGGAACCGAGGCATATTACAGAACCCTGATATGAATAGCTGTGGGATAGGATGTATGCCAGCTGGAGTTTTACGTTAAACTGCGATGGAATTGTCAGTGCTCTTGACCATATTGTTTAATGAGCTCTAGCTTAGTCCAGAGGGGGTAGAAAGAGGGGAAAATAGTTCCATTGCATAAAGGAGGCCTCAAGACTGGGGTAGCAAATTACCGACAGATCAGCATAATCAGGAGTCGCTGTCAAAGTACTGGAGAATTTGGTCAAGAGCAAAATACAGGAATGGATAGATAGAAATGGTATAATACTGTATGGAGGAGCATGGTGTTGTTAAGGGAATATCATGCCTCAGGGACGGCTGAATTGGGTAAGGGTTATGGGTTTACAGGTTTATACTGCTGGACTTCGCAAAGGCCTTTGACAGGATACCACATGCAATCCTACTCAGTAAACTGTAGCACAGGGGAGATGGATATAGTGTTGGTGAGAAGTATAGGATGGTGATTAATGGAGAGATATCAGAGAGTAGTTTATTCAGGATGAGTCCACAAGAAGACCTGTGACTAGTAGCATTCACAGGGCTCTGTTCTTGGACAACTACTGTTTAATTTGCACATTAATGATATAGAAAAGGATCTGAGGGAAACTGTTGATGCAAAGTTAGGTAGAATAATAGTTAATACCGATGATATTAAAATTTAGTAGGATGATTTGGATAGCCTGGCAGTCTTGGCAAAGGAGAATGGATGTTAGTTTAATATGGCAGAGTGTAAGGTTATGCATTTTGTGATGAAAAGATTACCAGCTGTATACCACATTGGTGGAACCGTACTCCAGGGAATTGACGAAGCTGGAGACTTCGTAGTGTTAGTGGACGGGGAGTTTAAGGTTTAGGGGAACATAGTATACGTGGCTAAAGCAGCTCATCAGATCACTTGGTTACTGAAGAATACTTTGATGAGCAGACAAACAGAATCAGTTGAAATAACAGTTGTTCCTCTTTATCGAGCTTTGATATGATCCCATCATGACGCCTGCGCGCAGATCTAGGCACCAGGGTTTCTTGGCGATGAGGAGCAGGCGAATGACCAAATGGTAGCAGGTCTATAGAATGAACCTTACGAGAACAGGTTGAGGATTTGTGGGTTACAGAAACTGGTTGATAGTCGGAAAATAGGTGATATGATTGAGACATACGAATTACTGAAGGATTTTTACAAGATTAATACCGAGGAAATTTTTCAGAAGAGGTGTGTTGGTTGGAGAACTAGTGGCAGTCCGTGGAAACTGAGTAAGAGTGTAGTTAGCGAGGATGTTAGAATTAGGTTTTTTACTTGGAGAGTAGCGAATGAGTGGAATATGTTGCCAGTGGAATAATAATAATTATTATTATTATTATGTGATACCTCCAGGGAGTCCAAAGATTCATCGAGGGAGAGTGTGCTAACAGCATCGAAGGATTGATCCCCTTCCAACTATTAACCACGCTCATGTGTTTTTCTGCAGACTTGCAGGAGATTTCCGGAAAAAAAAAATCCAGCACTTATGAGATCAACTAACTCACCTTCACTTACAAAGCCCTGATAGAGGTTCTTCGCGTCGCCTCCTAGAAGGGACGCGACCCAGGTATTTCTATCTAAAGGGCATCATCGATAACGACTGAGTTTTGTAGGCTCTATTAATAGAAAACTTTAAAATAAAATTTCATGGGAAGTTATCTAGTGAGAAGTCTGAAATTGCATTTAGAAGAAACAAAGATTTTTCAGCTACAATAATAAAGAAAAGTAAATGAATAAATAAAAATTATTCTTACAAAAACTTACAATGAATACTTAAAGAATCAAAATAGAAGAAAAATATTAATTATGAGAAGAAAATTGAAAAAAATATACTTAGGAATTATGCAGATGATCGATCTTATTATACTAAAAGTATAAAGTGTTTGTAAAAATAATCTGAAAAAGAATTTGGGACTCAGTGAATATTATATCATTAACGAAGCAGGCTTAAAAAATCCTCTCCCCACTCCCCTCCCACATAGACACATTAACTAATCTCATTCTCGATCTTAAACAATTAGCTGAACGAAATTATATTTCTTGAGCGTTCCGAGTAAAAAGGTATTTAATTCTGTAAATCGAAAACTAATTAGCAATTGTAAAAAAAATTGCCGATATATGAGAAAATAAAAGATTTCTAGCATAAAATTATACGCACACCCTAACAATCATATCAAATTTATCCTCCTATCCCTATCCTAGGAGCCTGTGTAGCTCAGTGGATGTGCCGTTTGCACACCACAGCGCTTGCCGCACGAAGGAAGACTTGGTTTCGAGTCTAGTCGGCGACTAGAGGAAATTTTTCTAAGCCTTTTTTCGACCGGTTCCCGAGTTAGTCGATCTCTGGCACGGGCAAGCAGGTTTTTCCTCCCGGAAACTCGGGTTTTTCGTCCTGTAAACTCAAGAAAATCGACCGCAGAACCCACATTATTTCAGACATTAAATATATTGTGTTAGCGTTAGGGACCACGAGATGGCGGCACATTTGAGCCGTCTCTCTTCACTGCGTACCGCTTAATTATTGATAGCCTTGGGCCATCTGTCTCTGATTGGTAACAGTTGAGATTGAACTGCCCACTCAGTCTCCAAAAGTTAGATAGGGCTAAATGGCCTCGCCTACCCCCCGTATACGGGAATAAAAAGGCGTTAGCTGATTTTTTTTTTTATCCCTATCCTATCCTTGTTGTCCGTCCTAAGACGGCTTGAGTCTCCTCCTAATGAGGGGTTACTGGCGTATTAATGCAGCCGGTTCGCCATTTCTCTGCTGCATCCATTAAGGGCGATGACTGTAATCCATGTGTGTTCACGGGACCGGTTTGCCTGCTTGCGGGATGAAAAACCCCAGATAAACTGGGGGAAAACCCTGCTGTCCACTCCCAAGAGCGGCCAACTTGGCTATGGCAGATCCTTGAGCCCCTCACGTCGTCGACAGGAATTGAACCTAGAACTCCTTGGGGAAGCTCCTTCCCCAAGCATATGGTTGCAAAGCGCATAGCCACTAGGCTAACCGCACGGACGTCAAACTTATAGAGACAAACTTATTCCAGGCTCAGAATAATGCAAAGATGCAGGTTTTCATGTTATTTGTTTCTTATATATTTCCAATCAATTTAGACATACTTCGATGAGTCTTACGACTTTATGGAGTTCTATAATAAAAATAATAATAATAATAACAATACATAAAAGAGTAAGTAAAATGATTACAATCACAATTTCAAATGGCATCCTGTAAGCTGCTTGAATAGCATAGCTTTTTGTTTCTAATTTCCCCCAAATAGATGGGAGATAGAAAAATCATTTTCCTATAAAGAATCCTTCGCTGATTCACTAAATGCATTTAACATTTTATTAAGTTTACAACTTAATGAAATGGGAGACATGCATTATAATTTTCATCGCAAAAAGGGTGTCTTCAGCATAAGTTCAAAATTAAACAAGAGGCAAGTGACAACGAATACTCACTCCAGAAGAGATAAATGTCATGCCTTATCCAAATGACCTAACTATGCCATTATGCCTAAAAGTTTCAGGTATGGATTTTTTTCCAAAATCCATAAAGTAGATATGGATTTAGGGGGATTTCGTTACGATCTGTTGTCAACTGCATCTAATTTCTAGAATCGCGAAACATCTTTCTAATTTACTGACATCCTTCACAGGTAAATCCAAGCCATTTATCAGAAATAGTTTTCCTTCCTTTTAAAGGAGAAAAAAGAACTTCTTTTTTTCTCCTTTAAAAAGTGCCTTCTTAACCAAAATAGTCTTAATCAGTCTGATATTGTGTTTCTCTGTCTTCAGTAATGTTCCATTGGACGAAACCTTAGCGTTGCTGACTCCGACAAAACTTTAGAACCGATATTATTCATTTGTTCAGTTTTGTCCTCCACAAAGACTGCTACACTTGTGAGAACAAATTTTACCATGAAACAAACAGTAGCGTCATGGGCATCTCCGATTCACACGAACTGCTTTATGGAAGTTTAAAGGCTGCTCTGCATCCTCAGCCCCCATATAGTGGTACAGATACGTGGATGATATCTTAGCAGTATTCAAGACTGTCACTTGATTGTTACTTGAATTTCCTTCATAGAATTGCTTATTATTCCTCAAGAGTATGGGAAGCTTCAGGTTTATTCAGAAAGAAAAGCCACACTACAATTTTTATCCATGTGGTTTCTCTGAGGGTTTTTTTTTATAAGGCATTAACAGTTAGAGTTTCTTCATCGCTAGTTTCCCAAGAAGTCACCAATGTATCGCCATCGCATATGCGAAAGGTATCGCTGAACGATCCTCCAAATTACTTTGAAGGTTCTTTCGGAATAATAAACTTTTTTCGTTTTTAAGTCTTTGCAGACTTAGAAAGACAAAATTTCCCTTTTGGTCTACTGGTGTCTATCAAATTCTCTGCACCTGTGGTTTATCAGGCTTCAGTAACAATCATCTACAAGTGGTTGTTCGTCGTGATGAACACCTCACCTAGAGCATAGTAGATTCCATGAGGGGAACATTCTGGACGTGCGTGAACATGCCACATCCTTCAAAAAATAAAGTCCCACATAAAAGCTATTTTTTTATATAATACGGTTGTACAAAGAAAACCACTAGCCTTACATCGCCGCAATCTGAATTGACCAGATTACTTAAGTTATCCCCATTCGGAGAACAAATATCCGAATTAAGTATGTAGCAATTTCTTCATGCTTGGTTTAGCTGCTGAAAATGGACTGCCTCACGTGTTGATGAAGTAGGATGCTTTTCTTGTTATTCTATATTATTCTTTGTAACAATGCCATTACATTGCATGGTAATAACATTACCATGTAGTGTAATGATGATGGAGTATTTAGCTTTTATATCACTTTAGTAGTAGTAATAATAATAATAAATGGCCTGTGTTGATCAGTGGAAGTGGCGCTTACATCCCCTGCGCTAAGCAGCACGAAGATAGACTTAAGTTCAAATCTAGTCGCCGACTGGAGAAAATTATTCTATGTCTTTTTTTTTTTTACTGGTTCCAGAGTTAGTCTACCTCTGGTATGAGCAATTGGGTTCTTTCTCCAGGAAATTTCAGTTTTTCGTCCCATAAGCTCAAGAAAATCGACACTAGAACCCACATTATTACAGACAAAAACATATTCTGTTAGAGTTAGGTACCAAGATATGACAGCACTTGTTTGCCTTGCAAACCATACCTTGCAGACTGCTTGGTTTAGCTGCTGAAAATGGACTGCCTCACGTGTTGATGAAGTAGGTTGCTTTTGTTGTTATTCTATATTATTCTTTGTAATAATGTCATTATATGACATGGTAATAACATTACCATGTAATGTAATGATGATGGAATATTTAGCTTTTATATCACTTTAGTAGTAGTAGTAGTAGTAGTAGTAGTAGTAGTAGTAGTAGTAGTAATAATAATAATAATAATAATAATAATAAATGGCCTGTGTTGATCAGTGGAAGTGGCGCTTACATCCCCGAGACGAGCGAGCATGATTTAGGAAAGATTGAAGTACAATTCAACAGATTTTGACAATGCGGTTAATAGCAGAGAACGCTAGGATAAAAAACAAAAACATATATACTTGCCAATGACTTTCTGGTGACGCTGCTAATGTCATCAGAAAGTGACATTAGCAGTGCTAGAATCCTACGGAATTGACAGAAAACTAATAGCCATATTAAAAGATGTTTATAAGAATGCAATGGCAGCAGTTAGAATGGATGACAATTTGGGAAAATGGTTTAGAACAAGCAGAGGTACTAGACAGGGGAACCCGATATCACCCAGCCCTTTCATCGCACATTTACAAAGAGCAATGGACAAAATGAAGGAAGATACTAAAGGAATATCAGCACACGTGATGAGAATTAATCTGAGATTCGCAGATGACATTGCTATTATTGAAGAGGACGAAAGAGAATTACAAAGAACACTGAAACTGTTAAATGAGGAGGGAAGAGATTTGGACTTGTTATGAACTTGGAAAAAACAAAGACAATGGTATTTGGTGAGAAGAAATGAAACAAAAGATACAAGTGGATGGAACTGATATAGAAAATGTAGAACAATTCATGTATTTAGGAAGTAAAATGACATATGATTTAAACTGTAAAAAAGAAATAAAGATCAGGATTGCAAAGGGAGCTCAGTGGATGTGACGTTTGCATACCACGGCGCTTGACTGCACGAAGGGAGACTTTGTTTCAAATCCAGTTCGACTAGAGGAAATTTTTCTAAGCCTTTTTTTCGACACCGGTTCCCGAGTTAGTCGATCTCTGGCACGGGCAATCGGGTTTTTTCTCCCGGAAACTCGGTTTTTCGTCCCGTAAACTCAAGAAAATCGACCGTAAAACCCACATTATTTCAGACATTAAAATATATTATGTTATGGTTAGGGACCACGAGATGGCGGCACTTGTTGAGCCGTCTCTCTTCACTGCGTGCCGCTTAATTAGTGATAGCCTTGAGCCAGCTATCTCTAATTGCTGTCAATAGAGATTGAACTCCCCACTCAGTCTCCAAAAGTTAAATACAGCTAAAACGGCCTCGCCTGCTCTCTATATAAGGGAATAAAAAGGCGTTAGCTGATTTTTTTTTTCTGATTGCAAAGGGAAGAAAAAATCCGAAGGCCATGGATAACATTTGGAAAAGTAAAGTGATCAGCCTGCAAACAAAACTAAGAGTATCGGAAACATGCATTTTAGCGGTGTACTGTATGGATGTGAAACGTGGGTAATAAATAAGGAATCAAGAAAAGAATTTTGGCATTTGAAAGAACTTGTTAGAGGAAGATTCTAAGAAAAGGATGGGTACAGAAAATCACAAATGAAGAGCTCTATCGGAAAATACAACCAAAGGAGAATTTACTGCAGAAAATTATATAGTGGAAGCTGCAATTATTTGGACATATCTGCAGAATGAGCATGGATCGGAAGTAAAGACATTCATGTTTGGAATTTTGGATGGTGTAAACAGAAGAGGTAGACTATACAGAGAATGCGACATAAAGGACTGCTGCAAAGGTGACAATATACGAGGATGGTCTGAAAAGTTCTCGGTCTAACAATGAAAAAACGAATCTATAATTTCAAAATTATTTTTATTTTTCAACATAATCCCCCTTAAGCCTAATACATTTATTCTAGCGTGCTCCAGCGCCATTATCCCATTCCTGCAGTGGTTCTCTGTAAGATCTGCAAAATACACCACTACAGCTGCAATCACCTTTCGATTCGAAGAAAAATGCTGACTAGCGAGGAAGAGTTTTAGTTTTGGGAAGAGATAAAAGTCAGAGGGAGCCAAATCTGGGGAATAGGGTGGATGTTCCAACAATCAATAGTGCAGATTCCTTAATTTTCTCATTCCCAAAACATTTTTGTGGGCAGGTGCATTGTCCTGATAAAAGATGATTTTTTCTTCTGCAAACTGTGCCTTTTCTCATGAATTTTTTCGTCTAGTCTGGTTAAAAGATCAGAATAATATTCACCGGTTATTGTTTTACCCTTTTCAAGATAATTAATAAACAAAATGTTTTTAGCATCTCCCAAAACACCGATGCCATGACCTTTCTGTTGATGTAACCGACTTTGTCTTCTTTGGCGCTGAACAACTGGCGTCTGTCCACTGTTTTGACTGCTGTTTGGATTCTGGTGTGTAATGGTGAATCCCAGTCTCATCAAAAGTAATAAATCGACGCACGAAATCAGTTTTATTCTTGTTAAAATGCTCCAAGCACTGTTCAGCGATTTTCATGCGAGTGCGTTTTTGATCTGTGTGGCATTCCAATTCAACTTAACAACTATTCAGTTAGAACCCTTCCACTACAAAAATCAAAGTAGGCATTCGTTGAAGTGATGTGTAGTTTTCAGGAAGCATTCCGTCTATGGAAACCGTAGCTGTGGAATTCAGAACGTAATACTCGGCTACAAAGCTGTACAACCATGATGGCTTCCCCCGAACTCTTGACCGAGATTACTCAATGGTAATTGGGTAATGTGGAAGCACCTGGATAATTTTTTCAACGAAGTATATATATTACTGTAAAACTGATAAACCAACATACTCGACATTTTGTAGTAATATACAATCAGGTAT
Organism: Typopeltis vanoorti; assembly: GCF_054136105.1. Classification (NCBI taxonomy): domain Eukaryota; kingdom Metazoa; phylum Arthropoda; class Arachnida; order Uropygi; family Thelyphonidae; genus Typopeltis; species Typopeltis vanoorti. The sequence goes on along the minus strand of NC_143561.1, from coordinate 19,026,678 downwards.
TTCGCAAAATGTAAGTACACTCTGTTCATCTTCCACTCAATATAATCATAAAACAAATTAGCTCTGACTGAAGTTATTCCGAGGAAATTTATTATTTGGGAATGGTCGAACCGAATCAGAATCAAGACCGCATTTTTTTCCTTCTTAACAGACAGCAATTCTCGTATTAAGGCCTTTTTCTCGTCTTCTTCATCTTTTACGTCACCTAATAATCGAAGTCTATTTTGGTCTCCACCTACTTATAAACTTTTTCCTAAATTACGATGCATGAGCTTAAGAAAGTGGCTTCGAAGCACCTTTTTTTTCCCTCTGTCGATTATCCACAATTAAATTTGTTTTTGAATGGTAAAATGATCTCAACTTACCCTCTCTTATCGCACAGGATCAGAACTCTCTCCTTGGAATTACATTTACTGCTAACCTCTCATGGCAGAAACACGTACCACGAATAACGTCCTCAGTCCGCTGTGTTTCTGTAGATATTTCAATGGTCAGTGTTCCAGTGAACTGGCAAACATAATTTCTCTGCTTTTTTGTTGGGCCTGTTAAAACAAGAGCAACAACTTCCCAAAATTCCTTTTTAGTACAACTGCAAATGCATGGAGCCTGCTTTTCTTGTTTCTCAATTATTCCACCTACCTTTGTCGTCGGGAACAACCTTCCTCACAATGTGTTTCCCAACATCTTCAGCCTACACCAGTTCTTCAAGAAAAATGTCATTAGATTTCTTTTTTCTCAATCTTACCTGCATCCCATACACTTATTGATGTATCATAGGATATTGCCCTCTCATGTGCGGACAAATATTAAAAAATGAGGACGGCGGGGGGGGTACTATGATGCTTGCCTGTAATGCTTAGATGACTGGATTGTTCTCTGATTACATGGAAGAAAGCTGCAAGACAAATGTATCTTGTCCAATACCATGGTTCTCTAGCTGTTTGTTTTTGATAAAAATTCAACTTCCGAGAAGGAAAATCTCTGCTACTCTCGTTTACAATGATATATGATGGCTTTTCAAGTCTTAGAGGGAAATCTGATTTTTTTTTTCCTAATCGAAAGACACCGTTCTTCAGAATGTCTTATGGATACATGTAAATGTTAGAAAAAAAGATAAATTTTATGGAAATCTTGGCAAATGTTTGCTATAATTTGGTTTTCTGGCGACTGTTTGTCAGTCACAAAGAAGAGAGGATACAGAATTTATTTATGTCATTTATATTTATACGGTTTTGTTTCCATTCCACACAATATCCAATAATCCAGCCAGAGAACAGAGACAATTAATGACATAAAACCAATTAATGCTTGCCCTCATGACAGTTTCGGTTGCTTTGACGTAACCTTGACAACCAACCAACCAGATCAAACGCTATTTGCTATGCTCAATTTACACCATTTTCTCAGATTACTGATTTATTGCAAGAAATTGCAACAAACTTTCATGCAGTAAACATTCCACAATGTAAATGATGTGCGATGCTAGTTATGTCTTATTTGTTGTCCAGCCTAGTTAAAAATATAAATTTGCAAACCTCCCCAATCAAAATTTTTCATATAAACATATTCATATAAATTTTTACGGAATTATTCTGAAATTAGCCAAAACAATAAACTAGCAGTATAGAAGACATGTTCAATCAGTTTTAAGTTATGGATTTGAAAGTTGATTCAGAAACAAAGCACTGCATCAGACTAGAGACCACAGATATGAGAGTTCTGAGAAAAAATGCGAACAGATGGCATAAATCGCAGAATCATTAAAAATGAAAATATTAGAAAGGAACTTGACGTGGTCTGAGCAGAGCTACTCTAAAGTGGTATGGCCACTTAAAACAGAATGAGAGAAAAAAGGTTAACAAAACAGGTATTTGATATTAAGATGGAAGGGAAAGAATCTAGATGAGGAACAAAATCTGGGTGAATTGATTCAGTCAGAAGCGCCCTAGAAAACTGAAATCTTAGATATGACAATACTGGAGTGCTGACAACTAATAGCTTAATTTGGAGGTAGGAGATTAGTAATAATGTGAACTTAATCCTGTACACCCCCTTGAAGGTACGACCAGGAAATTGATGATGATGATAGCAAAAGAAACCAGGAAGGGAAAATCCCGGATTTTGCTTTGGACTTTAAAATGATTTTGGCCACTTCAGATCTCCAATATGAAAAGTAGCGGAGTTTCTTTTGGTAATGAAATACATCGATTACAGATAAAATCGTAATAGATGTATTTTCCTCTAAAATCGTAAATAAAATCGCAATGCAACGTCTATTTATGTGTTTCATTCCTGCATATGCCTCAAGACAGCAGGTTTAATGACTCTGGCCCTGAGATATCTCTCCTTTTTTATAGACCGACTGCGACTCAACTTGAGATAACCTAAAAATTACTTCCACTGGAGTTTTAGCCTTTTCGAAGGTTAGCGAAGGTAGGAGCTTCAAGTAGAATATTCTTCTATCTGTCCCAAGAAAATATCTTTAGATCCACTTAATATTCTTCAAAATTTAATAGTTAAAGTGTTCAGAGTGTAATGCTATCGTTCTTGAATGCTATGTTCTCTCCGCATGTTTTGAATATTTGCAGCACCATGCGTGTTTCTCCAAAGTCAAACAACCTTAACGCATTGTTTTGATTTTATGTATTATTTAATGCTTTAGTTCAGGGGTCGGCAACCGGCGACCCAGGCGTGCATTTTTGACGACCCATAAACGGTTGACCATACTTACATGGCATGTATGTTGAATTATTTAAATAATACATTTTATAATATGAATAATAAATTAAAAATACTTTTATACCTATACTTCGTGATATCGCCCGTGCAACTTGGAAATACCAACAAAAGGAAACTTCTGTTGGTATTATTGAAGATATACAAACGGAAGTTTCAACAAAATTTGTTGATTTCCATAAAAATAACATCGAAATGCAATTACGTTTGAATCCTTTTAATGTCGACATTGATGACGTACCAAGCCAACTACAGACGGAAGACTTACAACAGAATGAAACATCGAAGGTGACTTAGCCGATCTCAGACGGAGGTAGCAGGGTTTTTTCTCCCGGAAATTCGGGTTTTTCATCCCGCATACAGACAAATCGGCCCTTCAGAACACACGCAATTTACAGACATAGAATACCAGTTGTGGAGGTGGGCGGTAGATGGCGTTGATTCGTAGTAGAGGTTCGGTGTAGTGGTTGAGACAGTTGTAGGTGTCCTCCCGCGATGAGTCTTCGGACTCCTTGGAGGTGTCAGGAATAATAATAATAATAATAATAATAATAATAATAATAAAGAACGCATTTCCATTAGAAAATATCCAAATATTTTATCGATGCTTACCAAAAAATTTGAAGTATTAATCAGTTTCGCAAAGAAGATGATAGTTGCATTTGAAAGCACATACATTTGCGAATAAGCATTTTCTGCCAAGAGTTTTAGAAAAAAAATAAATTGTCTTCTCGACTGACTGATGAACATTTGCATACTTCGATTCGAATTTGCACCTCAGGTTATAAAGTGGATATAGATAATTTGGCTAAGGGAAAATCACAAAAATCACATTAAGCAGAGAGACGCACATATTAAGCGCCTTTGTAGCGCAATTGGAAGAACAACGGTACATTGTGCCCTGCGATTGGAATAGGCTTAAGTTCGATTCTCGTCGCGACGGGAGAGAATCCATCTCTGGACGATCTTCAATCGAAGGTGAGTTAGCCGATCTGATACGGAGGTAGCAGGGTTTTTTTTCTCCCGAAAAAAAAAAAAAAAGAAAACTCGGGTTTTTAATCCCGCATACAGACAAATCGGTCCTTCAGAACACACGAAATTTACAGACAAAAAATACCTAGTTGTGGTAGTGGTGGAGGTGGGCGGTAGATGGCGGTGATGGAGATGATTCGTAGTAGAGGTTCGGTGTAGTGGTTGAGACAGTTGTAGGTGTCCTCCCGCGATGAGTCTTCGGACTCCTTGGAGGTGTCACGAATAATAATAATAATAATAATATTGTGATGCATAAACTATCTTAATTTGTTTTTAGGTGATAATAATTTTTCATTGAGTTTCATTTTCATGCTTGTTTCATATCTCGTATTTTAAATATTTCTGTTTTTTTTTTTTTTAAATTGATATATTAAAAATTGATAACTTAAGTATTTTTTCACTCACTATTTTCTCTTAATTAACTCTTGCGGCCCTATTATTAAAAACAAAAGTTGAATGTGGCCAGCGAGTCTGAATAGGTTGCTGATTCCTGCTTTAGTTAACTATCTTTTGGATCATTTTGACGACGTATGTAATGTACTTATTTATTGAAAATTCTCCTTACAATATTATTTCTTTATTTTTTATTTATTGAATTATCATTATACATTAATATACACCGATCTTATTGGAGGTTTAATTCTGCGTTCTGAATTCTTAAACAAATTAAGCAAACTCTGATCTGAACAATCATAAAATACTATAAAATAAAAGAGAGGGAAAAAAAATAAAAAATGAAATTTTAGAAAAGTAATTGTAAATAAATAACCATTGGTTTTGTTTACTATATCATTTTTATCGTTACGAGAGTCTGGATACAAGTATTTCCTCCTATTTTTCTCTTTCGATTCGAGTGTGGCAGAAAGATTTGCATGTCAGTGAGTGGACAAAGCACCATGTAGTTCCAAAGTGAGTGGCGCTGCGATCAATCACATGAAATATAGAAGTAGTTAGAAATGGCGGCTGTTATAGCTTTGAAAACTATGCAGAAATTGGAGGGAAAAATGCATCTGTACTAGAGTTCTGCCCACTAGAAACATAATTATATTTCCCTTCTCATAGCAACGCTTGACATTAACATTTAGCTGGATCAGTCCAGCTAAATGCTGCAATTCCCAATCCAGGCATCCACCTGTTTGGCACCTATTCCATCGTGCATATGACTGACAGATGCACTTCAAGGACGCCTATTTGTAGGCTAAGAGGAGCTGCAAAAAACTGTTCGTGAAAAACTCCGATGTCGTACTAAACACTTTTACTAAGTTGAAATACAGCATCTCATTCAGCGGTGGCGAAAGTGTATATAGAGAATGATGGAAACTGTTGGAAAAATGAATAAATAAATTATATAAATAAATTATAAATGTTGATGCTATTTACTTTTAACTGTAAAAAATTGTAATTAAAAACTGAACATTCGTAGAGGTTTAAAATTATTTCAGTTATCCCATCCTCTCCATTTTAATCTATTTCCGGCATGGACACAATATTAACTCTGAAAAATACCATCTAGTGGTCTTTTATATTTTTCGTAGCAAACGTAAGCAATTTCTTCCACTTTTATTTCTTGAATGTGTTCTGATTTATTCCTTTGAAAAGATTTAAATTATCATCATAATTTTTATCAATGGATAATAATTTTATCATACTGGATATAAATTATAATGCTTTCCCAAAAATTTGGTACGATATATTGAATTTGCTTTATATTACCGACCTATTCAAGGATAACTGTTTATGTGCAAATATCCACTTAAAAAAAGTGATGCATAAGTATTATTATTATTATTATTATTATTATTATTATTATTATTATTATTATTACGGGGGACTCCAGGGAGTCCTTAGACTCATCGAGGGAGGCCCTAAACATCATGTCCACACAACTATACGACATTCCCACAGTATCTATCATACCTTGCCTTGATCTCACTCAATGTCATAGCACCAACAACAGACATTAGCAGCTTATTCTACTCATTTACCATTCTAAAAGTAAAGAACCCAGCTCTAACATCCTTGCTAACCACACTCTTGCTCAGCTTCCATAGGTGTCCCCTAGTTCTCCCACCACCAGTCCTGTTCTCAAAAAATATCCCCTGAATTAATCCTATAGAAACCCTTTAACAATTGCATGTCTCAATCATATCTCCCCTTTTCCACCTGTCAACCAATTTCTGCAACCCACAAATCTTCAACCTGTTCTGATAAGGTTCATTCAACAGACCTGCTATCATCTTGGTCACTCGCCTCTGGATCCTCTCCACCTCCTCCCCATCAAGAAGAAACCTAGTTGACCAAATCTAGGCACAGTAGTCGAGATGAGGTCTTATCAAGGCTCGGTACAGAGGTACAATAACTTGCTTGTCTCTGCTCATCAAGGTATTTTTCAACAACCAAATGAGCTGATTTAGCCACTTTTGCAATGTGCCCCCTAAACTTCATCTCCCTATCCACCAACACTTCCAAGTCCCTGGCCTCCTCAATCTCCTGGAGTACAGTTCCACCAATGTGGTATACAGCTACTAATCTTTTCACCCAAAATGCATAACCTTACATTTTGTCACATTAAATTGACATCCAGTCTCCTTAGCCCAGAACCCCAATCTATCCAAGTCGTCCTGCAAGATTTTGACATCTTCTGCATTCACTATTGCCCTACCCAACTTTGCATCATCAGCGAACAAATGAATATAGGGAAGAATCTAAGTTCCTCTTAGATTCTTCCCTATATCGTTCATGAACAAATTAAACAGCAGTGGTCCAAGAACAGAACCCTGTGGCACACCACTAGTCACAGGGTTCTGTTCTTTTGGACCACTGATATCTGATATCTCTCCATCAACCACCCACCTATCCATCTCACCAACCCTATATTCATTCCCATATGTTGTAGTTTAAGGATTAGAATTCCATGTGGTATCCTGTCAAATGCCTTAGCCAGGTCCAGCAGTATCACTGTAAACCCATTACCCTTATCCAGTTCAGCCGTCGCTGTGTTATAAAACTTCAGAAAGTTACTGAGGCATGATCTATCCTTCACAAAGCTATGCTGTCCCCCATACAGTATCTCATTTCATCAATCCATTCCTGTATTTTTCCCTTGGCTACTTTCTCCAAGACCTTGACAACAACTCCTGATATGCTGATCGGTCGGTAATTTGCAACAGTAGTCTTGGATTCTCCTTTATGCAGTGGAACTATTTTCCCCTCTTTCCACACATTCGGGACTAAACCTGACACGAGACTCAGATTAAACAACATGGTCAAGGACACTGATAATTCTTTAGCCGCTTCACGTAAGACCCGTGCCGGTAAACCATCCAATCCCACAGATGTATTCACCTTAAAGTTCTGTAATAGACTATTCACCTCCACTTCATTCATCACAATTCCCGTATAAACTAATGGTTCCTTCATTTTTTCAATGTCACCACCTGGAATGATATACTCTTGCAAAGTGCTCGCTCAGTAATTCCACTATATCGACTGATTCAGTAACCTCCTTACCCTCGGCATTCCTTAAAATCATTCTGCCCTGTACAGTTTTTTTTTTTTTTTTGCTTGCAGCATATTGAAAGAACTGTTTGGGATTCTCTTTAGCTTGCATAGCTAGTTTCCTTCCATAATCTGCTTTTGCTTTTTTTACCACACTCGTTACCCATCTGGCCTGCGCTTTATACCTTTCGTGTGCCTGCAGGTCACCCCTTTCTTTAAATTCCCTCCACAGTTGTTTCTTTTTTTGCAGCTCAAGCTTAATTAGTGTTATTCATCCATTTAACCTCTACTTGTTTTACTATTCGTACCCTAGGTATACAATCAGCCATTACCTCCTGTAAATGCTCCTTGACCACTTCCCATGCGCTTTCGACATCCAGCCCTTGCAGTTTTACAAGCCATGGCACTGATCCAAGCAATCTCTTAAGCTTGGATCATCTTGCCAGCACGGTAATTCCACATATATCCTGTCTTAATCGAAAATTCCACACCTTTAGCAACCTCCCAGTATAAAAAGTATAAAAATATAAATATAATATAATTTTAATTTCTCTAAAAGTATTGCAACTTTAAACATGTAGTAAACACAAAAAATAAACATTTATTGAACATTACGTTTAAAAAATGTTATAATTATTATATCGGCGTATAAGGCATACCGTAAAATAGAAAATAGTGCCGAAGAGTAAAAAAAATTAAATTAGGTTCTGTATTATAGATACAATTTTTTTTATCGTATAATAATTATTTACTGTAATGCTATAATTAAAAAAAAACGCCCTCGATTATGATAATAAAATTCAAGATAGGTGTGATGAACGAATAATTTGGAGAATTAGAAGTAACTGGAAAGGGGCCTGTTAATGAAAGGTATGGTATTTTGTAAAACATTTATTTTAAACTTCCAATCGAGCTGTTCTTAAGAGAAGTTTTATATCACATTCTAAACCCGGAAAGGATTCCCCTCCCCAAGTCGACGATTCAAATACTGGCGTCAACATGTAATTAGATATTCACGAAAACAAGCGTCACTAACTAGCGTCTTCCACCGATATATGCATGCACATAATATTTACAGCTTATTCCCCTTCTGTACTTTTGCCAACAGATAGCAGTTAGGAAGTAGCTTGACCTCCAGTTCATTAATAATCTCATATCGATTTCAAGTATATGTAACTAGATGGAGGTTACTAAATAAATTCCTTCAGAATTCTTACCTAAGCCTTTTTTTTTTTTTTTTTTTTTGGGAATCATTACTATGAATACATACCGTCGTCTGCTTTTATGTGTTATATTTAGTTTTCTCATTCCTTTTGTGACATTTAGCACTGCAGACGAAAATGAAACGATAGAATACGAAGAAGGTTCTCGTAAACAATTCTCGCCAACACCTATTATGTTCCTCGAGAATTCATCTGCTGTTGACACTATACGCGAACAAGCAACAGCAAACGCTTCCAGCACAGTGTCAAATACAAGCCTTTCAGACTTGGAAAATGACAACGATACTAGGAGGTTGCAACTGCGTTATAGAGAAAGGTAAGTCACTGAAGGACAGATGAGGTAGGAGTTGATCTAAATGAGTTCCGTGTTTATTTGTTGTTTCATTGCTAATTCAAAATAATGAAAAAGAAAGATTAATATAAATAAAATATCGAGTGACAAAATCGTAATAACCTCGTCATTATTTTATAATACTCGAGTGAAAAATACAGGTGATTCTTTATATAAATCTTCATTACTAGTCTTCAGGTTTTCCTTATATATTGTTAAGTTTCTAATTATCTACCTTTTGTCCTCTACCTTTCTATGATGGTAATAACACATTAATCACACATTAATGCCTGAAAATGTACAGTTCTTGTTACAGCAGTTTATTACAAACTTATCGATTCTCCTAACAAGGTACCCCCCCCCCCCCCGGTTGATTATTTTTTTTGATATATTCAAATCATATTAATTTAGTTTCATATCACGGATCTTTGCAAGTCATCTTCTGCGTAACCAATACAATTTCCATTTTCGTCTGCTGATTCCAAAATTCTCTAAATGTTTTATTTTTCAGAGTGCTTTTCATTTATGAATATAAGTAAATTTGATAAGGCTTAACTGTTGCAGTTTCTCTTTATATTTCTTTCTGTTATGATATTGGACTAGTTCTCTTGATATTTCTTCTTATTTTGACATTGGACTAGTTTCTCTTGATATTTCTTCTTATTTCGATATTAGACTATTTTAATTGCTGTTATGTTAACGATGAACATACTAAAATTAACAAGTACTTCAACCAATATCGTTTTATTTTGTCGTTAAAGCTGATCGTCTTTTTTCAGTTATTAATTCTTTAATCCTAAGTGATATTAGGTCTATTTATATCTGTTGGCTATTCCGGAACTATTTTTGTTCTTCGGGTATTTTTATTCTATAATTTCTGTTTAAAATTTTTATATAGAATTATTAATACGACGCCACGTATCTGTTTTTCTTCTACAACTGCCCTTTGTATTTAAGTTGAGTTATTTCTCGTGGAGAGAGAGAGTATCTGTGCTGATAATGTGGTTAATATACTGCCAGAATTGTTTAGTGGGTCTTCCTCTCCGTCTAATTTGAGGGAGCGTATAAAACTAAGATGTCAAAGTATGGAGAAGGAGGATGTCTCAGTTGATGACCAATGCAAGTTGATATCTGCGTTGGATTTCAATCAAGGATTTCTGGTTTGCCTCTTCTAAAATTAAAAATTGCCTCTTCTATTTACCGACATTTAATAATACAATCTTAAAGTAGCCTAATTTCAGAACTATGCTCATGTTTTCCTTTTTTTCTTTTTTCAAGTTTTTATTTGCATTCACTTTGATCCAAACTTGGTGTTTGCATACCATACAGAAATCGAGTTCAACGCACAAACTTTTTTCTCATAACATTTAAATTCTTTGCTGTTAACACATAAATCTGTTTTATATACTTTTGTTAATAGTTCTTTATTACTATGCTTACAACATTTTTTTTATAAACGTAATTACCATAACATCTGCCTTTGCTTTTTTTCAAATCAGAAATATCTATCATTTATGCATTTTTCATTTTTTCAATTAATTTTTTATGTTACATGAATGTAAGTCAGAAATTATCTGTAATATATTTACTGAAATTAGCATAAAAAACCTACAGTCTCCCCCCCCCCCACACACACTTTTTTTTTTTTTTTTTAATTTATCAACAAAATGCCGGTGTTTACTGCCGAAGAAACGAACACCATGAGGTCAGAATGCTATGTTTATTAACTGCATGCTATCCGGCCGTTTACTCGTTTTTCTGAAGATACCACCACCACGAGGTGGTGGTATCTTAAATTCCTCTTTTATTCCTGTTGTTCTTTTAATTCCATGTTCCATTTTCAGAATTAATCATCTTTCCCTAATAAATAATAAAACTTGAAAGTATAAAGAAATAACAGTGTTATTTCTTTATATCCTTGATAACAATATATCCTTTTTCCTAAAGACTGCATGTAATATAAGTTGTCTGGATTAATTAAGTTCACGATACGAGTCCTCTTCATCCCACAAAGCAACAGCTTAGCAAAAGATGTCTGATGAATGTTAAAGTGCGCAATTAATTAATCGTTGCATATTTGGCGACTAAATATGTGCGCAACAGCCGAGAAATGGTCTAATCAAACCTTCTGCAACAGAGCGACCACTTATTTATCTTTACTTTTTAAATGTTATTCAACTATAATAACGTTTTTTGTACTGTTTTAACCACTTGTGAAGTATGTCATGTCCTTTGAACTTCAACTCTTTCCACCAATATCCCCAAATCCCTCGCTTCTTCCACCTCGAATACACCACCACCATGTAATACACTGTGTGTGTGTGTGTGTGTGTGTGTGTGTGTGTGTCGCACCACCAGTGTGATACATATTTCCGAATTTCAGAATGCAAAATCTGACATGTATTAGTGTGCATGCTCACTTATCTATCCATATAAACAGTCTATTCAAATCATTCTGAAGCGCTAGTACATCAGCATCATTTCAATAGTTTTTTTCCAGCTTTGCATCGTCTGAAAACAGTTCCATATCCACTTGGAAGCCATTCACAGAGCACTGACATATAGATTAAACAGCAGTTTTCCCAGGACAGAACCCTTTGCTACTCCTCTGGTTACTATCTTCAGAAATGCAGCTCCTCTGCACACAGCCCTTATACAGGATATATTAGAAAGTTTTCTATCCGATTAACTAAAGCATTATCCCAACTCATGTTACGTAAATGACATACCAATTTACCATGTGGTAGTCTTTCATATGCTTCCGCAAAATCCAGAAATATCACCGTGTATGAATCACCCTGATCCATCACCTAATTATAAACGGTAACTAGATTGGTGAAACAAGATCTTCTTTTAACAAACCAACATTGATCAGAATTTTTTTCCTAGTTTAGGAAATCAACTATATCCACATAGAAACCAATCCCTCCAAAAACCTTAACCACACCTGAAATGCAATCAGATCAGTAATTTAATACGCCTGTTTTGGTTCCACCCTTATGCACAATCTTGTTCTCTTTTCTCTCAATGGAGATCCTTTCAGATGCAAGCCTCTCATTAAACAATCAGGTTAACTCGAATGCCAATTCCTCAGCACACTCTTTTACAAGTGAAGAAATCCTGCTTAGACGAACTGTCTTATCCACATCAAGATTAATAAGGTGAACATCTTTAAGTCTTGATAAATTAAAAGTTTCCAACTCATTTACCTTCAAGCATATGAGTTAAGGGATTGATCCCTCAACTTCCTGAGAATAGTATCATTTTAATTAGTAAGAAAAACCTCAACGAAATGATTACTGAATAGTTACATCTCCTCTCCTTTTTTTATCATTTCTTGTCTTCTCTAAAAATAATATACCCATCATCCTTGATTCCCATCAATATATCAGTCAGCCACGTTTCTATTATATTTGTTATTTGAGGTTGGACTGTAAGAATCAAGTCTATAAACTCTTCTATCTTATTCCTTATACTTCTCGCACTAGTGTATAATAGGAGAAGAAGACAGTTTTTACTTTGCCGTTGATCTTTCATTGTTTCCAATCAATTGCATGTGAACATTATTTTCGACTATCATCCCCATTTCCTTCTATACTAATAACTCGTTTCCATGATCTGATACCAGCACAATCACATTAAATAATAATCTTTGTAAATGCGTACTCTGACACTTACTTAAATGTTGCTCGTCTTTTACATACAATTCTTGTCTCTCATGAAACTAATCTCATACACCCACATATTCAAACTCTCTTCCTATACATTCTGACTACTATTTCATTCATGAATGTCCTTTTTAGTTCTCCCCTTTCATATCTAGGCACCAAGCTCACTATCCTAGCACTTTCACTATTTAATCTCCCCATCCCCAATATCTCCCTCAAATTCTTTGCTACAATTTACACTGCATCTCGGGTTGATCATTTCACCTACATTCTCACTGCGTTTTAGAGCACGAATTACACATTCCAAAGCACCTCCCAGTAAATATTCTTTAATACATTTCTGCCATATATCGCAAATCATCGAATCCCCGAATATTATTTTCTTAAGTGTCCTATCTTTTGTTTCTCTTCCTGTCTCGTTCTCCCTTGGCTATCCATCTCTACTGATTTCATTCTTTCTCTTCCAATCTCTACTGATTTCATTCTTTCTCTTCCAATCTCCACAAATCATTTTTCATATCTCTAAACCTCACTTTGCACTCTCTGAGACTCGCTTCTCAACATCCTCTTCAACATCTTGAATCCACAATTCTGTTCTTCACTCACCGGAATCCATCTCACCTTCAGATTCTGCCTCATGTTTCCATGCATCATCTCTTCAATAAGCATACACAACACATATCATCCTTAATCTTATATTGCATGTTTGTTTGTTTTTTTAATTCAGAGTCATAGATCAAACAAACACAACATTCAAAATAGTTTTTGAATACCACATCTTTGAGTATTGGTGAAGAGAAAAAACAAAGATGTGCTGCCACTCAATCCATCAATTGAACATGAAGCACATTAAAATCGTTTGAATTGCTTAATGGATTGTCCTGATAATCGTGCTACCATTTGATACTTTTGCGCGAGCATGCTGATTGCTTTCTTTATTGATTATTGTCAACATGTTTGATTTTACTATATTAAAGAGAGTGGCTTTTTTTTCTCTGATCTTGTTATCCTTCGTTACCACCACCACTATATAAAACTGAATCACTTTATCCTCGTTCCTGCTAGAACTGCCTCTGCTGTTGTGCAACTTTCCAGCACAAGGCAGCAGAGGAAGGCAGGGTAGGAAGAAAAAGCATAGGATTTCAAATCTTTGACAAAAGCTTAAAATATTTAAAACACTAAAGTTAAAATATTACTCTTTCAGTAATATTTTAAAGACCCAAATACTGTACAGTATCTGTTATATGGCCGATATCTGTTATAAGGTTATCAGTATCAATCCTATAAAACTCTTTTAATAACTTATATGCCTCTATCATATCTCCTCTCATACGTCTATCAACTAATTTTCGAAGCCCACAGACCTTCAATCTATCCTCGTAGGAGACATCCCACAGGCCTGTAACAATTTTCGTAACCCGCCTCTGAATCCTCTCCACCACTTCCACATCACCAAGAAATCCAGGTGACCAGATCTGTGCACAATAGTCCAAATGAGGTCTTATTAATGCTTTATAAAGTGGGACAACCACTTCCTTATCCCCGCTTGTCAGTGTGTTCCTCAATAACCATGTAATCTGATGTGAAGTTTTGGCAACCTTTGCAATATGCCGAAACTTAAGTTCTCTGTCCACAATAACTCCCAAGTCCCTAACCTCATCAACCTCCTGCAGTTCAGTTCCATCAATATAGTAAACAGCATGTGATCTCATCCTTCCGAAGTGCATCACCTTACACTTGGCCACATTAAACTGGCAGCCATTTAGTTTTGCCCAAACCACCAGCCTGTTTAAGTCATCCTGTAAGATATCCACATCATCTGAATTAACTATCGCTCTTCCCAGTTTTGCATCATCAGCAAACAAGTGGATATCTCCTTTCAAACTATTCCCAATATCATTGATGTACAAATTAAATAACAGAGGACCAAGCACTGAGCCCCGAGGCACAACACTAGTCACCTGCCTTCTACTGGACTCCGCTCCACCATAAACCACTCTTTGATATCTATCCATTAGCCACCCTCTACTCCAAATCACTAGTCTCGTTAAATTCTCATTGAATCCTAATATTTGTTCATGTATGGTACATTCGCATTTAAGAATGACAACTACGCAAATAAACCTGAAAAACTGGTTTATTTTATTTTATTTTTTTTCCTGGGTGACAAATATGTCCAACTGATTATAAACCATTACTGAAGTTCTATTCCTATGAGTCATCGACAATTAATGAACTTATACTTGACAGAAAATGATATTTTTTTATTAGATATATGAAGATCCAAAGGCTTCATTCGGCTAAGAAACGATATGGGATGTAATATCCCTTAACTTAAACAAATGATATTTTTTTGTTTCAATCTTTTATCCAAGTGTGAGCAAAGAAAATCTGTCGAAGTATCTTTATGACTAGGGTACTTGTAATATAAAGGCTTTTGAGTTAACAAATGACGAACGCATTTTTGTTTGCTTGCTCTTGGGTAAAGGATTAAAACAAAAATATAACTTCTGCTTCAACTACCTTAAAATGGTAAATTTTTCATTTTGAAAAATACCATCTATTAACCAACTCTTTCAATATAATATAGTGTTTATCAAAATGGAAAAAAATTCATTTTAAGGAAGTTGAAGCCGAAAAAAATCTTTAAAGGATATTTTTGTTATAATAGGTTCAGAAATACCCCCCCCCCCCAAAAAAAAAGGGCTAAAACTCTTTACTTAATAACAAACTGGTGTGAGTTTCAGAAGTTTGCCACATTAAACCCAATACTTGAATAGCTATGTATTCAGTGAGGTATATCTGATCTGCTCGGCATGAAAATAATTGCATTTTATCCTATAAGAACTGGTGATAAAAATTTGAAGGAGCCTAATATTTATGTTGACGGAATCGATTAATAGATTTTTTTATTTTGAATATGATGCATGGTACAGTGGTATTATTATCATTATTGGTAGTATTATACAGACATCTCCATGGAGTCTGTAAAATCATTGTAGAAGGTCCATTTCAAAAACATTAATCAATAATTATTAATACCTGCATAATATCTGTATATGTTTGTTTTTCTTGAAATCGTTCACCGACAAAGCACACACATACACAACAGACTCTGGCAATCTATTCCACTTATTCACCACTCTCCAAGCAAAAAATCTCGTCCTCTCCATTACTAAGCACACTTACTCAATTTCCATGGATGACTTCTGGTTTTCCTCACATTATTCATGTACCGAAATATTTCGTTCATATCGAAATATATCAATCCTATAACCCCTCCCTAAGCAACTTATATGTCTATATTATACCCCCCCCTTATCCACTGATCAACCAGCTTCAGTAACCTACAAATCTTCAATCTCTCTCTCTCTCTCTCTCTCTCTCTCTCTCTCTCTCTTTCTTTCTCTCCAAGTATGGAGTATCACATAGTCCTGCTACCATCTTAATTACTCACCTCTGAATCCTCCCTACCTTATCCACATCTCCAAGAAACCCAAACGACCAGATCTGTGCGCGGTAATCCAGATTAGGTCTTATAAAGTGGAATAATAACATTCTTAGCCATTTTTGCCATATGCTCTCTGAATTTCAACTCCCTATCCACCAACATACCCCTAACATCCCTGAGTTCACCAAGTTCTTGGAGTACAATTCCATCAATATGGTACACAGATGATAATATTTTCACTCCGAAATGCATAAAGCCTTATACTTTGTCACATTAAATTGGCATCCATTCTTCTTTGCCCACAAATACACTACCAGTCTATTTAAATCACCCTGTAAAATATCAACATCATCTTTATTGACTATTGCTCTACCTAATTTTGCATCATCTGCAAACAACTGAATATTTCCCCTCAGATCATTTCTTATATCATTTATAAACACATTAAATAGTAGTGGCCCAAGTACAGACCCCTGTAGCATGCCACTAGACAGAGGCCTTCTACAGGACTGTGTATCTGCATAGACTACTCTATGGTATTTCTCCATCACCCAATCCCTTATCAACATCACCAGCTTCATGTCCATATCCATTTGATGTAATTCATACATCAGGATTCCATGTGGTATCTTATCAAACGCCTTTGCGAAGTCCAACAGTATGACCACGTAGACACTACCTTTACCCAACTCAGCTGTCACCCTATTATAGAAAGTAAGTTACTGAAACATGATATATATAAAACCTTCACAAAGCCATGCTTCCCCCCCCATACATTATCCCATTCCTGAATTTTGTCTTTAACCAACTTCTCCAATATTTTGACTACTACTCTTGAAATGCTAATTGTTATATAATTAGCTACTTCGGTCATGGAACCACCTTTATGCAATGGAACTATTTTTACCTCCTTCCATTCCTTTGTTACTCTACCCGAGCTGAGACCCAGATTAAACAATCTATAAAATAGTCATAGGAACTACAAATTCTCCATCGCATTCTCCTAATATGATATCCCGTTCAAACTCATAGCTGTATTGACATCCGGATTCTGTAATATCCTATGTACCTCTGCTTCCTCTATCTCTCCTTCAACATTAATCCCTATCATATCTATAACTGTAATATCATCACCTGGATGATACACGCTTGCAAAATGATTACTCAATAATTCGATTAGGTCTCTTACTTCAGTTTCTTCCATACCGTCTGCATTCTTCAAAATCATTCTACTTCGGTCATTCTTTCTTCTGCTTGTCATATCTTATAATAGTTATAAAAATAACAATGCTTCAAACATCATTATTTTTAGTTACCATTACCATCTGAAATGCGTTTGAAGTCGAATATTACCAGGGTGTGCTGAAAAGTTGTGATATTTAATTACCATGAAGGAATTAGGGTGTCTGACATGTCTTCTTATACTGCATATCCTAAAAAAAAAAAAAGAAAAAAAAAAGAAAAATTATTACAATTTGATGAAACATGGGAGTTAAAGAGTTTTAAGATATGCGTTATTTCTTGTGGTTATATCAATTGCTTTAATATCATTTTTTGTTCTAGGTATCTATCAGAACTGTTCACCCCCCCCCACATAAATCAAGTATTATGTACGTACTTAATACTTGACATTTTTGCATTTAGTATTTGAAATAATTTTTAAAACAATAATCGATGCTTAGTGTATGTATCCGTACGTTTGATATTTTGTATTTACTTAAGTATTTGAAATACTCTGAATATGCTGAGGGTAAAGGTTTAGAAGTTTACTTTTCATTTGGGTTTCACTGACTTCAGGGCTAAAATCTTTTTTATTTGGGTTTCACTAACTTCAGGGCTAAAATCTTTTTCATTTGGGTTTCACTAACTTCAGGGCTAAAATCTTTTTCATTTGGGTTTCACTAACTTCAGGGCTAAAATCTGAAAAATCGTGCGTTCGCTGGCGGGCGCGCACACACATAAAATACTATTCATCTACAACGCCAAGACCATTCAACCCGAACAATGGCGAGAGGCAGGTGCCGAATTTCAAAAAGTTAGGGTTAAGGTGCCATCCAATCGCTTAGGGAAATGAGGCAGTGCTTCCCAAATTTATGGATGCAAAGGCCCCCTTTGAAAAAATAAAAATATTTCACGCCCCCCATCGCAAAAAAACCGCTATACAGACATATATTATTATTATATTTATTGAATTTATATTCAATACAATTTATATTCAAAATTTTGCATTTTGCATTTGTATTTTGCTTCTTATCAATAGAAATGAAACTTATATGAATAAGCATATATTTACTAATATTCATTAAGCGCCGAAATATGCAGGAAGCAAAATTTGGGAACCAACACCAATGTTTAATTTTTTCCATTAAAATATACAAAATAACAAAAAAGAAACAATAAATAATAAAAATTAAATACGTTTCTTTTAAGATTAAAAAAAAACTACTTAGTCTTAAAACATTTTAAATTTGTTTTCATTATTTTACGAGCGCGAGCGCACACACACATCTCCTCAACAAAACTTACGGCCCCCAAGGGGGCCGCGGCCTACGGTTTGGGAAGCGCTGCATTAGAGGACTTATTCTATATGTTAACTAAAATAGCTCCAAGTTTAATCCATAAGCTATTAATATATGTGTCTTTATTATGCCATACGCTAAATAAATAATGATACATTTAAATTATTAGTAACAATACTGAATAACACATGCATGATACATTTTAAAGGGATAAAAATATTTATAATCTTTTTCGTGAACACAAATTCCGTTAATGTGAAATTTTAATGCAATATATGTTTATATGACATGCAATTAAATACAAAGCATAATACTTCAAGTTGATATATTTGCATTAGAGATTATTCAAGTGCAAATTAGAACATATTATTTAAATATTATCAGCCTTACATCATACTTATCATACTTGCTGTTACTGCTTGAAAATTCAATTCTTAAAAACTGAAAATCCAAATTCGTATTTTCTGATACAAAAAAACTCACATACAGACTAAAAATCTCGCGTTGAACCTTAAAACTATAGAACTAAATATATACAGTATTAGGTATTAAAAGTAGTTATTTTCAGTTTTAAATTATTTCACATAATCGCTCACTTGTTACAACAGCAAAATCATTGATAACACAACTTTTACAAACATCATGACATATTAGTTTAATATATATGTAATTATCGCCACCTATTGGCATTATATTAAACGCTTCATTTAAATGTTGAACAATAAATTAATTATAAACGCTTATTATATAAATGTCGAATAAATAAAGGACTGATATACATAATCGCAATTAAAACCGAACTGAGACTGATTAAATGCAATGCCTATTAGATATTTATATATAGACATATTTTACCATTTTGCATACTGATAGAAAAAAATTATTATGCAGTTATTTACTTACTGATCATCAATTAATAACGTAAAGGCCTAAATCTAACATTAATATAAAATTATTTGAAGTAACATCTTGAATATTTAATTTACTGAAATAATTTAAAAAAAAGCAAAGTGTTTCAAATGGAATATCTTCAGAATTAAGTAGTAATTTTTGAAGAGTTAAGCACTTTCATCATTTGAAGTATTATAAAATATTTGAAAGAAATTTTAAGAGTTGAAACAATTTTTAAGCGCTTGAATTTTCAAGAACTTCATGCGCCACCTTTACATACTTCATATATCGGATATTTGATTGTTCTAGTATACTATTTTCCAGTTTGCGTATCCAATCTGGCTAAAATTCATTGATAGTAAGATTTTTTTATTATAATTGTTTACTTACTAATTTCCAAATATTAACTCCTGTTATTCGTAAAATTATTTGAAGTGATTATCCCATTTTCATAATCATTGTAATTGTTATGGGACTGGACTTATATGCCATCCAGTAAAAGGTAGTGCGATCACAAGCTGAATTCATAGTTCTGAATAATTATTCTGCAGTAGTTATGAAATTTCACTGCTTATCTTCACAGTAGTTGTCATTTTCGTCTGCTTGTTTATGCAAAAATTCGATGTTATTATGTATGTATTATATCACTCCAATAGTAAACTGCATTAACAAATAAAAAAGAAATAAATGAAGCATACATTCCTCTAAAACATTCACAACCGAAAATAATGTTTGTGTTGTTTTGAATACTGCTTCTGTTACCTCTAAATGGAATAAAGCATTTGTTCCTTAAGACGAAAACAAGCAGTTCATATTACTGTCTAGACGGTTGCTGGTACTTTTCTAGGAGAAATGCTGACGCAAATGGGAAGAATCCAATTTTCTGTGTACCTCTTATTTTACCAGCCGTTCTTGATTTAAGTGCCCCATCTGGAATCTTCATTTTTTTTTTTTAGGATATTCGAAGTAAATGAGTGCACAAATGATCAAAATAATAAGCACGTGTACAGGTATCGTGAAATATTTTCTTTCAAAAATATTGGATTCTGAAATGTTTAAATTAGTTTAGCTTATTTAACACCACTAGCCGGTGTTTTGACACAAGTGCTAATTTTATAAAACGGCCTATAGGTCTCAAAGAGAGTTAACAACAACAACAAAAAAAAAGTTTAAGCTGTTTTAAATATAGGGTCACTTTAGCGGCAGTCACTTATTTTAGCCTTATTCATCGTATCCTTCCAGATTTAGTAAAGAGAAATATACCTTACTACCACCATCCGCCAAAAAGAAAAGCAACAGGAATAATTTATTTATTATGTAAAATTTCTGACAAAAAGATTTTTGTCATTGCCTATTAGAACCACCAGAAATAGTATAGCAACAGTATTTAGCTCCTT
Source organism: Typopeltis vanoorti (assembly GCF_054136105.1). Taxonomy (NCBI): domain Eukaryota; kingdom Metazoa; phylum Arthropoda; class Arachnida; order Uropygi; family Thelyphonidae; genus Typopeltis; species Typopeltis vanoorti. The sequence continues at coordinate 19,005,932 of NC_143561.1, read as the reverse complement.
GAAACGCAAATATTCAGATTTTCTGGAATCTATTAGTCTCTCTACACTCGACACAAAAGCCAACTAAGATGCCGCTAAAGTTATTAATATTTCTTTCTTAATGACTGTGTAGATTGATATTGCAACAAATGCATACCTGGAGAAGCTTAAAAACCTCTTCTATTATCTTCATTTTTCTTTTTGCTCCCTTAAAAATAAAATTCACCAAGCCTAGTGAATGAATAATTAGTCTCATTCAACTGTTTCATAATAGTTTTCACTGGGTTAACATGTTCATTGCCAAACACGCGATATCGCGCGATGCGAGCCCTCACCAGACGGCCGATCACGCGTTATCGCCTGGACGTCGTTAACTAAATAAAAAAAGAAAAAAAAGTTGGCCACCACACGAAATTCCAATTTTCAGCTTGGCAATGAACGATATCGCGCGATCACGCGATGCGAGTTCCCACTAAACGGCCGATCACGCGTTATCGCGTGGACGTCTCTAACTAAATATAAAAATTAAAAAAATTTGGCCACCACATGAAATTCCAATTTTCAGCTTAGCAATGAAAGTGTTAAAGTATTTTAAAAGCACTTAATCCACTGACCGATACAAATAAGCAACCAAAAGAAAGTGTCTGACTTGTGAGCTTTCAAAACACTTGTTATTTCGCATGCTACTGTTTGACAAAATATCTATCTTTCAGCGAAACATTGAAAAATTATTTGAAAATCATCCAAACACCAGACAGGCTAGTAGTCAGCTGCGAGCCTGCATGTGTGTGATAAGGATGTGAGGAGGGCTTAACTAGAGGAATGGAATAACAGTTACTTTTTTTTTTAACCTCATCTTAGCAATACCAAACGTTTGTCAAAAAGTAAATAAATAAATAAATACTTTTCGCTGATTGAAATATTTCTTCGAATATAACAAATATGCTTATATCAATCTACGACCAATATATTATTCTATAATAAAGGAGCTGTCTCTTACAAATAGGCATTCGTAAGAGATAACTCAACGTTATCTCTTACGAACTGTTCCCAACTAAGGCGAAGTAAGTTCTGAAAGTTACAAATAATCCAATTTTAACTCTAAAATGAACACAATGCATTTTTTACAATATTAATCACGCTTCAAGGGGTTGTAGAACCAAAGTGGGTAAGAATAAATAAGGAAATAAAGATTTATCAGTGCGAAGCTGTGTACGATCAGCACCAGCTGGTGTTTGTAGTTCCTTAAAAGAAACTGGAGGAGTGATTGTCAGTCAGGTAGTTCAGCACGCCTGCAAATACCAATAGAAAAGGGCAGCGACTGTCTATAAGTGATTAGTGTGTGTGAGAGGGAGAGAGAGAGAGAGAGAGAGAGAGAGAGAGAGATGACTCTCTCTCTCTCTTTTATGGATAGCATCAAGCATATGCGAGAAGTTTTTAGTGAACAGAATATGTGAGAACAGGTTCTAAGATTGGGAAAATTTAGGACTTAAACGACTTAAACAACGGTAGGAATTTCGCAAGAAACTAATTTGCTGTCTAAAAAAAATTATAGAATTGATGTGTTGTGCTAACAAAAGCTAGAGGTGTGCACAAATACCCCCCCCCCTAAAAAAAAATATGGTAGCGAAAGATAGGAGTATTATCTAAACGTTGGAGAAATTAAGTTAACTTTCTTTTTTTTTTTCATGGGAGGATTAAGACAGAACTGTTTTGGTGACAATGACGTTAACAAAGTTGTCCTTGCCCCAACGAATGCAGAATGCCAAGAAGATCAGTGTTGGTTATGCTTATTATGGAAGATCTTGAGGCTTGAATCATTTGACCATTGCAAGGTTTTTCAAATGAAAAAGAGGAACGGTGTGTATTCGCTCCTAGCTAAAACCATGGATAAGATTTGAGGTTAGTAAAACATAGACCTTTATGTATAAGAGGAAAGTTTGGGCGAAAATATAGAACACTGAGAATGTAGCACTGATGGAGAAATATAAAGCAAGAATACCATAAACCTTGATACGTAATACACTAGAAAGGAAATTTCGATTCAGTTGCAAAGGGTAGAAGACAGACCATAAGATGGTAAGTAGACTTTTATGCCAGTCCCGATCGAATACCTTAAAAATGTCAATGCTACCGCACAGGAATTTCTGAAAGCTTTCCCATAGTTTGTGTGCAAAGGGGAGTGAGGTTAGTTAGGAGATTGGCTACGGAACAAGAGTGCTAGAAATTCTAGTGTATTACGTATTCTAGCCTATAATCCATATTGGCGATCACTAATAATTGGTAGGTCTCCAGGAAGTAAAGACCCTGGCTATTGATAACATTCTCTTGTAAGTTTCAATTCAGGTGAGGAAAAGAAAACAGTTTTGATGGATGACTTTTCTCTCCAATTTTTGGTATTGGTTGAATACGTATTTGCTTTCATGTTAGATAGATGCCACTGAAAGTATAAGAATTAATTCTGAAGCGTACGTTTTGAACACAGTTGGAGTAATATAATCTGCATCTGGGGATTAGTTGGTATCCGAGTTTTAAAGGATACTGATGTGTTTCTGTCAAAATATAAGAGTAGGGATGCAGCGAACCGTCATTGCTATAGTAGGAAATATCGTACCTTGATCTCTTCTACAGAAGAATTGGAAGAGAATATTTATGCCTAGGTCAGCCTCATCAGAAGGTTCGACTGCCATTTCTACAAAGAAGTCTTAAAAAAACCTTCACGTAACTTGAGATTCACCGCTCAGAGACTTAAGGTAGAATGGAGATGGAGAAATGAATACCTTGATTCTCTCAAAGATTGTTCCATTAAGTCCATCAGAGAAGGCATTTCTACAAAAAGAGCAGAAAAAATAATGAGATCATGAAAAGTAGGAGTAAAATTTACAGAGGCCATCCCATTTTATACCACTTATAGTGCCAGCCGAGAATGGCTAGGTGAAGAATATTTCATTTGAAAGGAAATATGGACAAGGTTTGAGTCACATAAAAAGAGAGAGAATATTTATAGCATATTCGGAAAGATAGCTGACTAAGAAAAGATCCAACGTGAGGAAATGGACGAGGATTATTCATTATTGTGGTAGGTAGATGGACAATTTGTATTTTATTATCAGAAAATACTTAACATTCCTTCCAAATTGATCAGAGGAATTAGGGAAAAGAAGTAAGTTTAGGTTATTAACATTAAAGTTTTCCAGGAAAATAATTTTGCTATTTTTGTAATTGGTCTTAAGAAAACCAAGTTTCAAAAATAAATTACTAGCGAACTCGTTAAAATCCTGATGAACTTTCTGATATATTTAAAGATGTTACAAGCGAACGCCTATTACCCCAGTCGTGTCTATTTTCTGTTCTTGGCATAAAAGAATTCGAAAACGGATGACAGTTTTGATGAAACTTAATATTCAAGAGTTTGTGGAAACTTTACCAAGCAATTTTTTAAAAAATGGACGGTAATAACTACAATTACAAGAAGATAAAAAAAAGTGTTTTTCCCTGCTCGATAGGCTCACGAATTTGAGCAATCCTTGGATACAAGCAGTGGTGAGCTATGGAAATTTTAACAAAGGGCTCGCATCGTCGAGCAAAAAAAAAAAAAAAAAAAAAAAGGCCTGACTTAGCACTTATAATACTTATATTGTGACTTTGTAGAGCTTCTGACAGATATGATAATTTTTGCAGGATAATAATCATTAATGTTAGATCTTTTAAAAATTCCAAATTGAGAAGTAGGTTTAAAAAGCCCTTATATTCATCGTTCGATGCAAAATGCTTGCATAAAGCCTGGGTAATTTCTCCACACAGCAAGAGCCGTTCTTAAACTGCAAGGTGCCCATCGTTGTTCCAAACACACGGCCGATCTTTAAAATTTCGATACCAAGGTCTTTTGCAATCGCAGTTAATTAATTCTCGTTGATTTTTTGGTGATTGATGATAAAAAGCATATAATTTATCCATAAATATTTCAAAATAGTTTATTTCTTTAATGTTTTTTATCGAATCGTCTAATGCTAAGTGCAAACGATGAGCGCAATGCCAAATCACAACGTTGGGAAATTTTTGTAGAAGTTTGATTGCAACACCTGATTTGTTTCCTATCATTACACTAGCTCCAGCAGAACAAAATGCAATGAGATGATTTTTTATATACTTATAAGAAAATCCACATGAATTTAAAGTAGCAATTATAGTAGTATGTATACGTTCTACGGTGGTATTTTCTAGTTCTACAAGATTATTAAACAAGAAGAACAAGGGACTCTCAAATTTGAGAAAATTTAACAAAGGGCTCGCGCGAGCCCGTTATAGCTCACCACTGGATACAGGTGATTTTAATCGCTACTTCGTGATATTGATTAATGACTTAGTCTGGAACTAATCCTCTTGCCCTTTGTTTATTAATTGAAAGTCGTTAAGTAACTCATCCCAGAGGGAGTAGAGAGAATTTGTGTTGCATTAACTTTTAAAATGGGTTAATGAATTTATGGGCGTCGAATGATGAAAAGAGATGCCGTTTTGCTATGGTCAATATCTTTTGGTATTCAAGTTTGGAGAAGAAGGAATGCAAAAGCAGACGACTTTTTATAAGGGTCGCTCAGAGTGTTGTGCAGATTCTGAGTTATGTTTTTCTGACATCTACTTGCATTCGATTCTCTATAATCGTCTCTCATGCAGATTTTTTGAAGTAGGTGTTTGACACGTACTTGCAGACAACTGACTATGAGGGTCTCATACCGTTTTCCTGGAACTGAAGTAGGTGTTATTTTTGACTTGCTTTCTTTAAAACTGCGCCCACTGCAAGTTTGTAAACGCATGGTAATGAATTTATGATTTATTTTATGATTAAGTAACATGTTGTTATAATAATAATAATAATAATAATAATAATAATAATAATAATTCGCTGTATGTTTACATCTGCCAAAAAGGATTTACGTCTGCCAAGATTGGCTTTCATCACCATAATTTAGGATAAGGTAGTTAGTCCTATGCCTAAATTTATATTGTATGTAAATCGCTTGTGTTTTCTTGACTCGTTTGTCTTGTTGCGGGACGAAAAAACAGTTTCCGGAAAGGAAAAACCGTGCCAGTACTGTAAGAAACTAGCTAATTCATCTTCAGTTGAAAAGATTTGAATAACATATCATAATATTTAGATATAGTGATATGAAGACTTTGACTGCTGTGAGATGTAACTGTCTCTATCAGAAATATACTAGATATTTTTTCACAATGAAAAATAGTTGATGATGATGATTGATTCTCTTTCTTCAAGACAGGTTGAGTACTTCATGAATCCATCTTCTTCACTCTTTTCTTAATAAAGTCTTTCTTGAGAGATCTTGAAGGCTCTTGATCTTAGCAACTTTCTTAATATTAAGATCCAGCTTATCCTTGGTCTGCCCCTTGTCCATTTGGTGGCTTTTTGTCCTTGTAAGGTGATATATGGTAATCTCTGATTCATTTTGTTTACATGCCCATGCTATTTTAATCTCTTTTTATTTAATTTGTCTAATATTAGTTATTTGTAATTTAGTTCATTCTTCACTATTTGATTGGTCTTTTTCTTTTGTTTTTTCCATTTTGTTTGGTTTATTTTTCGTAAGCATTTGGATTCAAACGTCTGTAATATTATTTCTTCTTTTTTCTTTGTTATCCAACTTTCAGATCAGTAGAGGACCACAGACAGTATCATTGAGTTGTATATTTTTAGTTTCAGCTCTTTACTTATTTTATTACTATTCCAAATTTTATTTAGCTTTCCTATCCTTGTTTATCTTTAGAAAGTTTGAAATTTTGATATCAATGTCAGCTTCTTTTGTATATCATACAGCACATCCAAGGTATTTGAAGTAGTTAATTTGTTCTAAAATTTTATTTTCAATTATGATTTTACTTCTAACTGGAGATATTCTTTCAAAAGCTATAATTTTTGTTTTTTCTGGTGATATTTGCATTGCATTCCAAATTCTTCAGCAATTATGTTTTAGGAGTGTATTGATCTCTGGAGTTCATCTTCACTTCCTACTACGATTATCTGGTCATCTGCAAACAAAAGGGTATTAAGTATAGTTCCACTATCCAGTTTAAATGCTGGTTTTATTTTTTTTTCTTTCATTTCTTCACTATTTCATTTATATAGATATTAAAGACAAGTGGCGACATTGGGCATCTTTGACGGACTCCGCTGTTTATTGATTTCCATTCTCTGACTTTTCATTGATTCTTATAGTTTTGGTTGCTTTGATACATGTTAGGTATTGCTGCAAGAATCTGATTTGTAATGTTAAGATTATTGAGTACGGTCCACAGTTTGTTCCTCTGTCAAAAGCTTTCTGGTAATCCACAAATACTATGGGCGTTTCTATGTTGAATTCATAATGCTTCAATGATTCTCCATTAAGATTTTTAATGTAAAAGCTGGGTCAAAAATCGTCCTTTTCATAAGACAATTTAATCTTCACAAAGTTTATCTTCTAGACATAGTTTACTTTTGAAGTTAATATTTGTGCATGTAACTTACAAGAAGTATTTAGGAGACTTATTCCTCTATATTTTTCACAGTTGCACTTATAAAATAACGATGAAGGAAATAAACAACAAAGAATGGCTATAGAGTTTGTCTGTAGTTCCAAAATCACATCATATAAAATCATACAACTCTCAAACTAGTATGGAATGCCTTTTAGCTGACTGTCAAAGCTGGAGAGGGAGAGAGAGAGAGAGAGAGATTTACAAAATAGTATCTATTCTGGAAATTAGTATGACTTTAATCGGTTGTCTCAGTAGCGTATTGCTAGGATATAGCAATATTTGCGATTCGGTTAAAAACCCAAGTTCTGAGCCGTTTGTGATGCAAAGAACTTTTATAGGGACATTTCAGCAAAAAAAAAAAAAAAACAGTTCGTGAAAATACATGGACATAGAGTTAATATACATAATATATTGGTGTTCATAGCCTAAATTTCGGCTGTAATTCTAACAGTTCAATGCTTTAATTAAATAATTTTAGTTAGCTGTTAGAATACATTTTTCTTAATTTCTAGCCACAGTCCATCTGATTGTTATATCGCATTGCCTATCATGCAACGTATTTGAACGTCAACATAGTATGATAGAGTGCAAAGACATACTGATCAGATTTCAATTAATCTAAAATTTGCATGCTGCTGCTATAGAATAATCATAAAAGTTTCTTCCTGTAACTATCTGCCAGTTTATATATTTCGTAGTCCTGTAGATACAGAAGCACATAGCACATATTTCATAACTGTACAATTTTGTAGCATTATGGCAATTCATTCTGCAATATTTCCTGAATTTTAAGTACTTGTGTTAAATAAACTGTTGAAGATAGATGCAAAATTATCAAATGAATACACTTAAAGGGACTTGATTTTTGATTGCCACACGCAACTTATAAGTGATCAAGTATCGAATAAATACATGTTATTATATTTTACATATATTACGTTGATTTCTTATCACTATTCCCCCCCGCGCCCTGGCCTCCCCAGCTGACCATTAGAGCAAAGTCATCATCATATCATTTAACCTTCAAAGATGCTAAATAGATGTTAATGCAAGACTCTTATAACCTGTTGCCTAACAGAGTAAACGAGCCGTGCATTTAAAATACGACCTTGAATAGTGAGGCTGATGATTGGGGTCACTTCATATGGTCAATTTCATTATTGAGATTCTAATTTCATATTTGTTCGTTTTTTTCTGGGCCTTAAGACTGTAGACTGAATAGTTTAAATTTATTGAAATATTTCATTTTTTATGTCAATCCCATCCATCCACGAATGGGGGGAGGACTACAGCATTTAGTACCTTGGTTAATAATCTGAGAATTCCGCTCTATAGATAGACTAAACATGAAACATTTTCAAGCCACTTCAGTCTTCCATCAGTAAGATGGGTATCTCACATCTGGAAATAAATATCATCTATTACATAAAGCACTTAGAACTCTTGTGCTGATATCTCAACACTAATGACCCATATGAGCATTTGAATCTCAGTGATAAAAAAAATACCTCAAAGCACCTTGTACGTTATAAATTTATATAAAAAAAGTTATTCAGCGTATAGTACAATGTACAATCAGTGCTGTGGATGGCAGAAAGCTGAGGGAAAAAAAAAGAAAGCTGTTAATTTTAGACAAGTTTGAAGTTGAACTACGAAGGAGCGTTGAACAGTTTCTGAATATTTTAAGCAACTTATTGAAGAATGGCGAACTACCAATGTCAAGTCTGATGAAGAGTGATAATTGATATATTGGTATAAAATGCAAGCAGCAGAAACAAAGCTTGTATGAAGGAGAGTGGACTGTTAATTAACATAATGCGCTCTTCTACTGTAGCGAATCGAGTATTTTTAGGAAAATCGTAGTTCCCCATCTCAAATGTGAGAACGGTATTCAATAGTTTCCTAAATTTTCGTGAAGCAAAGAGTAGACTTAATTTCGTAGATGCTGAGGAGAGATTTTTAAAATGTTTATGACAAGAAAGTTTGGAGTTTACAGGTATTATCTTGTTCAGAGATTTGAGTATTGTTAAAAGTAAGAATGGGGGGAAAAAGTTATTTTTTAAAACCGAGAAGTAAGACAGGGTTAAGTTTTACTAGCACTGATGTCAACCCACACAGAAGAATAGATGGGAGATCAAAATTTAGGACTGTATCAGTTAATATTCTGGAAGTTTTGACGGTAATATGTATTGCAAATGCGAAATAGGATTGTAGTATACTGCATCAGCAAAACTGTATTGGAATTGCAGTCAACTAGAGAAGTTCATTGATATATATATACATAGAAGGAAGAGAACAGATGAAAGAATAGAGCCTTGTCAAACACCAGTATTAGTTGCAAAGTTTGAGGATAATGATCCGTCTACCATCACACGTATTAGACCTCTAGAGAGAAAGCTGGCAACCCAGTTGCAGAAGTCAGAAGACGGATCATATGATACAAGATTTTTAATAGGCCATCCAAATCTTTCCATGGCCATGGCAGTTGTTCAAAGGTGAATGAAATTAGTTCCCCAGGAGATCTTGCAAATATCGAATAGTTAGTATGGATTCAGCCGCTGGTGAAATAAATATTATAGTTTAGAAGCTGACTGTTAGTTTTTTTTTTTTTTTCATTACTTTAGAAAGATTTCTAAAGTAGTGAAATTGAAACAAGAAACCCTGAGTGCTAATTTGAAAGTAAAAATTTGTTTTCTTTCTTAAGAATGATCGAATATTGATTAATTTCTAAGTTAGAGGAGAGATACCAGTGGAGCACGAAAGAATTACTGACCAACAGCATTCTTAAACAGCTGCCTTGACAAGAGCCTTATATTTTCTTTCTGGCCAAAAAAAAAAAAAAACTTCAAAGAGACATTGAACGTCATTTATTTAATACACATACCGGTCATTGAATTAGAAACCTTCATGCATATGTACGTAAACGTCACTTACGCAGCGTGTATGCAAAATACTGGTCACACGCATCATCGGCAACTGTGTAAGAACGCTGCTAGTCAGTAATCGTCAATAGTGTGTTCACAACAAGAAAAACAAAGTATTTTTTTTTTTTTTTTGGAGTTCGATAAAGGGATTATTGTAAGTGCCGGTCTGGCTGTAATCCCGATTTTGAAAACAGCAGAGGTGACTGGTTTGTGAAAAGGTGAGATATCACGGGTGTTTAATCAGTGTAAAAATAACCCACATTGCTTGTCTACGAGGTCTAACTGTAGTCCTAAGACAGTCTGTCAGGAACGAGATTGTCGTCTGAGAAGACTTGTACGAACAAACAGATCTTCCTGTGTTCAGCAGTTTACTGAAGCATTTAATGAAGGTGGTTCCCGACCCATACTTGCCGAACTATGCGCAGAGAATTGAAGAGGATAGGTATTTGCAGTCACATGCCTATAGGTCCAACATGGAATTATATAAAAGTTTATAATTCAGTGGCCGGTAAGCTAAAACTTACCGCCGGTAAGATTGACATGAGACTAGATAGCATACCTGTCATTTCGATACCATACAAGTTTTCTGCTTTTGGCCCTTTCTAAATCACTTTTTAATGTGTTGATAATTTTCTTGCAACTGTTTCACTTTTTTTTTTTCAAATCGAAAAAGAAGTTGGAGATTTTGATGAGCTAGCTGCAATATGCTTGTGGTTGACTTCTCTGGTATCAGAAAATTTCGGCACCTTGCGATTACCTGACTACAGAAGAGATATATATATATATATATATATATATATATATATAAAGATTTATATCTTACTTATTTAACTAATTACTCATTCTTTCTGTTCATTTGACAAACTTGGCGGTGTTCAAACATCTCAACCTTCAAGATCTCTACTACAGCAATTAGTGATGGTATTGATATCAGTTCTCTAAACACTGATATCTCCATATCGTCCTTCGATAGGATGAAGACACTCATACTCACTGCTACCAAAACGCAATAATGCCTCTCTCTCTCTCTCTCTCTCTCTCTCTCTCTCTCTCTCTCTCTCTCTCTCTCTCTCTCTCACACACACCCAGAAGTGTTATCCATTATTTCTCCTCCTCCTCCTCCTCTTTTGCTATAGCTACCCTAACACAAGCAGCAGCAGAAGTCTAACATCTATTTACAGTCCGGCTGCTGATCCCATGAATCTGCTTCTCCCACTCCTCTTTTGTTCTATCTACCTTTGCTCTCTAAAACAGCCTCTCCTTATGAAGCATTCCTCAATGGTATAACCTCCATCTGTTCAGAATGGATTTCTGAACAGATGGAGGTTATACCATCTCTCCTAGCCTTGCCTATATACTGCACCAATTTTCTCAAGTTTCTGAAACTTCTCTGATATAGAAAATATATTGCGTGTTATTTTAATAGTTTCTGGATGTCAGTGTCACTACTGTGCCAGTGTTATAACATCTGAAAATATACGAAGCATAACTTTTGACCGAGATGTGTTGGTTGGAATATTACTGTAAAGCAATTAATGCTATGAGAGAGGTGTATTATGTATGATGACTTTGTGTGTTCTCCGGCTGGTTTGCCTGTTTTGCAGCATGAAAATCAGAGTTTCCGAATGGAAAATCCTTTCTACCTCCGTTTAATACTAGCGCATTCATCTTCAGTTGAAAAAATCATACATAAATCCTACAAAACACAAAAATACAAAATTCATTAAGGCGATAATAAAATATTACACAATTATAAAATGTGGGTAATACTTCATAAATGTAATAAAATTATTTCATAACAAAATTTATTAGAAAATTACAATAAAATTATTTATTACAAAATGTGATAAATGTTTTTTTATAAAATATGTATTATGCATAAATAAAATGTGCGTAAAATATCCATTACAATTACGCTAATACTACAAAAGCTTGGTTTTCTTAACTGTGCAATTAACTACACTTATTAATCAATGGGGCGCCTTCGCAACCTTCTGGCAGTCTTTCTTGTAAGACAATGCTAAACGCCGAAAAAGATCGGACTTGGTTAAATATTAGTTACTGACTAGAGGAACTTTATCAACGGTTACCGAGTTAGTTATCAATAATTATCTACATGCACATTGCAATTTTTTATTCCGAAACTAGATTTTTTTTATCCCCCATCTCAGAAAAATTGACTGTAGAATTCGTACTATTACAAACAATAATGCGAGTGTTAGGATTTAGGATCGTGAGATGACGGAGTTGTCTTCTATACGCTCTCCGATGTCTAAAAATCAGAGCTATGGACTCAACTTTCGGTACTGCAAAGGGTGGAGACCTGTTGTTGCTCTCCAGATATCCAAATGGTTTAAAAGTGCTCCACTTTGCTCCTATTATGCTTTTTATTTCTCAAATAAAAAGAATAATAGGATTTGTTCGGTTTATTTTTATGATTACTAATAAAATTTCGATTGTTGGTCTGAATAGAATTTTTAAAAAAAATTTACCATACCGAAAATATACGAAAATTGATTATCAGCATTAAAACAGTTTGGTTGACTATTAAAATATTATACAAATTCCTCATGCATTTACATTGCTGAGAGTAGGCATTAGCCTACAGCTGCATGTCAAATAATTGCCACATAATCTTATTATCACTTCTGCTATCGATGATGTCCTTTTTGAAACATCTGAGTGCGAACCCAATCTAGGAAGCCTTTATCAGAGCTTTTCAACTGAACTTGTTAACTAATCTCACGGAGGTGGCAGAAGTTTTCCTCAGGGAAACTCGGGATTTTCTTCTCTCAAAATAGACAAGCTGGCCAAAACACACATAATTTACAGACCCAGCAGGGGGGAAAAATCTGCCCTAAAAAAACGGTAAGCACTTTTCTAAGACTCCAAGTTACTTGGCCGTGATAGGGCCATTGAGTCTAACACGAAAAAGGAAAGTAGTTATGAGTTACTTTATCAGCATGAAAGCCGTCAGTCAAAAACCATACTACGAGCAGGGCAGTTTGAGATTCAGACTTCCATCGGGTGTTAGTCTGGACTTATTGTATGAATGAATTAATAAACAGATAATAAGTAGAGAGATTCGTCTATTCTTTCAACATTTGGCTTCTGTGGCAGGACTCTACTATAACCTTCACAGATCTGATCAGTAATATTTATGACCATGAGTTTACTAGAATACAGTTCGTTGTAGGTGGAGATGATTTTCACCGTTCAATGTGACCATCACTGTGCTTACTGGAGACTTGAAGTAGCTTAAAGTACCTTATTTTGTTCAACAAGGTTCCCAGATTACCTAATCGTGATCTCTCCGGTACTAATAAATAGTGTGTTTTTCTAACGTGTCATGGATTGGATTATTATTTAAAAAAAAAAAAAAATCAACTAACGCCTTTTTATTCCCATATATACAGGGAGTAGGCGAGGCCGTTTTTAGCCCTATCTAACTTTTTGGAGGCTGAGTGGGCAGTTCAATCTCCACTGGTACCCAATCAGAGATAGCTGGCCCAAGGCTATCACTAATTAAGCTGCACGCAGTGAAGAGAAATTGCTCTACAGTTGCCGCCATCTCGTGGTCCCTAACCCTAACACTCGTATTTAATGTCTGAAATAATGTGGGTTCTACGGTTGATTTTCTTGAGTTTCCGGGAGAAAAAACCCGTTTGTCCGTGCCAGAGATCGACTAACTCGGGAACAGGTCGAAAAAAAAGGCTTAGAAAAATTTCCTCTAGTCGCCGACTACACTCGAAACCAAATCTTCCTTCGTGCGGTCAAGCGCCGTGGTGTGCAAACGCCACATCCACTGAGCTACACAGGCTTTGGATTATTATAGAAAATGTAATCTGTGATGCTGCAATGAGCCTTCTAACGCATACTGTTTATCTATCCTGTATTCTTTTGGACCTTCTGATCTCATTTGCTAAAATCAGCAGACTGTTGAACAAAAATAGTCTTGCTTTAATAAAAGGATTTCTAAGAAGGTTTGTCATGTATACACATGAAAAACCTTTAGTTTTTCATGTATGTACATTGTAAAACATAGCACTGTTTTGAAGTTTTATAATGTTAAATACAGTGGTTGCTGGTGAAAATTTTAAGTGCTGCATATACAAAATAAGAAAAATAATTCATTTTTCCTAATCAGTAACCAATTTATTAATAAGTAAATTTACATATTCAAAATTGATTTAATTATTTAATTTTTAATTTTAAAAATTAAATTTTAGACTTTTAATTTTTTGATACCACCCACTTTTAAAAGACCTGATATATATATATATTTTTTTTTATTTATTCCTTTCTGACTAATAATGATATCTGGAGTAGGAAGAGCTTTATTTTTTATTTCTATTTTTTCATGTAACGATAACTGAGAAAATATAATCCTTTTCATATTTTCAACAGTGACACTCGTCATAATTCAGCCTTGTATTTATAATAAATAAATAAATATATGCTATTTTAACAGAATAAAATAAGATTTACCAAAAATATTTCACCCTCACCACGAACACACACCAATAATAAAAGCTGCGTACACAGAAATAACGCGTAAGCATATAATTTATCTGTAGTGACACTGCTCAACAAGCAGTGTCGGAATCACTTGTTACGTGCAGTGGCAAGTGCAAACGAATATCGGCAAATCTAGCCGAAACTGGCCGAACGTGATAATTCCGACACTTCCAATTCCAATTATAAACTATTCAATCAATGTCGAAACATAAGCCGTAACCTTTAACATGCTGTATTGCATTTATATAATGTTGTAAATTGTTATTATTTATAAGCACAAACAAAATTTAATTTTTTCGTTTTTTCCTTAGGGATGCTGCAGTGTCGCAGTGTTTATGTACAAGCCGCCACTTGTTAAATATCTATCACAATAATAGATCTAACCACTCCTATGTTTGGGCTTCTTAAGCTCTGCTTTTCTAGAAATGCTGAATGCAATTGTGTGAAAGGAAGCATTATAAAATCTTATTTATAATAAGAATATGTGATTGGAAATTTCTTCTTTGTCATTATGCCTATATATGTTTTGCATATGCCTAGATCGTCATGTCTGACAAGTTTCTGAACTATAAACACCTCCTGACCTAAGCAGATATTTATACATATTTAAAGAGATAGTTTGCATTCACTTAACATTAACTAGAATCCTGCTTCCTTTGATCCACAAGATCTCCCGATTTCTTTTTTAATCAAATCTCTTTTCACATAGTTTCTTTCTCCCAAATGTTCTGCGTACACAGCACTCGACTTTCTTATTCGTGTAACCTTTCCTAATGACCTAACGTTTACATTTCTGCAGAGTGTGCTGTTTTTTCCAGTAATTCTCAAGTTTAATGTAAATATAAAGTACTGGGGTTTCGCAATTACTTCTTTAATCTATCATCACTGATAGGAGAAGTATTATCTTATGTGCTGAATAAACAGTTTAAGAAACCTACTAAGGATGTTCATTTTTTATTATGATCGTTCTTCCTTTTCACAAAAATGAAATAGGATATATAAAACCAAATTATTATTTATAGACGCATACTATTGTTTATCCTTCTCTCTCTGTCACGAATGTCGATTTTTTTGAATTTTCGGAGTGAGAGGACCCTATCTGCCGTGCAAAAGATCGACTAACTCGGAACCGTCTTCAAAAAAGAAACGTTCCTCTAGGGGACGATTAGAATTGATCGAGAGCTATAAAAGCAAACGCCAAAACCACATGATAACAGAGTTGCCTATACTTGAAAATATCATTAGAAATTAGTATCTAATGATAGTTTATTCTACAATATTCACTTTACATAAATATTACATAATTGAATTTTCATTTAGAGAGGATTTCGGGGTCCTTTTATAGCTAATTGAGTAGTAACGATGCACTTTATTGGAAAGACCTGAATTTGAATACTGTTTAGGACGATAGGGATATTTCAACTGAGGATGATTTAGCCAGTCTCATACATAAGTCGCGAAGGGATTTAAACATATATATATATATATCTTGTAAGTAATGTTTCACAGTTTCACATAAATTAGCAAAAGTTCTAAGAAAATACAATATCAGAACCTTGTTCACTCCACTTCCAAAGATCCGTTCCTTAATTAGCCACCCAAAACCTTGTCATCGTCAACTCAAATACCCTGGTGTATATAAAATATTGTGTGATTGTGATATTCCTTATTTTGGGCAGACAGACAAATCTGTCGAATTGCGTATGGAAGAACACATGAGGGACATTACTTACAAGAGACAGCGAGCCAGTGCATTATCAAGTCATATCCTTTTCTCGGCTAATCCTAATGATGAAAACCAAAGTCACAAAGTCTGCAGAGAAAAATCTACTAACATCTTCCGTTGCAATGATGAACTAGAGAGAACAATCGTGGAACCTAGAGAAATCATCTTCAATCCTGTTCATCTAAATAATAACTTGAGCTACAACCTCCCAGATTGTCATTCAGCTGTAATCATGTACTGGCGTTCACGTG